>NC_041389.1:67736753-67813840 GCF_002162155.2 Triticum dicoccoides
GGATCCTCCGCCACCCTCCTGGGCCTTCTCCTTGTCGCGGCGCTCGTATTCAGCTTTCTGTAGCTCGACAAGCTGCTCAACCTTTTTGCAGGCCTGGAGATCATGGCCCTTGGTACGATGGATCTTGCAGTACTGCTTGCCGGAGTCGTCCTACTTGTCGGCGGCCACCACAGCCTCGCCTGAGTCACCAGCTTTGGCCTTCTCGGTGCCGCCTCCGTTGCCGGACTGCTCGACAACTAGCACATCCTTAGCCTTCCTCTTTTTGTTATTCCGCCTCCGGTTCCTCTTTGCCGGAGGGGCGTCCTCACTGTCAGATCCTTCTGCTCCTGCATTCTCTCCGGGGAGTTTCCTCCCCTCTTCAGCACGTGCACACTTGTCGGCCAGAGCATATAGCTCGCTGACATCTCTGATCTTGCACATCGCCATCTCCTCCCTCATCCTGCGGTTATGCACATTCTGATGAAACGCGCTGATAACCGCGGCAGGGTGGACGTCTGGGATGTTGCGTTGCACCTGGCTGAATCTCTGTATGTACTTGCGCAGGGGTTCTCCTTCTTTCTGGGTGAGAAGATGAAGATCGCTCTCCTGGCCATGGGGCTTGTGGCCGCCTGTGAAGGCGCCGACAAACTGATGGCACAGGTCCGCCCACGAAGAGATGGAGTTGTCCGGCAAGTGCATGAGCCAAGATCTGACGTTGGGCTTGAGCACCAGCGGGAAGTAGTTGGCGAGGATCTTCTCGTCGCGCCCCCCAGCAGCCTGCACCGCTATGGTGTAGACGCTGAGGAACTCTGACGGATGTATCCTGCCATCATACTTCTCGGGTACGTCTGGCTTGAAGTTCTTGGTACTGGGCCACTGGACCTGCCGCAGCTCACGAGTGAACGCAGGGCAACCTGCCACTTACGGCAAGTCGCCTGGTTCCCCTGGCGCACACATATCAACAGTGGGCCCAGCGCGCTGGTCAGACTAACGTCGCGCTTCTCTTCGACGCTCGATACGAGTACGAGCGTCTTCTTGTCGTCGTTCTTGGAGAACTTGGCGTTGATCGCGACGGGCTCGCGGGTCCGACGAAGCGGTGGAGTCGGTGTCGAGGTTGGCCCGGCGAGTCGGCGATCTTGGCCTTCGTGGTGGGGAGTGCACAGAGGTGGCACCCCCGCCAGTCTTGTCGCCATCGGCTTCCGCTTCGGCGTCTTGCCGCGGCTTCGATGTGCTTGGTTGCCGGGGCTTGTCGCCATTGGCAAAGCCGATGAGGCTCTGGATGGTCATCCTCCAGCCGTCGATCTTGTCCGGCGCCGGAGGGTAGTCTAGTAGCAGTTGGGCTCGAGCCAACGCTTCTTCTAGAGTCTTCGGCGGTGGGGGCGAACGACGCGAGGAGCGGGATATGCTCAAACTTCTAACGGTGTTAGAAGGAGCAGCATCCCATCCGGGCGATCGTGCTGCGCTCGTGCCACCATGTTGACGCGCACGTTGGCCTTGAGCGTCCTGCGATCCACCGGCCTGGCCTTGTTCCAACGCGAGCACAGTGCCAGGGGCACCATGGCGTTGTTGATCCCGCACCTCCTGAGAGGGGTGCGGCGCATGTACGGACGCCGAAGCTTGCGGGGCCTTGTCCTTGGACCTGGTGACGATGTGAGTTCCCCCATCGACGCCCGTTCCTCCGCCGGCGTCTATCCCACAGCCCGTTTGCTCTGGCGGCGGCGGGATTGACGTGGACGGAGCGGCCACCTCCGAAGTTTTCTTTTTTGGTGGCATGTCGATGAAGATGTTGGTGTAGCGCGCGTGAAGACCAGATCAGATTCCCACAACCTCAACGCCCACCACCTGGCGCGCCAAAGATATCGTGGGAAACGAGCACCTATGGGGCAGGGCCCCTTTTCGGTCCGGCAGGGAGCGGAGGGCGCACAAAGAGCAGATCGAGGTCGAACACGCGAGGGATTTTACCCAGCTTCGGAGCTCCCCGGAGGGATAAAACTCCTAC
The DNA here is from genome assembly GCF_002162155.2 of Triticum dicoccoides. Taxonomy (NCBI): domain Eukaryota; kingdom Viridiplantae; phylum Streptophyta; class Magnoliopsida; order Poales; family Poaceae; genus Triticum; species Triticum dicoccoides. The sequence goes on from NC_041389.1 coordinate 67,738,732, forward strand.
TGCTGCTTTGTGTTTCTATTCTGTTCTTGCTCAAGAGCGTAGGTGTGTTGTGGTTTTGAATGTGTCCAACCCCCTCTACGTGCGCATGGGCCTCCTTTTTATAGTCTAAAGGGGTCACCGACAGGTGGCAACGCAGAGAGAGGGGTAAAAAAAGTAAAAACGGGGGTTGGTACAACCGCTATCAACAGTCCCCCCTACCTAACTCTGACGGCAGGGGACAAGGGCATTTAATGCCCGTCCGGTCGCCCAAACAGTGTAAGAAAGGACCATTAGGGGCGCCACCGATCGCCACGATGGCCTTCTAGTCATCACCACTCGCCACCTCGCACCGCTTGGCTGCATAGCTACCCGCCACGTGCACCAGGAACGATCATGTGGCGACACATCGTCGGATGCGCTGAAGCGTGGGCGCAAAGTGGTGGCTTCGCCGCGGCAAGTGCCTTGCTGTGGTTGCTGCTTTGTCGCACCCGCGAGCTTGTCGCTCGTCGGGTCTTGCCGGGACGCGCGGCGCGTCGCGGCAAGTCTCTTGGAAATGCCTTGGTTGGCCTTCCCGGCAAGCTCCTCTTGCCAGGGCCTTGTCTTTCCCAGCAAGCTCCTCTTGCCGGGGTCTTGTCTTCACAGTCAAACACTTTGTTCTTGAATGGCACAGATAGGAATGACGGAGGATCTTGGCGGGCGCCCGGCAAGGCTTGCCACGGGGACGCTGTGACTGCCCGTGCACAAGTTCGGGGTACTAAGGTACCCCTACTTTAGTACACCGACAGGTTTATTCAGATCTGGACCAATTTCGAAATTTGCATATGAGGACTTACCGGATTTGTTATATGTTGTTTCCGGCCTCATTTAAACTTTCCTTGATGTGTTGTTCTTGTTTGCATCATCTCTTGCCATGAGTAGCTTCATGTAGAATTGTCATGCATCATGCTTGTTGTGCATCATGTCTTATCCATGTGTGGTGTGTTTACCATGTTGTGTGCTTCTTCTTGTTAGTTCCTGTTTCGTTGCGATCGTCAGGATTCGTTCGTCTACGATTGGTTCGGCTTCATCCGTTCGTCTTCTTCATGGACTTGTTCTTCTTCCTTGCGGGATTTCAGGCAAGATGACCGCTACCCTGGATCTCACTACTATCATTGCTATGCTAGTTGCTTCGTTCTATCGCTATGCTGCGCTACCTATTACCTGTTTATCAAGCCATCCTATATTGCCATGAACCTCTAACCTTTGACACCATTCCTAGCAAACCATTGATTGGCTATGTTACTGCTTTGCTCAGCCCCTCTTATAGCATTGCTAGCTGCAGGTGAAGTTGAATATTTCTCCATGGTGGACAGGGTTTATGTTGGGATATCACAATATCTCTTATATTATTAATGCATCTATATACTTGGTAAAGGGTGGAAGGCTCGGCCTTATGCCTGGTGTTTTGTTCCACTCTTGCCGCCCTAGTTTCCGTCATACCGGTGTTATGTTCCCGGATTTTCCGTTCCTAACGCGGTCGGGTGATTTATGGGACCCCCCTGACAGTTCGCTTTGAATAAAACTCCTCCAGCAAGGCCCAACATTGGTTTTACCATTTGCCTCACCACCACCTACTTTTCCCTTGGGAGTCGCTCTCTCGAGGGTCATCTTTATTCAGCCCCCCGGGCCAATGCTTGTCTAAGTGTTGGTCCAAACTAGAGCCACTTGCAGCGCCACCTCGGGGAAACTTGAGGGCTGGTTCTAGTTGTACGTACTGCTCATCCGGTCGTGGCCTGAGACGAGATACGCACAGCTACTATCAGGATGTTGGCACGCCGGGAGGTCTTGCTGGTCTTGTTTTACCATTGTCGAAATGTCTTGTAAACCGGGATTCCGAGACTGATCGGGTCTTCCTGGGAGAAGGTCTATTCCTTCATTAATCGCGAGAGCTTGTCATGGGCTAAGTTGGGACACCCCTACAGGGTATAAACTTTTGAGAGCCGTGCCCGCGGTTATGTGGCAGATGGGAATTTGTTAATGTCCGGTTGTAGACAACTTGACACCAGATCCGAATTAAAACGCATCAACCGCGTGTGTAGCCGTGATGGTCTCTTCTCGGCGGAGTCCGGGAAGTGAACACGGTTTCTGGATTATGTTTGACGTAAGTAGGTGTTCAGTATCACCTCTTGATCATTGCTAGCTTCACGACCGTTCCTTTGTTTCTCTTCTCGCTCTCATTTGCGTATGTTAGCCACCATATCTTGCTTAGCCGCTGCTGCAACCTCACCACTTTACCCCTTCCTTTCCCATTAAGCTTTGCTAGTCTTGATACCCATGGCAATGGGATTGCTGAGTCCTCGTGGCTCACAGATTACTACAACAACAGTTGTAGGTACAGGTTTTGCGATGATCATGACGTGAGACCGATGTTTACTTGTTTTGGAGTTCTTCTTCTGCTTCTTCTTCGATCAGGGGATAGGTTCCCGGTCGGCAGCCTGGGCTAGCAGGGTGGATATTGCTTGAGTTTCTGTTTATGATTCATCCATAGTCGGATGTTGTTCTTATATGTTGTATTGTTGTATTCATGTGACATTGTATGTATCGGATGTATCCCCACTATTATATAATGTTGATGTAATGATATCCACCTTGCAAAAGCGTCTTCAAGATGTGCTTCTATCCTTGGTGGGGCCTTAGAGTTCCTTTAGGATAGGGTCGCATCTTGGGCATGACAATTTCACTCTTCGCTGAATCCCCTTCTCCCTCACCGTCTTCAAGGAAGGCAACACTGACATCTGCCACTGTTCTTCTCTCTGAACGAAGGGAAGGTAAGCGGATCCGTGATGTTGGTATATTTTCGTTCAGAGAAAAAAAGAGAACTTTTGCAAAGCAGTAACCGATCCTTACTCTTTTTTTGTTTCATTGTCATTGCGATTGTGTTTTCCTTTAGTGCTCTCCTAGTATTCGTCAGTTTCATGATGGACCAAGGAGAACCAGGCAAAGATCTGCCAATATTGGAGCAGACGCGAGAGGCTAATACCCACGAGACAGAGAGCTCCAAGAAGATGGAGGCAACCACCAAGCCGACCCTAGATACGCTCATGGCCACTACTGAGATGGTCAACGCCCTGTTTGAGGTTACAGCCCCCGTGGCACTGCAGGAGCAGTTTCCCCCCTTCGAGGATGTGTCCCCCCCCCCCTCGCTGAGCTGCCCAAGGTGATTTCCTTCTTTGCCGATCTCGATTGTGGTTTTTCATCTAAGTATGTGGTGATTTTTTTTAAAAGGAAGTATGTGGTGATTAATAATGCAAAATTTTATTAGCTTCGATGCCATGCTATACATAGTGGTTTAAATAACTTGTATTTCTTATACTGAAAAGTAATTTAGAATTTGTTTCTATTTCAATTAGAGCCCTGATGCAGACAAGGATTGTTTTGTTGTACATGTCACTCGCTATGAGGGGTACGACCTGAATACACGCACTGGGAAAACAGAGTTCTTAGGATGTTGGATCCTGGAAGCCATTTGCGGTTATACCAATGAAGAGTTGTATTCCAGCCTCACTGTTGTCAGGCGTGTTGTCCAGGGTGTACTGAAGCACAAGAAGTTCAAAGCTACTCCTTCGTTTGTAAGGCATACTGTTCTTGTCAAGCTTATGCAGGAAGATGACGTGGCATGCCTTCACAAACAAGTTTATCAGTGGCAAGGCCACAAGGATGTCTTCATGAAGGTTCACAAGATTGAGCTGCTGCCGGACGTCCTCGATGATGTTCATGGCAAGGGCCGTCTTGTGTCCAGACCAAATTAGATCGAGGCATGAAATAGTTGCCCCAGCTAGTGTTTAATAGTAGTTTGGATTGTGTCTAATTATCCGAACCTTGCCTGTTATCAACCCCTCTGGGGCTAGTACTCTGTTTGAATCCGTCTATGGGAACTGCTGCTACTTTTGTGTGCCCGTGAATCATGTGAGAACCATCGTAATTGTTGCCGAAACAGATGCATCCTCACGAGTTTTTTCATGAATATGGCATGGTAAGACATAAGTTGTCACAGTTTATCATACGAGCAGTGTGTGTTTTGATGAAATAGAGCACTCGTTTGAGAACCGTGCGCCGACGTATACATAAGTACTTGTACACACTGTTGGTGCTACCCCACTTGTAAGCAGTTGTGCAAAACACGGCACATTGGCTCAGCTCGCTTCAGCACTAGGCTATCAACCAACTAATAATCGACAATCTGCTGTCTAACATATAAGCAACTATGTATCTTGTTACAGTGGTTCATGCAGTTAATTGAGGCCACAATGTAGTAAATTCCAAACGTTCACACGCTAGTCCAGCGCTCATGTGGAACACTCACATTAAACTCGTCTTCATAAAAAACTTGAAAAGCATAAGTTAAGCAATTTTATACATCTCAATGATTCATAGAACATAACAAACATATACTAGTTCACAGCAAAAGACAAAGTTGTGAGAAGGTTTACAAATCAGGAAAAAACAAGCAAGGCTTCTTTGACCAAAGGGCCTCCCGGCAGGCTTAAATTTCCTGGAGTTCACTCTGGTTTTTTCTTGTTGCCACCATCCAGGGTTAGGTTCTCTCATTCCAGAATAACTAATTATAATTGTGGTCTCAGCTAGAATGCTGAACTGAACCATGCGGTGTACTGACCAGCTGAAATGCTTGTGCATTCCACTAAATTTAAGCACCGCTATTTGCAGAAATAGGCAGACCACAATGCCTCTTGTCCGGGCACCTGTCCAAAAAACCACCGTGCAGTCATGCCAGCTAGTCCTCGGTCCATGGATGAACTGGTAGAAAGTGCATTCTGGACTAGGATGCAGTTGTTTTCGCTCGTCCCTGCACTGCAATCAGGAAGTAAAACGTACGAATTAGCTTCTTTTAGATTGCGTTGGTCATTCTACCTTAGTTTCTACCAATGTAGGGATACCTTGAAGACGGGAGGTTAGACGACGGCAACGAGGGATAGCCATCTCATTTTGCGCAGTTGTACTAAAACTAAGGTGTGTGCTTTTGATTGCGCGGATAGAAATGATACGGAGACATACATCCAAAAACGATATGGAGACAGACATCCCTATTTGCGCAAATACGAAAAACAGTGACAGATATTACTACTTTCCCCAGTTTCCTCTTAGAACCAAGTCCTAGATTTTCATGCTACAGCTTTCCCACTTTCTTCCCTATTTGAACCAACGCTTTGAGTCGACTGTATGAACTAGCTTTACTTCTAATAATAGTAGAAGTCTAGGTGGCTTTGGAACAACAGACGGAAGTAGAAGAGGATCCACACGAAGGGAGCTGGGGCAGTAGAGCAAGGCAGGTTTCGAAGGAATATATACCTGAGGGTCGTCGTGTCAGGACCCCGACTCAATGCCACATCGATCTAGCATGTAACACCGCATATCACTTTGCGGCCTCACGCACGGTATCCCCACGGGTGTCGCCTTACCTTTGCCCGGGACTGTTTGCGCCTTTTGGCACACATATATGATAGTGTCGCTAGCATCCATATGATAAGGAGCCCGGGCTGACATGGCTAGTCGTAAACCCAAAGTGGCACAAACTTACAGGGACAGGCATCCATGACCCAGCATCGAACGTGTCGGTCATCAGCGAGTGAATCTAGGCTGTAGCACTGGGCTAACAGGACTCCGGTGAACCGGGCTGTAGCGGGCTAACAGGACTCCGATATTCATCACGTGACATTTCCCCGAAGGGACAGACACAGGAACGAAGAAGGACACATGCAAGCCAGCCTAAGTGTTCCGGAGCAGTAGCACGCTACCATGGCTCAGTGGAAGCACTAGGAGACATTTCCCGGTAAGAGAGGCTACTAAGGATAAACAACTAGATAGTCAGATCCCACACATAGCAATACACATTACACGTACGCATAACATGCTAGTATGTGCTGTACAATATGGCATCACAGCATAACTCAACAACTCATATAGATAAGGCTCAAAGAGCCATCATAGAATTTATTGCAAACAGGGGTCACCAGACCCATCATACAGAGCATACAAGCAACAAGCGGAAGCATTACATGTCTGGGTACAGACATCTACAAATGAAAAAGGCTGAAGAGCCTGACTATCTACAACATCCGATCAAGATCGTAGCTGAGGTACAAGCTACTTGTCGAAGTTGGGGGCCACGGGGGCGGCGTCTGAGAGCACCGGGGCGTAGCCCGTGCTCTCCCGCATCCAGGGGAGCGGACGGGAAGCTGCGGGGGCGCCGGAGCTCGCCAGAGCGGAGCTCGGGGCGGCGGCCGGAGTTCGGCCGAGTGCACGCGGGTGCTGCGGGGCACGGGGGAGTGAGCGGAAAGGCTCTACGGCCTCCTGGCCTCACCAGGAGCACAGTGACACTCTCGGTTGCGGGCTGTGGTGGCCAAGGCGATGGAGGCGACATGGACGGCGGCGAGGAGCTACAGCCGTGAAGGGGGATGGAGCTACGGAGTGCAAAAACGAGGGGGGAGAAGAGGGGTTCGGTAGAGGAGCTCACAGCGAGGCCTTCGGTGATCTCAGCGCGCTCGGGGACGGCTTGGAGACGACGGCATGTCGGTGGCGATCTCCGGCGGCTGATGATGAAGACGACGGCGGTGAAGGCTCCACGGGGCGTCCGGCGACGCGTGGCTTGATGAAGAGGACGAGTACGACGGCACGGAGCTGTTGGACTTGTCGGAGAGGCGAGGCCGTGGCGGTAGGCGCGGCAACAGCGTGCGGCAGCGACGGTGATGCTCGGGCGTCGCGCGAGAGAGCGAGGGAGAGGATGGGAAAAGTCACGGGAGAGTGAGAGGGTCCGGGGGGCGCGTGGCGTCGTCCAGACGCTTCAGCGGAGGGACAGGCAGGCAGGGAGGGAGGAGGTGGCGCGGCACGGCGGTGCGCGCATCGGGCACGCGCCCGTCCTTCTGGCGGGAGGAAGATGACAGGGGAGGGGGGACAGGTGGGCTGGGCTGGCCAGCTGGGCCGGCCAGGCCGCACAGAAACGGGCTGCACAGGGAGGTAAGAGCTAGGTATGTTTTAGTCCCATTTTGTTTCTTTTTCTAATTTTCTGACATTTGTTTTGATTTAATAATAATACTAAATCATTTTATTTACTTCTGTCAATTTTTGTAGGAACTAGTTGGATTGCTCTAAAACTCCTCACCAATTAACAGAATTTTTGGACATATATTATATATAGAACAAATATATATCCAAAGCAATTAATTATTGGATTAATTCCAAATGCCCAAAATAAATACTTATGAGCTTTTAAAAATATTGGTTTGATTTTTATCTCTGTCCAATATTTTCAGAGAGCAACATGAGCATTTTCTGGGACCTTTTTGGAGCAATTTTTATTTGGGTCATTTCTAAAAATGATTCTGAGGGTTTCACAAATCCCCATTTCAAATTTAAATGGAATTTAAACATGATGCACACATGACTAGCTAGCCTTGAGCATACCAGAACTAGGGATGTGACAACTCGCCCCTACTTGAAAGAATCTCGTCCCGAGATTCAGGGGTCGACGGAAAGAAAGTGGGGTACTCCAGTCGAAGATGATCATCTCGCTCCCAAGTAGCTTCTCTCTCGGAATGATGAGACCACTGAACCTTGAGAAACTTGATGTTATGACGTCGAGTGACATGCTCTGCTTGATCAAGAATGCGAACTGGATACTCTCGATATGTGAGGTTATCTTGGAGATCAAGCGTTTCGTGGTCCACTCCGCGGATAGGATCCGAGAAGCAATGCCTGAGTTGAGAGACGTGGAAAACATCATGAACTCGAGAAAGATGTGGGGGTAGTTCCAACTGGTAGGCAACCTCTCCTCGTTTAGCGAGAATGCGAAAAGGACCAATGTAACGAGGAGCCAACTTGCCCTTGATACCAAAACGATGGGTACCCTTCAAAGGAGTAACCTGAAGGTAAGCTTAGTCGCCAACTTCATAAGTCATATCCTTATGATGACGATCATACTGGCTCTTTTGACGAGACTGGGCTGTTTTCAAATTCTCACAAATGATGCGAACTTGCTCTTGTGCCTCCTGGATCATGTCAGGTCCAAAGCATTGTCTTTCACCGGTTTCTGACCAGTTCAAAGGTGTTCAACATCTTCGTCCATAGAGAATCTCAAAAGGAGCTTTCTTGAGACTGGATTGATAGCTATTGTTATAAGCAAACTCGGCGAAAGGAAGACATTTCTCCCAATCCATACCGAATGAGATAACGCAAGCTCTAAGCATGTCTTCGAGAATTTGGTTGACCCTTTCCACCTGACCACTCGACTGAGGGTGGAAAGCGGTACTGAAGGAAAGATGGGTTCCCATGGCAGTCTGGAAACTCTCCCAGAAATGAGAAGTGAAAAGACTACCACGGTCTGAATTGATCTCTAGTGGAACACCATGAAGGGACACTATTCGAGAAATGTATAAGTCAGCAAGCTGGCTAGCAGTGATACTCTCTCGAGCAGGAAGGAAGTGCGCCACTTTGGAGAGACGGTCAATGACTACGAAGATAGCGTTATTCCCTTTCTTGGTCCTGGGAAAGCCGGTGATGAAGTCCATACCAACTTTATCCCATTTCCATTCAGGAATAGCTAAAGGCTGAAGGGTGCCAGCAGGTCTTTGGTGCTCTGCCTTAACACGACGACAAATGTCACAGTTAGCGATAAACTGAGCAATTTCTCTCTTCATCCTAGTCCACCAGAACCTCTGGCGTAGGTCCTGATACATCTTAGTACTACCGGGATGAATTGTGAGAGGAGATTCATGCGCCTCCTTAAGAATCAATTGTCGCAGATGTTGATTCTTGGGAACCACCAAGCGATTCTCAAAGAAAACGACACCGCGATCATCCATAGAGAAACATCCACCAACTCCCTTCTTAATGTTTCTCTTGATCCAGGAAATTCCTGTGTCCTGCTTTTGAGCTGCGATAATCCGATCCTCAAGATCAGGTTTCGCCACCAAGGTAGAAAGGAATCCGTGAGGAGCTATGTGAATATTAAGCTTACAAAATTCCTCATGGAGAAGTGGTTGGCCCTGCTGCAACATAAGATTGTTGCAATAGGATTTACGACTTAGCACATCAGCCATGACATTGGCTTTGCCTGGGGTGTAGGTAATCCCTAGATCATAATCTGAGATCAACTCCAACCAACGTCTTTGCCTAAGGTTCAAATCTGGTTGGGTGAAGATATACTTGAGACTCTGGTGATCGGTGTAGATCTCGCAACGTTTACCAAGAAGGTAATGTCGCCAGGTCTTGAGTGCATAGACTACGGCTGCAAGCTCTAGATCATGTGTAGGATAATTCTCCTCATGTGGATGCAACTGTCGAGATGCATAGGCAATCACATGACGATCCTGCATAAGGATGCAACCTAGTCCCTGTCGTGAGGCGTCGCAGTAGATAATAAAGTCTTTAGTGAAATCCGGTGGCACAAGTATGGGAGCAGAAGTCAGGCGTCTTTTCAGTTCCTGAAAACTATACTCACACTGTGGGGACCACCCAAACTTTTTATCTTTCTTGAGAAGTTCTGTGAGGGGTTTGGCCACTTTAGAGAAGTTTTCAACAAAGCGGCGACACTAGCTGGCTAGACCAAGGAAACTCCTAACTTGTTTAACGGTTTCAGGTGGAGTCCAATGGAGAATGGCCTTAACTCTCTCGGGATTGACAGCAATGCCCTTACCAGAGATTACGTGGCCTAGGTAGGTCACTTCTGGCAACCAAAATTCACACTTGGAGAACTTGGCGTAAAGGCGATGCTCTCTGAGTTTTTCTAACACGAGTCTAAGATGTTCGGCATGCTCTTCCTCGTTCTTCGAGTAACTAAGAATATCATCGAGATAAACCACGACAAATTTATCGAAGTACTCCATGTAGATCGAGTTCATCAAGCGGGAGAATGTAGCTGGAGCGTTGGTTAGACCGAAAGACATGGCGGTGTACTCGTACTGGCCATAGCGAGTGACAAAAGCTGTCTTGGGAATGTCCCCATTTCTAATTTTGATTTGGTGGTAGCCTAACCTCAAATCCATCTTGTAAAAGACTGAGGATCCAGCGAGCTGATCATACAGATCGTTGATCCTGGGGAGCGGATACTTGTTCTTTATCGTGACCAAATTAACGGGGCGATAATCTACAACCATCGGTCCGTACCATCCTTATTCTTAACGAAGAGGACGGGGCAAGCCCAAGGAGAAGAACTAGGACGGATGAAACCCTTTTGCAAGGACTCATCAAGTTGTTTCTTAAGCTCGGCTAGTTCTAAGGGTGCCATTTTATAAGGTCTCCTAGAGATTGGAGCGGTTCCTGGGATAATATCTATGACGAACTCTACATCTCTGTCAGGTGGAACACCTGGCAGTTCTTCTGGAAAGACATCCGGAAAGTCACGGACTACCGGTATATCTTCAAGGTCTGGAAGAGGGCTGGCATTAAGAGAATAGAGCTGATGCCTTGCAACTCTAGTGGAGACAGTGACTATCTTGCCAGATGGGTGTGTAAGATGAACGGACCTGGTGTAACAATCAATCTTGGCATAATGAGCTATCATCCAGTCCATACCCAAGATGATGTTAATATCTGTAGACTTGAGGGCTATAAGTGATGCGAGGAATACAAGTCTATCTACAAGGATTTCGTTACCATGGCTTACACTAGAAGTTTGCCATTTGGATCCAGGAGTTTGAATGACTAGTGGAGAGGGCATATCACAAAATGACATGTTGTGCAAGTTAGCATAGCTTTCGGAAATGAAGGAGTGAGACGCTCCAGTATCGAACATAACCGATGCTGGATGACAGTTGACAAGGAGTGTACCAAGAACGACATCTGGATCATCATGAGCGTTTCTGGCTGAGACGTGATGCACGCGTCCACGTTCAGTGGGAGCTGACTTGACACTGATCATCTTGCATGGTGGCTTAACACAGCCAACAGACTTCTCGGACTGGGGTGGAGCATAGCTGGTCTGAGAGCAGTCACATGCATAGTGTCCTGGCTTCCCACATGTGAAGCAAGTCCCTGAAGTTGGACATGGACCCGCACTGACAAGCAGTCTACCAGTAGGCCTGGGTGGAACATATGACTGAGCTGGGGAAGGAACCACATTGGATGGTCTTGGTGTATAACCGGAAGGAAGAGCGGAGTTTGGAACCCAAATCCGGCGCTTCTAACAGCTAGAGCCGGAGGAAGATCCCAAATCACAGGTGTGCTTACGAGACTCCTCGTAAGTGAGCTGAGCTGTCTCTGCATTAATGGCCTTGTTCACCAGATCTTGGAATGTATCACAATGATGCAGGTGGAGATCACGACGCAACTTGGGGTTGATACCCTTCCGGAACCTAGCCTGCTTCTTGGCGTCCATGGACACCTCTTCTGAAGCATAGCGAGCGAGGTTCTCAAACTCTCTACTGTAAGCATCAACAGCCATCTTACCCTGGGTGAAACTACAGAACTCTTCTCTCTTGCGATCGATGAGGGCTTCAGGAATGTGATGCTCGCGAAAAGCCTCAGTGAAATCTCTCCAGGTAGGAATCTGACCAGCTGGAAGCATAGCCTCATAGTTCTGCCACCAAAGACTAGCAGGACCTTCCAGGTGGTATGTGACATAGGTAACCTTGTCATCTTCAGCTACGTTTGCAGAATGGAGCTTGTGTGTGATACTACGGAGCCAGTCATCTGCATCGGGCGGCTCGATGGAATGATGAAAGGTAGGTGGGTGCAAGCGAGTGAAGTCATGAATGGTTGCAGACCCTTTGAACCGATGTGCGGTGTTCTCGTCGATACGTGCCAACAAGCGGTTAGACTCACGCTTGTTCCTCTCCATTTCTAGCATGAACTCTGTCAATGAAGGTTGATCTAGAGGATCCTCATCCCTACCATCTCCGTGGTTCTGGCTACGAGCAACAGAACTTCGCTTAACTGATGACATCCTGAGAAACGAATCGAAGGACGGAATCAGAATCAACTATAGGCTATAGAATGTAGGACAAGGAAATTAATAACTCTCGGACACCTAGGTCAATTCCGGCAGCATAACGGCAGTAAAATGCTCAGAATGAGACATTCTGCTAAAATGGGGTATCAACATACTCAACATCATTACTCAAGGTTCTGAGATCATACTAAGCAGACTACACCGGAAGTACTCGAAAACTGGGTATGACTCTGATCAACCAAACCTATGGGACTACGGAGTAGTAACACGTGATCCTGATAGACGGAAGAGAAAGCCTAGTTCCTTAACCCCGCAGGAAGGATAGGATGACTCAGATCAGAAGGCCATGAGGTAAAGGAGTAAAAAGAGCCTTACGTTCCTTCCCACAATCAATTCCCTTACATAACTAAAGAATTTCTAGACTCAACTTCAACCAGTTTGGCTTGGTAATCCTACAGGCAGTCAGGCTCTGATACCAAAGCTGTCAGGACCCCGACTCAATGCCACATCGATCTAGCATGTAACACCTCATATCACTTTGCGGCTTCACGCACGGTATCCCCACGGGTGTCGCCTTACCTTTGCCCAGGACCGTTTGCGCCTTTTGGCACATGTATATGATAGTGTCGCTAGCATACATATGATAAGGAGCCCGGGCTGACATGGCTAGTCGTAAACCCAAAGTGGCACAAACTTACAGGGACAGGCATCCATGACCCAGCATCAAACGTGTCGGTCATCAGCGAGTGAATCCAGGCTATAGCACTGGGCTAACAGGACTCCGGTGAACCGGGCTGTAGCGGGTTAACGGGACTCCGGTATTCATCGCATGACTTTTCCCTGAAGGGACAGACACAGGAACAAAGAAGGACACATGCCGGCCAGCCTAAGTGTTCCGGAGCAGTAGCACGCTACCATGGCTACTAAGGAGACATTTCCCGGTAAGAGAGGCTACTAAGGATAAACAACTAGATATTCAGATCCCACACATAGCAATACACATCACACATATGCATAACATGCAAGTATGTGCTGTACAACATGGCATCACAGCATAACTCAACAACTCATATAGATAAGGCTCAAAGAGCCATCATAGCATTTATTGCAAACAGGGGTCACAAGACCCATCATATAGAGCATACAAGCAACAAGCGGAAGCATTACATGTCTGGGTACAGACATCTACAAATGAAAAAGGCTGAAGAGCCTGACTATCTACAACATCCGATCAAGATCGTAGCTGAGGTACAAGCTACTTGTCGAAGTCCACGAGAACACTAGTAAGACCGAAGTCTCCGCTGCAAAAACATAAATAAAGCAACATGAGTACAAAGGTACTCAGCAAGACTTACATCAGATCCTATCATACATGCATTTGTATCAAGAGGGTAATGTGGGGTTTAGTTGCAGCAAGCCAGCTTTGACTCTGTGGCTATCCTGTTCTACGACTATCAGAACTTCTTAGAGGTGATATGGCGCACACGAGTCCACTAATCACCACACAATACACTACTATGGATTCATCCCCGTCTCCCTATGAGAAGGCCATCCATAGCACTCACACTTGTCTTGAGCATTTTATAGTATCCACTTTAAGTTGTCTATGTACCATGTAAGCATCCAAGAAATCCATAACCGCGGACCCGGCTATTCGAATAGATCATGTTAACCCTGCAGGGGTGTACTTCTTCACACACGCTCTTGCCACTTACCGCCATGTACACGTTATGTAACTCGGCAACCTTCAAGCGGAAGCCTGGCGAGGGTGTCGGCCACGACCTGACTAACCACACAAGACTCTAATCCAGGTTTATCGCCTATTCGGGTTCCATCCGCAAGGAGATCCGGCCGGGGTGTCGCTCACGGCCCCAAACGATGTGAGCAGGGTTCCCAAGCCCACCATCCGGGTGCCACTTGGTACACTGTGCCACTGTGCCTAGTCTGTCCCAAGCCCACCTAGCCGGGTGCCACTTGGTAGACTACTAACACTACCTACAAACACCAGAAACTAGTTGCGACTCCTAGACAGAGATCAAGTTGGTTAATAAGTCGAGAGGGCTTGGAGCGCCCGGAGCCCAATGTGTGGTAGTATCGAGTCATTGGACAACATACATAGAACTCAGTGCTTAAGGACGGTTCCAGTGAGACAACCCACCATGTACTTGTTGGAAATATGCCCTAGAGGCAATAATAAAAGTATTATTATTATATTTCCTTGTTCATGATAATTGTCTTTTATTCATGCTATAACTGTATTATCCGGAAATCGTAATACACGTGTGAATACATAGACCACAATATGTCCCTAGTGAGCCTCTAGTTGACTAGCTCGTTGTGATCAACAGATAGTCATGGTTTCCTGGCTATGGACATTGGATGTCGTTGATAACGGGATCACATCATTAGGAGAATGATGTGATGGACAAGACCCAATCCTAAGACTAGCACAAAAGATCGTGTAGTTCATTTGCTAGAGCTTTGCCAATGTCAAGTATCTCTTCCTTCGACCATGAGAGCGTGTAACTCCTGGATACCGTAGGAGTGCTTTGGGTGTATCAAACGTCACAACGTAACTGGGTGACTATAAAGGTGCACTACAGGTATCTCCGAAAGTATCTATTGTTTTATGCGGATCGAGACTGGGATTTGTCACTCCGTGTAAACGGAGAGGTATCTCTGGCCCCACTCGGTAGGACATCATCATATGCGCAATGTGACCAAGGAGTTGATCACGGGATGATGTGTTACGGAACGAGTAAAGTGACTTGCCGGTAACGAGATTGAACAAGGTATTGGATACCGACGATCGAATCTCGGGCAAGTAACATACCGATAGACAAAGGGAATTGAATACGGGATTGATTAAGTCCTTGACATCGTGGTTCATCCGATGAGATCATCGTGGAACATGTGGGAGCCATCATGGGTATCCAGATCCCGCTGTTGGTTATTGACCGGAGAACGTCTCGGTCATGTCTGCATGTCTCCCGAACCCGTAGGGTCTACACACTTAAGGTTCGATGACGCTAGGGTTATAAAGGAAGTTTGTATGTGGTTACCGAATGTTGTTCGGAGTCCCGGATGAGATCCCAGACGTCACGAGGAGTTCCGGAATGGTCCGGAGGTAAAGATTTATATATGGGAAGTCCTATTTTGGCCACCGGAAAATGTTCGGGATTTTTCGGTATTGTACCGGGAAGGTTCTAGAAGGTTCTGGAGTGGGGCCCACCTGCATGGGGGGACCCACATGAACGTGGGTAGTGGGGGCAAGGCCCCACACCCCTGGTCAAGGCGCACCAAGATCCCCCCTTAGAAGGAATAAAGATCAAGATCCCTAAAAAGGGGGGATAACAATTGGTGGGGAAGGAAATAATGAGATTTCTTTCCTCCCACCTTGGCCAACGCCCCAATGGACTTGGAGGGCAAGAAACCAGCCCCTCCACCCCTATATATAGTGGGGAGGCGCATGGGAGATATAGACGAAGTTCTGGCGCAGCCCTCCCCCTCTCCCAAGTCGTCCTCCTCTCCCGTGGTGCTTGGCGAAGCCCTGCTGGATTGCCACGCTCCTCCATCACCACCACGCCGTTGTGCTGCTGTTGGATGGAGTCTTCCTCAACCTCTCCCTCTCTGCTTGCTGGATCAAGGCGTGGGAGACGTCACCGGGCTGTACGTGTGTTGAACGCGGAGGTGCCGTGCGTTCGGCACTTGATCATCGATGATTTGAATCACGACGAGTACGACTTCATCAACCCCGTTCACTTGAACGCTTCCGCTTAGCGATCTACAAGGGTATGTAGATGCACTCTCTTTCTACTCGTTGCTGGTCTCTCCATAGATAGATCTTGGTGACACGTAGGAAAATTTTGAATTTCTGCTACGTTCCCCAACAGTGGCATCATGAGCTAGGTCTATTGCGTAGATTCTTTGCACGAGTAGAACACAAAGTAGTTGTGGGCGTTGATGTTGTTCAATATGCTTACCGTTACTAGTCCAATCTTGTTTCGACGGTATTGTGGGATGAAGCGGCCCGGACCGACCTTACACGTACTCTTACGTGAGACAGGTTCCACCGATTGACATGCACTTGGTGCATAAGGTGGCTAGCGGGTGCTAGTCTCTCCCACTTTAGTTGGAACGGATTCGATGAAAAGGGTCCTTATGAAGGGTAAATAGCAATTGGCATATCACGTTGTGGTTTTGCGTAGGTAAGAAACGTTCTTGCTAGAAACCCATAGCAGCCACGTAAAACATGCAAACAACAATTAGAGGACGTCTAACTTGTTTTTGCAGGGTATGCTATGTGATGTGATATGGCCAAAAGGATGTGATGAATGATATATGTGATGTATGAGATTGATCATGTTCTTGTAATAGGAATCACGACTTGCATGTCGATGAGTATGACAACCGGCAGGAGCCATAGGAGTTGTCTTTATTTATTGTATGACCTGCGTGTCATTGAAGAACGCCATGTAAACTACTTTACTTTATTGCTAAACGCGTTAGTCATAGAAGTAGAAGTAGTCGTTGGCATGACAACTTCATGAAGACACGATGATGGAGATCATGATGATGGAGATCATGGTGTCATGCCGGTGACAAGATGATCATGGAGCCCCGAAGATGAAGATCAATGGAGCTATATGATATTGGCCATATCATGTCACTACTCTATTTGATTGCAAGTGATGTTTATCATGTTTATGCATCTTGTTTGCTTAGAACGACGGTAGTAAATAAGATGATCCCTTACAACAATTTCAAGAAGTGTTCTCCCCTAACTGTGCACCGTTGCTACAGTTTGTCACTTCTAAGCACCACGTGATGATCGGGTGTGATGGATTCTTACGTTCACATACAACGGGTGTAAGACAGTTTTACACAGCGAAAACACTTAGGGTTAACTTGACGAGCCTAGCATGTACAGACATGGCCTCGGAACACGGAGACCGAAAGGTCGAGCATGAGTCGTATAGTAGATACGATCAACATGAAGATGTTCACCGATGATGACTAGTCCGTCTCACGTGATGATCGGACACGGCCTAGTTGACTCGGATCATGTAATCACTTAGATGACCAGAGGGATGTCTATCTGAGTGGGAGTTCATAAGATGAACTTAATTATCCTGAACATAGTCAAAAGACCTTTTGCAAATTATGTCGTAGCTCGCGCTTTAGTTCTACTGTTTTAGATATGTTCCTAGAGAAAATATAGTTGAAAGTTGATAGTAGCGATTATGCCAACAGTAGAAAGCTTATGTCCTTAATGCACTGCTCAGTGTGCTGAACCCCAAACGTCGTTTGTGGATGTTTCGAACATCGAACATACACGTTTTGATAACTACGTGATAGTTCAGTTAAATGGTTTAAGTAGAGGCACCAAAGACGTTTTCGAAACATCGCGGAACATATGAGATGTTTCGAGGGCTGAAATTGGGATTTCAGGCTCGTGCTCACGTCAAGAGGTATAAGACCTCCGATGATTCTCTTAGCCTGCAAACTAAGGGAGAAAATCTCAATCGTTGAGCTTGTGCTCAGATTGTCTGAGTGCAACAATCACTTGAATTGAGTGGGAGTTGATCTTCCAAATGAGATTGTGATGTTTCTCCAAAGTCATTGCCACCGAGCTGCTAGAGCTTTGTGATGAACTATAACATATCAAGGATAAATAAGATGATCCTTGAGGTATTCACGATGTTTGACACCGCGAAAGTAGAAATCAAGAAGGAGCATCAATTGTTGATGGTTGGTGAAACCACTAGTTTCAAGAAGGGCAAGGGCAAGAAGGGATACTTCATGAAACGGCAAATCAGCTGCTGCTCCAGTGAAGAAACCCAAGGTTGAACCCAAACCCGAGACTAAGTGCTTCTGTAATAAGGGGAACAGTCACTAGAGCAGAATTACCCTAGATACTTGGTAGATGAGAAGGCTGGCAAGGTCGATAGAAGTATATTGGATATACATTATGTTAATGTGTACTTTACTAGTACTCCTAGTAGCACCAGGGTATAAGATACCGGTTCGGTTGCTAAGTGTTAGTAACTCGAAATAAAAGCTACGGCATAAACGGAGACTAGCTAAAGGTGAGCTGACGATATGTGTTGGAAGTGTTTCCAATGTTGATATGATCAAGCATCGCACGCTCCCTCTACCATCGAGATTTGGTGTTTGCGTTGAGCATAGACATGATTGGATTATGTCTATCGCAATACGGTTATTCATTTAAAGAGAATAATAGTTACTCTATTTATTTGAATAATACCTTCAATGGTCTTGCACCTAAAATGAATGGTTTATTGAATCTCGATCGTAGTGATACACATTTTCATGCCAAAAGATATAAGATAGTAATGATAGTACCACTTACTTGTGGCACTGCCATGTAAGTCATAATGGTATAAAACGCATGAAGAAGCTCCATGTTGATGGATCTTTGGACTCACTCATTTTTGAAAAGTTTGAGACATGCGAACCATGTCTATTGGTGTATATGCATGAAGAAACTCCATGCAAATGGACCGTTTGGACTCACTTGATTTTGAATCACTTGAGATATGCAAATCATACCACATGGGCAAGATGACTGAAAAGCCTCATTTTCAGTAAGATGGAACAAGATAGCAACTTGTTGGAAGTAACACATTTTGATGTGTCCAATCCAATGAGTGCTGAGGCATGCAGTGAATATCGTTATGATCTTACTTCACAGATGATTCGAGTAGATGTTGAGAATATTTACTTGATGAAACACAAGTCTGAATTATTGAATGGTTCAAGTAATTTCAGAGTGAAGTAGAAGATCATTGTGACAAGAGGATAAAATGTCTATGATATGATCATAGAGATGAATATCTAAGTTACGAGTTTTGGCACACAATTAAGACATTGTGGAAATTGTTTCGCAATTAATACCGCCTGGAACACCATAGTGTGATGGTGTGTCCGAACATCATAGTTGCACCCTATTGGATATGGTGCGTACCATGATGTCTCTTATCGAATTACCACTATTGTCCATGGGTTAGGCATTAGAGACAACCACATTCACTTTAAATAGGGCACCACGTAATTCCGTTGAGATGACACCGTATGAATTATGGTTTAGAGAAACCTAAGTTGTCATTTCTTAAAAGTTTGGGGCTGCGACGCTTATATGAAAAAGTTTCAGGTTGATAAGCTCGAACCCAAAGCGGATAAAATGCATCTTCATAGGAAACCCAAAACAGTTGGGTATACCTCCTAATTCAGATCCGAAAGCAATATGGATTGTTTCTTGAATCGGGTCCTTTCTCGAGGAAAAGTTTCTCTTGAAAGAATTGAGTGGGAGGATGGTGGAAACTTGATGAGGTTATTGAACCGTCTCTTCAACTAGTGTGTGGCAGGGCACAGGAAGTTGTTCCTGTGGCACCTACACCAATTGAAGTGGAAGCTTGTGATGTTGATCATGAAACTTCGGATCAAGTCACTACCAAACCTCGTGGGATGACAAGGATACGTACTACATCAGAGTGGTACGTAATCCTGTCTTGGAAGTCATGTTGCTGGACAACAATGAACCTACGAGCTATGGAGAAGCAATGGTGGGCCCGGATTCCGATAAATGGCTCGAGGCCATAAAATCCGAGAACGGATCCATGACTTTGGAAGAAATACTTGATGGTCGTAAGGCCATTGGGTATGGATGGATTTTAAAAGGAAGACAGACAATGATGGTAAGAATTACCATTAAGAAAGCTCGACTTGTCGTTAAGATATTTTCTGACAAGTTCAAGGAGTTGATTACGGTGAGGTTTTCTCACTCGTAGCGATGCTAAGAGTCTGTTGGAATTGGATTAGCAGTTACTGCATGATTGATGAAATCTTGCATATAGGATGTCAAAACATTGTTTCCTCGATGTTATACTTGAGGAAAGGTTGCATGTGATACAACCGGAAGGTTTTGTCAATCCCAAAAGATGCTAATAAGTATGCAAAGCTCCAGCAATCCTTCTAAGGACTGGAGTGAGCATCTCGGAGTTGGAATGTGTGCTTTGATGATGATCAAAGATTTTGGGTTTGTACAAAGTTTACGAGAAACTTGTATTTCCAAAGAAGTGAGTGGGAGCACTATAGAATTTCTGATGAGTATATGTTGTTGACATATTGTTGATCAGAAATGACGTAGAATTTCTGGAAAGCATATAGGGTTATTTTGAAAGTGTTTTTCAATGGAAAGCCTGGATTAAGCTACTTGAACATTGAGCATCAAGATCTATAAGGATAGATCAAAATGCTTAATAATACTTTCAAATGAGCACATACCTTGACATGATCTTGAAGGTGTTCAAGATGGACCAGTCAAAGAAGGAGTTCTTGCCTGAGTTGTAAGGTACGAAGTAAGGACTTAAAGCTCGACCACGGCAGAAAAGAGAGAAAGGACGAAGGTCGTCCCCTATACTTTAGACGTAGGCTCTACAGTATGCCATGCTGAGTACCGCACCTGAAGTGTGCCTTGCCATGAGTCAGTCAAGGGGTACAAGAGTGATCCAAGAATGGATCACAGGACAGCGGTCAAAGTTATCCTTAGAAATTAGTGGACTAAGGAATTTTTCTCGATTATGGAGGTGGTAAAAGAGTTCGTCGTAAAGGGTTACGTCGATGCAAGCTTGACACCTATCCGGATAGCTCTGAGTAGAGATACCGGATACATATAATGGAGCAACAATTTAGAATAGCTCCAAGTAGAACAGTTATTTGGATTAGCTCCAAATAGAGCGTGGTAGCTACATCTAGGAGATGACATATAGATTTGTAAAACACACACGGATCTGAAAGGTTCGGACTCGTTGACTAAAACCTCTCTCACAAGCAACATGATCAAACCTAAAACTCATTGAGTATTAATCACATAGTGATGTGAACTAGACTACTGATTCTAGTAAACTCTTGGGTGTTGGTCACATGGCGATGTGACCTGTGAGTGTTAATCACATGGCGATGTGAACTAGATTATTGACTCTAGTGCAAGTGGGAGACTGTTGGAAATATGCCCTAGAGGCAATAATAAAAGTATTATTATTATATTTCCTTGTTCATGATAATTGTCTTTTATTCATGCTATAACTGTATTATCCGGAAATCGTAATACACGTGTGAATACATAGACCACAATATGTCCCTAGTGAGCCTCTAGTTGACTAGCTCGTTGTGATCAACAGATAGTCATGGTTTCCTGGCTATGGACATTGGATGTCGTTGATAACGGGATCACATCATTAGGAGAATGATGTGATGGACAAGACCCAATCCTAAGACTAGCACAAAAGATCGTGTAGTTCATTTGCTAGAGCTTTGCCAATGTCAAGTATCTCTTCCATCGACCATGAGAGCGTGTAACTCCTGGATACCGTAGGAGTGCTTTGGGTGTATCAAACGTCAGAACGTAACTGGGTGACTATAAAGGTGCACTACAGGTATCTCCGAAAGTATCTATTGTTTTATGCGGATCGAGACTGGGATTTGTCACTCCGTGTAAACGGAGAGGTATCTCTGGGCCCACTCGGTAGGACATCATCGTATGCGCAATGTGACCAAGGAGTTGATCACGGGATGATGTGTTACGGAACGAGTAAAGTGACTTGCCGGTAACGAGATTGAACAAGGTATTGGATACCGACGATCGAATCTCGGGCAAGTAACATACCGATAGACAAAGGGAATTGAATATGGGATTGATTAAGTCCTTGACATCGTGGTTCATCCGATGAGATCATCGTGGAACATGTGGGAGCCATCATGGGTATCCAGATCCCGCTGTTGGTTATTGACCGGAGAACGTCTCGGTCATGTCTGCATGTCTCCCGAACCCGTAGGGTCTACACACTTAAGGTTCGATGACGCTAGGGTTATAAAGGAAGTTTGTATGTGGTTACCGAATGTTGTTCGGAGTCGCGGATGAGATCCCGGACGTCACAAGGAGTTCCGGAATGGTACGGAGGTAAAGATTTATATATGGGAAGTCCTATTTTGGCCACCGGAAAATGTTCGGGATTTTTCGGTATTGTACCGGGAAGGTTCTAGAAGGTTCCGGAGTGGGGCCCACCTGCATGGGGGGACCCACATGAACGTGGGTAGTGGGGCCAAGGCCCCACACGCCTGGTCAAGGCGCACCAAGATCCCCCTTAGAAGGAATAAGATCATATCCCGAAGGGATAAGATCAAGATCCCTAAAAGGGGGGATAACAACCGGTGGGGAAGGAAATAATGAGATTTCTTTCCTCCCACCTTGGCCAACGCCCCAATGGACTTGGAGGGCAAGAAACCAGCCCCTCCACTCCTATATATAGTGGGGAGGCGCATGGGAGCTATAGACGAAGTTCTGGCGCAGCCCTCCCCCTCTCCCAAGTCGTCCTCCTCTCCCGTGGTGCTTGGCGAAGCCCTGCTGGATTGCCACGCTCCTCCATCACCACCACGCTGTTGTGCTGCTGTTGGATGGAGTCTTCCTCAACCTCTCCCTCTCTCCTTGCTGGATCAAGGCGTGGGAGACGTCACCGGGCTGTACGTGTGTTGAACGCGGAGGTGCCGTGCGTTCGGCACTTGATCATCGATGATTTGAATCACGACGAGTACGACTCCTTCAACCCCGTTCTCTTGAACGCTTCCGCTTAGCGATCTACAAGGGTATGTAGATGCACTCCTTCTACTCGTAGCTGGTTTCTCCATAGATAGATCTTGGTGACACGTAGGAAAATTTTGAATTTCTGCTACGTTCCCCAACAGTACTCCTACATGGCCTCTCACCGCTACCTTTACCAAATCGTGTTCACACACTTCACTCTCAGCATCAGAACATATCGTAGCACTCCAATTCATTCCCAATGAATCAGACCTGACACAACTCTAAGCAATAGTAGGCATGGCATGGTAGGAACACAACATGGCTCAATCAACTCCTACACATGCTAGTGGGTTTCAACTATTTACTCTGGCAATGACAGGTCATGCAGAGGAATGGGTTCAACTACCACAGCACAAAGTAGCAGAAGAATCGTTGTTGTCCTAATGCAATAACCGAGAGCAGGAGCGAGAGAGTAGGATTGTATCGGAATGAACAAGGGAGTTTGCTTGCCTGGTAGATCAACAAGGGAGGCACTGCTTCACAGACAGGTACTCTGGAACGGTCTCCGGAGCAATACCTATCGAGAAGGAACGGTGTCGGCAATCAATAAAAAAACATATGCAACAATATGATGCATGAACATGGCATGTAGATGTGTCACACCCTGATTTTCATGGCACTACACTTAAGCTAACAATCATGATAAAATGTGGTTTGACAAAAACTTTTGAGTGTTTTGGACCTTGCCTTGATTGGTTTTTGTTGTTGTTTGCAAGTGCTCTAAAAAATCAAATAAATCCTCCAACTCCTATACTTCATCTCCTTGCTCCAAACTCTTGAACCAATGATCATGCCATGTGTATAGGACAGAAAAATAATTTCTTACAAAAATAATTTGGCCAAATAGTATTTTTAAAAATTAGTTTTCCAAAACCCCCTGAATTGAGGTTTGCACTGCAAGTACTTAATTAAGGGCAGCAAAAATCTTTCCAAAAATATATTTGACTCCTATTAGATATAGGATACCCAGAAACCACAAAAATATAATTTTAAAAGTTATTTTACTATTTTATTTAAAAGCTTTTTCTTAAGGCCAGAATGGTCTTTAATAGGGAAAAATTGTTTTATTGTTTCAAAGATATTTGACAAAAACCTAGAGAAACTCAGTGGACATATATTGTTCATATATAAGAGTTTCAACACATGGTCATGTTCAAAATATTGGTCAAATCCCTCAAAAACCCTTTCTGGATATTTCAAGCTTTTGAAATATTTACAAAGGAAATATTCTCCAAAACTTTCAATAAAATTCTAGCAAGTCACATATGACATGTTTGATGATCTCGACAAGTATCATGTCATGGAGAACAGTATAACTCCATGAAATCCCCTCAAAACCATTTCTGTCCATTTTGAAGTTTGAGCAACTTTACATTGCCAAACATGTCCAAATGTTCTCAAACCTTGTGAACATGCTCAAATGGTCTAATAATTCATCTAGACCAAATGGCACAAGTTGGAGAACAAGTTAACTTGATCAAAGTGCCCCAAAACCCTTCCTGTCTAGAACCAAATTTGAACAACTCTACATTGGCAACTTCCTCCTTTTGATCTCAACTTTTGTGGACATGTTCAGAGCCTCAAATGATGACACTACACCAAGTGGTGCATCAAGGAGAATAGGTTTGCATGACTAAATCTTGGGAAGTCCATTTCTGTTGATTTCTAGGGTTTACAAAAGTTGCATTGGCAACTTTGCCCAAATGGACTAAATATTGGTGGAACCCATTATTGTATCATACCATATGACCCTGTCAAGCCTCATGACAAGATGAGTTCATCTTCTTTCCCAAACCACCATCAAACACCTTCTGGCAGAAATTAAAAATGTATGTTTTGTCCACTTCCACTAATCTCCATGAGTTCTCCTTTTTACCACAGCCCCTCCTAGTCCCCTTCTACCTCTGGTGTGCTTCCCTGCCCGAGAGGCAATGATGAAGGGGGGCAGGGATCCATTTTTCTTCTCTGGACAGCCACTTTGTCCTCCCTTTCTCATCTCTATCTCACCCCTGGCAAATTCTAGAGCATCCAAAGCCTCCAACCCTCTTGTTTATTCCCCCTTCAGACGCCAGGCGCAAGTGGGCGTGTGAGGACGCGCGAAAAAGCCACGGATGC
Organism: Triticum dicoccoides; assembly: GCF_002162155.2. Classification (NCBI taxonomy): domain Eukaryota; kingdom Viridiplantae; phylum Streptophyta; class Magnoliopsida; order Poales; family Poaceae; genus Triticum; species Triticum dicoccoides. Next base: position 67,763,430 of record NC_041389.1, read on the forward strand.
CGGCCATTTGCGCGCTCTGGAGCACGTCAGTGTGCTCCCGACCGTTGACGCCGCGTCCCCCGACCACCTCAAGCCTCCCCCTCGCGCCAGTCGAGGTGCCTCGACATCCGCAACACGCCACCATGCAGGCCCCCTCGTCTCTTCCTCTCTCTCACCTCCTGCGGCGCGTGCCCAGAGCCGCCCGGCTCGGCCAATGACTGGCCTCGCACGCGCGAGCACCAGAGCCTCGCCCCGCTCCCTCTCTCTCTTCCTGGCGCCCTACTCCACCCCCCACGAACGCCGTAGACAACCCCACTCCCTCCCTCCTGGCCGCCCGAGCCGTTGCCGTGGCCACCAGTGCACCATGTCCACGGTGAGCCACGGGTCGGCTACATAAGGCCACCCCCGAGCCCTCCCTCTATTCCTTTGGCTCTCTTTCCTTCCCGTGCTCCCCCTGGACCGACCCACTCCCCTCCTCACACCCTCCAACCTCGTCCATGGCCGGAGCAGTGCCGCCGGCCGCCGCTTAAATTTATGGGCCTCGACCCCTCTCTCGTCCCCATGAACACACCCGCACCCTCTCATCACCACCGCCAACTCCCCCTGTGCTCCGTTCCCTCCTCCTCGTGCCTTCCTCGCCATGCCGAACCCCGCCGTCAGCCCCGGTCTGCCACACCCGAAGCCCTCCTCTTCCCGGGCTTCCCCGTGGGCGTGCAGCACATGGACAGGTGCGCCGCGGCACGCTGAGTCCGCCGGTGTGCCGGGCACCTCCGGAGGTGGCCCGTGCCGCCCGGGAGAGCGCCGGCGCCCGCTCGGCCTCGCCTCCCCTGCCTCTGCTCTGTTCGAGCGGGAGGTAGGAGACGGCCTGAGCACCGGACCCTGCTCGTCAGCGACCGGTGGGCGGGCCCCGTCCGTTTAAGTGGAAACGGCTTCGGCCGGATCCGCCTCCCCTGCGCGAACGCGCACCCCCGTGAAGCCGCCTTCGACGTGGCTCCCAGCGGGCGCGCACGAGAGGCTGGGCGAGGCCTAGTGCGCTGCCCCGCTAAGTCTCGCCCAGTGCACGCTGTTGCCTCCCTAGATCCAGCCCATTTAGGTAAATTCCCTTTCTTTTTCTTTTTCTATGGACTGGTAAAATCCATAGAATATTCATATGAACTCCAAATTTGATGATTCAAATTTTCAGAGACTCCATAAATCGAGCTCTATTTAATAGGCCACAATGGACATTTTTGTTGTCCCTGGTTTTCACTGAACCTTTTAAAAAGGTCCTTTATCCACATAAGTTCACTTCAAAAATCCATATTATATTCATTTCAACTCCAAATCCAGTGAAACCAATTTCTAAATATTTCTAAAATCATGCCTGATTTAATGGGTACTTTCACTCATTTTTATAAAGAGGCATTCTGTAGACAAATTGCAGATCCATTAAATCCCTTGTTTCCATCATATTGAAATGTTCAGAAATATTCACTTATCCAATCCCAATGAAACCACTCTGGTTATTTTTCATATAACCAGAGAAGTCCTAGAAAAGTCAACTTCATATTTTTAGAGCACTTTTATTTTCTGCCTTGTTGCGTTGCTTACTATGATTGTTTCCGACGTTAGTTGACGAAGTAGACGAAATACTCTGAGATGGACCAGAAGGCTTTAAGACTATGATGAACCAGGCAAGAAGCCCTTTGACCATGTCTATGAAACCCTTTTTACGCATGTCATATAGCACCATATTGTTGTTGCAACGGAATCATGATCAGGTAGTAACCACTTTGATGTGTTGCCACCGTACTTCCTCGTTGATACTTGCATTGTGCATGACCCTACCTTCTTATGAGGGTTATGCCGGTGGGAGTAGATAGGATGCTAAAGTAGTGCTACGCAAAAAGGGACGGGAATATGCATGGTGATGGAGACAAAGTACTTTCAAAGGACTTCTCGAAAACCCCGTCGGGTGCCACTTATGCCCGAGGGAGATGATGAGTTGGGTAGCCACTTGATGACGAAGTGGTGTACCGAGGCAAGTGTGTGTGTTGTTTTCAAAAACGGATTAGTTTAAGTTGCGACCGTTATTCCAACCTTACATACGCAACCACTCTACCCTTATATGGGAAAGGCATTATTGATTACCTAGGCCGATACTGGCTTGGAGCCCGCATTACTAGTGACGGGGGAGAGTTGGTGCTCTCTCTCGGGACGGGGTCGTGCCAGGTAGGGCGGCCATGACTGTTTTCACAGGGCACCGGACACACCGTTGGTACCCCGTGCCAGTGGTATGTGATAATTATGGGAGCAAGGCTCCATGAAAGTGTTATGTGAAATGTTGGGCACGGGGGTTACTGCCAATCGAGTGGACTCCATGTTAGTGTCGTCTAGGGAAAGGTAGTGATCGGGTGCTTACCCCGGGTACTTGAGGTACCGCAGGTCGTGGATGACACGGAAGTTCCCCGGATCTTGTGGGTAAAGTGTGCAACCTCTGCAGAGTGTAAAACTATTCGAATAGCCGTGTCCACGGTCAAGGACAGTTGGGTAACCGCTCTTGGGCTACGTCCACATGTTTACAAACCAGTGTGTGTTTGGATAATTGGGGAGAACTACTTGGGTCAAGTCAAGGGACTTGACATGATTGAGTTGGGTTGGAGCCCACTCTATTTATGTTGATATCTGTAACCTGTCCTCATGGTTACTTGAATTCTCCTGATGCATGTCTTACAAGCTGTTGAACATGTCATTGCACTCAAAACTAGCTTTCTGCAAAAATTTACCTATATCATGCATTGTTGTATCTTGAACCAAAACATGGGTTGCTTGCGAGTACATTCAAAGTACTCATTGGCTTGCCACTGGTTATTTTATTGGCCAGGCATGAAAGAACAGGATATGATGAAGAATACTTCGGTGACGAACATGCGAGCTAGGACGCTTCCCAGTCAGAATGCCTGTAGGGTTGAGGCAGATGGCATGGGTCCAAGTTGTTATTGAAGATTTCCGCTGCGATGATACACTCAAGACTTGACCATAATGGTCCTACTTGTGTAAAATGGTATGTATGGATGTAAGACTCTTGTTATTCGGCTTTTGTGTGTTCAATGAGCATTGATCTCTGGGATCACTGTACACGTGCATTCGGTGATCTCGACTTATGAGTCGGGGTCCCCACAGAGCTGGTATCAGAGCCATCCTGACTGTAGGAAGCCTTAGTTAGCATGGTCGTTAGTTAGGGTAAAACTATTTCTAAAACTACTACTAGTTTTCAAAACTATCTGTACTTCTCTTCCCTTCTCAGTTTTTCGAAAACTAAGGTATACTTTCCTTATTTATCTCTTCCCCTTCAAAACCTTTGGTCGCTAGAACCCTTATGACCCTGAACATTGGATTCCTTGTAATCCTCGTGGATAATCTAGAAGGAAGACGCCTTGCCAGACATTCACCCACATCTCCTGAACACAAGATTGGCAACACCACAGCAAGACGATGCCAATAGAAGGTACGCCCTCAAGGAATGAGGACATGAAGACCAGAGGATGGTGACACCTTTGAAATTGCCCAGGATTATGAAACCTTGGCCTATGATGACCAGGGCATGGGATAAGCAAGATCATGATATACATCGCTAGTAGAGCAACCCTGCCTATCATTATTGCATCGGCAACCACCGGTGGATGAGAACCTAGCCATTTGGTCCGCCTCACTATAGTGAGCAGGAAAATGGTTCTCTTCATCCCCCGCTCTCGGTGACGATATTGTCAACAATGTGTCCGACAGATTGGGCCTCTATTATGCCTTGTTAATGTCATTACATAAAGGAGTGCCACCTGGAACCGCCAACACCTTAAAAAGGCAAAGGTGATCGTCATGATTAAGAAGACAAGAGAAGATCAAGTCAATGCCAGCCACGAGGGGCCACCTTCGCCCCATCACCTCATCAGGAGAGAAGTTGTTGAAGATTCTTCAGGCTCAACCCAGATTGTTTCATCGAACAACTACAAGAGACGTAGCAACACCTGAGGAAAACTCAGAAGACTCCATGAGGCACAAGGCACGACAACCGAGTCTGAGAACCCCTAGGGTAGGATGAGTCGTGTACCCCCTATGCGCAGTCGAGTCCGTATGATAGTTCGAATAGAACCATGACTGTGTGTTGCTTGTTTTTATTTGTTTTTGTTTTGATATAGGTCGCAGTTTTGCCCTAGGCGACAAGTATGCAGCTATATCACCTTCCTTACCTTGCTTCTTCTGTTTGGCCCTTTTTGCACCTGTTTGTTTGCACTTGCACTATAGAACCCCCTTTAGGCATTCCCCTCCTCTATGCTACCACTCCCTCTCATCTCTCTCCTCAACTGAAGGCTAGCAAGACAAGATACACCAAGGATTCTACTTTGGCAACCAACCAGCACTGAAGACTTTTGCTACAACCTCCTCGACCAAGTGCAGCCCCTTAGAGTTATGGTTGCCCCTCAAGATTAAAAACCCATTCCTAGACCCTTCGAGACTTCATAAGATACCCCAGCTCGAATCCTTAACCATGTGCTTAACCCACAGAATTGCAAGAGAACCTGCTAAGCCTCTGTAACCTTGCTTATCACTAGGTTCATTAGGGAACTATTGGACATAGTGAACGAGCACATTATCTTACTAAGATAGCACCAGAACTGACGATGCCATAGGGAGGACAAATCTGAGGATATAGGAATAGAGGACAAATGACTTGATGAGTTTATATCAATGACTTTGAGGAATTATCTGAGACTCTTTGGTGGATTATAAGGCTACCATGTTGGTAGATGAACTTGGTGGAATCATGATTATAGAGTAGCATAACTTTCACTACCCCGGAGTAAATTGGATTTATAGGACAATTATGATCGCAAGCTGAAACTCCTGGAAGTGCAAGGATTTGACTTGATCAGATGATATTGATAGGAGACAGTTGATATTACGTAAATAACTTGAGGGAAACATGTAGGATTCCTCGTTGGACAAGAGATTTGGATTTAAATAGGTGATCCTAGTGGAGTATAGGTGGTGAGTAAGTCTACATGGTTCGGAGTGATTTGGGTTTAGACTGATGATCTCGATCACGATACCATGTTCTCGGTGGACAATAAACTAAGAGATTGGATTAATTGTCAGTTGATTTAGGGATCTATATAAGCCTGAGGTTGGAAGTTACTTGACCCCGAAGATGGGAATTGGTGGACTGACTATAGTAAATATAGCTCTTTCAAGTACTTGGGGATTATAAGACATTAGAAGATCGTATGGAACACCATGGACATTGGATTTGTAGAATTAATGGGTTAGGTAGTTGGTGATGGAAGTTAATGGACTATTGGGGTTGATTCATAGGAAGGAAGCAGGATCTTGGAGTGGCATACGACATGTTTCCTTAGGATAGAAGTGCTTTATCTTAGACCTTGGGAGAATAGGCTGAGCACTTGGATTGTCACGTTCAAGCTTAGCAGCTTATATGTTCTACCCATGGATTTTTAGGGGTAGACATACATATGAGTTTGGGGATTGTAGACATATATGATTTTGTTAGACCTTCTCTCGGGAGCCATGAGTATATGAATCACATGAGTGATGATTGGAGTTGACCTATGCAAAATGATACTATCAGTGATATGGTGTGATTTGTTTAAAGGACTAGATAGCCCAATTGGCATCTTAGAAACCATGATTAAAGATAAGATGATAAACATTCACTCGCACCCTAGAGTCCTTGAAACCCTAAAGCCCTACCAAGCTATAACGTGGTCAGATCATGACCACAGGCTTTGACTCTAGATCGAGAAGACCGTGGCCAATACTCAATCGTGACCACCACCAATGCCTCAGCCTACTTTGTGTACCCCCAGGCTTCATGGAGTACTTGGACAAGTTAGTTGTCATCTTTCTTTGATGACATACTTGCCTACCCGAAGACGGAAGAAGAATCGTTCAGCTGGTCAAGGTACATTTGAAGACCGCCATGCCAAGGAGAAAGAACTATACCAACCACCATCGTCAAGGAGTGAACTTTCTCGTCGAAGACCAAGTGTATCTGCAAGCCACTTCTCTCAAGGAACCAAGCATTTCCATGACAAGGGAACCCACACCAAGATTCGTCGGCCCTCTTCGAGATCACTCCAAGATTTAACAACCCCTTCTAAGATCACTACAAGACGAAGAGAAGACAGTTACCAGCTGGAGTTGCCACCTGAGTTACCTGATGTGCACAATCCTTTCCATGCATCACAACCCCGGAAGTGTTTCCAACTTCCTAACTAGCCAGGTCTCTACAAGGACATTGACCACCGAGCCATCGACCCCTAGCCCAATCTAACCTACCGCGAGCTACCCATTAGCAATCTGGATCAAGAAGAGCGTCATACACGAAGCCACACCATCAAGTACTTCAAGTTCAATGGAGCACCACACGGAATAAGAAGCTGTATGAGGATGTGAAGACTACCCCAAATCCAAGTTACCATACTCCTTTCCGCGCCTAGTTTGGGAATCTCGGGGACGAGATTCTTGTAAGGGGGGTAGGTCTATCACACCCTGATTTTCATGGCACTACACTTAAGCTAACAATCATGATAAAATGTGGTTTGACAAAAACTTTTGAGTGTTTTGGACCTTGCCTTGATTGGTTTTTGTTGTTGTTTGCAAGTGCTCGAAAAAATCAAATAAATCCTCCAACTCCTATACTTCATCTCCTTGCTCCAAACTCTTGAACCAATGATCATGCCATGTGTATAGGACATAAAAATAATTTCTTACAAAAATAATTTGGCCAAATAGTATTTTTAAAAATTAGTTTTCCAAAACCCCTTGAATTGAGGTTTGCACTGCAAGTACTTAATTAAGGGTAGCAAAAATCTTTCCAAAAATATATTTGACTCCAATTAGATATAGGATACCCAGAAACCACAAAAATATAATTTTAAAAGTTATTTTTACTATTTTATTTAAAAGCTTTTTCTTAAGGCCAGAGATGGTCTTTAATAGGGAAAAATTGTTTTATTGTTTCAAAGATATTTGACAAAAACCTAGAGAAACTCAGTGGACATATATTGTCCATATATAAGAGTTTCAACACATGGTCATGTTCAAAATATTGGTCAAATACCTCAAAAACCCTTTCTGTATATTTCAAGCTTTTGAAATATTTACAAAGGAAATATTCTCCAAAACTTTCATTAAAATTCTAGCATGTCACATATGACATGTTTGATGATCTTGACAAGTATCATGTCATGGAGAATAGTAGAACTCCATGAAATCCCCTCAAAACCATTTCTGTCCATTTTGAAGTTCGAGCAACTTTACATTGCCAAACATGTCCAAATGTTCTCAAACCTTGTGAACATGCTCAAATGGTCTAATAATTCATCTAGACCAAATGGCACAAGTTGGAGAACAATTTAACTTGATCAAAGTGCCCCAAAACCCTTCCTGTCCAGAACCAAATTTGAACAACTCTACATTGGCAACTTCCTCCTTTTGATCTCAACTTCTGTGGACATGTTCAGAGCCTCAAATGATGACACTACACCAAGTGGTGCATCAAGGAGAATAGGTTTGCATGACTAAATCTTGTAAGTCCATTTCTGTTAATTTCTAGGGTTTACAAAAGTTGCATTGGCAACTTTGCCCAAATGGACTAAATATAGGTGGAACCCATTATTGTATCATACCTTATGACCCTGTCAAGCCTCATGACAAGATGAGTTCATCTTCTTTCCCAAACCACCATCAAACACCTTCTGGCAGAAATTAAAAATGTATGTTTTGTCCACTTCCACTAATCTCCATGAGTTCTGCTTTTTACCACAGCCCCTCCTAGTCCCCCTCTACCTCTGTTGTGCTTCCCTGTCCGAGAGGCAATGATGAAGGGGGGCAGGGATCCATTTTTCTTCTCTGGACATCCACTTTTTCCTCCCTTTCTCATCTCTCTCTCACCCCTGGCAAGTTCCAGAGCATCCAAAGCCTCCAACCCTCTTGTTTATTCCCCCTTCAGACGCAGGACGCAAGTGGGCGTGTGAGGACGCGCGGAAAAGCCGCGGATGCCGGCCATTTGCGCGCTCTGGAGCACGTCAGCGTGCTCCCGACCGTTGACGCCGCGTCCCCCGACCACCTCGAGCCTCCCCCTCGCGCCAGTCGAGGTGCCTCGACGTCCGCAACACGCCACCGTGCAGGCCCCCTCGTCTCTTCCTCTCTCTCACCTCCTGCGGCGCGTGCCCAGAGCCGCCCGGCTCGGCCAATGCCCGGCCTCGCACGCGCGAGCACCAGAGCCTCGCCCCGATCCCTCTCTCTCTCTTCCTGGCGCCCTACTCCACCCCCCACGAACGCCGTAGACAACCCCACTCCCTCCCTCCTGGCCGCCCGAGCCGTTGCCGTGGCCACCAGTGCGCCACGTCCACGGTGAGCCACGGGTCGGCTACATAAGGCCACCCCCGAGCCCTCCCTCTATTCATTTGGCTCTCTTTCCTTCCCGTGCTCCCCCTGGACCGACCCACTCCCCTCCTCACGCCCTCCAACCTCGTCCATGGTCGGAGCAGTGCCGCCGGCCGCCGCTTAAATTTATGGGACTCGACCCCTCTCTCGTCCCCATGAACACACCCGCACCCTCTCATCACCATCGCCAACTCCCCCTGTGCTCCGTTCCCTCCTCCTCGTGCCTTCCTCGCCTTGCGGAACCCCGCCGTCAGCCCCGGTCCGCCACACCCGAAGCCCTCCTCTTCCCAGGCTTCCCCGTGAGCGTGCAGCACATGGACGGGTGCGCCGCGGCGCGCTTAGTCCACCGGTGTGCCAGGCACCTCCGGAGGTGGCCCGTGCCGCCCGGGAGAGCGTCGGCGCCCGCTCGGCCTCGCCTCCCCTGCCTCTGCTCTGTTTGAACGGGAGGTAGGAGACGGCTTGAGCACCGGATCCCGCTCGTCAGCGACCCGATGGGCGGGCCCCGTCTGTTTAAGTGGAAACGGCTTCGGCCGAATCCGCCTCCCCTGCGCAAACGCGCACCCCCGCGAAGCCGCCTTCGACGTGGCTCCCAGCGGGCGCGCGCGAGAGGCTGGGCCAGGCCCAGTGCGCTTCCCCGCTAAGTCTCGCCCAGTGCACGCTGTTGCCTCCCTAGATCCAGCCCATTTAGGTAAATTCCCTTTCTTTTTCTTTTTCTATGGACTGGTAAAATCCATAGAATATTCATATGAACTCCAAATTTGATGATTCAAATTTTCAGAGACTTCATAAATCGAGCTCTATTTAATAGGCCACAGTGGACATTTTTGTTGTCCCTGGTTTTCACTGAACCTTTTAAAAAGTTCCTTTATCCACATAAGTCCCCTTCAAAAATCCATATTATATTCATTTCAACTCCAAATCCAATGAAACCAATTTCTAAATATTTCTAAAATCATGCCTGATTAGTGGGTACTTTCACTCATTTTTATAAAGAGGCATTCTGTAGACAAATTGGAGATCCATTAAATCCCTTGTTTCCATTATATTGACTTATCCAATCCCAATGAAACCACTCTGGTTATTTTTCATATAACCAGAGAAGTCCTAGAAAAGTCAACCTCATATTTTTAGAGCACTTTTATTTTCTACCTTGTTGCGTTGCTTACTATGATTGTTTTCGACGTTAGTTGACGAAGTAGACGAAATACTCGTAGATGGACCAGAAGGCTTGAAGACTATGATGAACCAGGCAAGCAGCCCTTTGACCATGTCTATGAAACCCTTTTTACGCATGTCATATAGCACCATATTGTTGTTGCAACGGAATCATGATGAGGTAGTAACCACTTTGATGGGTTGCCACCGTACTTCCTCGTTGATACTTGCATTGTGCATGACCCTACCTTCTTATGAGGGTTATGCCAGTGGGAGTAGATAGGATGCTAAAGTAGTGCTACGCAAAAAGGGACGGGAATATGCATGGTGATGGAGACAAAGTACTTTCAAAGGACTTCTCGAAAACCCCGTCGGTGCCACTTATGCCTGAGGGAGATGATGAGTTGGGTAGCCACTTGATGACGAAGTGGTGTACCAAGGCAAGTGTGTGTGTTGTTTTCAAAAACAGATTGGTTTAAGTTGCGACCGTTATTCCAACCTTACATGCGCAACCACTCTACCCTTATATGGGAAAGGGCGTTATTGATTACCTAGGCCGATACTAGCTTGGATCCCGCATTACTAGTGACGGGGGAGAGTTGGTGCTCTCTCTCGGGACGGGGTCGTGCCAGGTAGGGCGGCCATGACTGTTTTCACAGGGCACCGGACACACCGTTGGTACCCCGTGCCAGTGGTATGTGATAATTATGGGAGCAAGGCTCCATGAAAGTGTTATGTGAAATGTTGGGCACGGGGGTTACTGCCAATCGAGTGGACTCCATGTTAGTGTCGTCTAGGGAAAGGTAGTGATCGGGTGCTTACCCCGGGTACTTGAGGTACCGCAGGTCGTGGATGACACGGAAGTTCCCCGGATCTTGTGGGTAAAGTGTGCAACCTCTGCAGAGTGTAAAACTATTCGAATAGCCGTGTCCACGGTCAAGGACAGTTGGGTAACCGCTCTTGGGCTACGTCCACATGTTTACAAACCAGTGTGTGTGTTTGGATAATTGGGGAGAACTACTTGGGTCAAGTCAAGGGACTTGACATGATTGAGTTGGGTTGGTGCCCACTCTATTTATGTTGATATCTGTAACCTGTCCTCATGGTTACTTGAATTCTCCTGATGCATGTTTTACAAGTTGTTGAACATGTCATTGCACTCGAAACTAGCTTTCTGCAAAAATTTACCTATATCATGCATTGTTGTATCTTGAACCAAAACATGGGTTGCTTGCGAGTACATTCAAAGTACTCATTGGCTTGCCACTGGTTATTTTATTGGCCGGGCATGAAAGAACAGGATATGATGAAGAATACTTCAGTGATGAACATGCGAGCTAGGACGCTTCCCAGTCAGAATGCCTGTAGGGTTAAGCCAGATGGCATGGGTCCAAGTTGTTATTGAAGATTTCCGCTGCGATGATACACTCAAGACTTGACCATAATGGTCCTACTTGTGTAAAACGGTATGTATGGATGTAAGACTCTTGTTATTTAGCTTCTGTGTGCTCAGTGAGCATTGATCTCTGGGATCACTGTACACGTGCATTCGGTGATCTCGACTTATGAGTCGGGGTCCCCACAAGATGTGATGTTGTTTGAGCTAATGCAACTAGTAATCAAATTGAATGAAGTCCATTTGAATCAAGGGTTCAAATGCAACTCCAAATTAAGCTCTTATATATGCCATTTTAGTGTTTCACTTATACAGTAGGTATAGGTTGGTTTTTCATGCATGAAACTAGAACAGATGGATAGATTGCATTTTTCTGATAATTTTTCATATATAAATTATTTCAATCTGAGCTACGGTTGAATTTCTATGATTTTTTGAAGTTTGAATCATTTTCTGGGATTTCCTGATTAATTTAAATCCAGAAAATAAATAATTGCGTCAGCATGATGTCATGCCTGCGTCAGCAGGTCAACGGTGCTGACCAGGTCAAACGTGACGTGTGGGGTCCACACGTCAGTGACAGGGGGTTAAACAGGGGTTAGTTTAATCCTAATTAAAAGATTAGTGCTGCTGGGGCCCACTGGTCAGTGTCACTGGTTAGTTAGGCGGTGATTAGCACTAAGCTAATCACCTGGCCGACGGGGCCCACCCGTCAGGCCGGCGAGGTCGTCGGCGGCGACCTCAGGACGCGGCGGCGTCCGCGTTGGGGGCAACGGGGGCGGCGTCTCAGAGCACCGGGGCGTAGCCCGTGCTCTCCCGCATCCAAGGGAGCGGACGGGAAGTCGCGGCAGCGCCGGAGCTCGCCGGAGCGGAGCTCGGGGCGGCGGCCGGAGTTCGGCCGAGTGCGCGCGGGTGCTGCGGGGCACGGGGGAGTGAGCGGAAAGGCTCTACGGCCTCCTGGCGTCACCAGGAGCACGGTGACACGCTCGGTTGCGGGCTGCAGTGGCCAGGGCGATGGCGGCGACATGGACGGCAGCGAGGAGCTACGGCCGTGAAGGGGGATGGAGCTACGGAGCGCAAAAACAAGGGGGGAGAAGAGGGTTCGGTAGAGGAGCTCACAGCGAGGCCTTTGGTGATCTCAGCGCGCTCGGGGACGGCTTGGAGACGACGACATGTCGGTGGCGATCTCCGGCGGCCGATGATGAAGACGACGGAGGTGAAGGCTCCACGGGGCTTTCGGCGACGCGTGGCTTGATGAAGAGGACGAGGACGACAACACGGAGCTATTGGACTTGTCGGAGAGGCGAGGTCGTCGCGGTAGGCGCGGCAATGGCGTGCGGCGGCGACGGTGATGCTCGGGCGTCGCACGAGAGAGCGAGGGAGAGGAGGGGAAAAGGCACGGGAGAGTGAGAGGGTCCGGGGGGCGCGTGGCGTCGTCCAGACCCTTCAGCGGAGGGACAGGCAGGCAGGGAGGGAGGAGGTGGCGCGGCGCGGCGGTGCGTGCGTCGGGCACGCGCCCGTCCTTTTGGCGGGAGGAAGACGATAGGGGAGGGGGGACAGGTGGGCTGGGCTGGCCAGCTGGGCCGGCCAGGCCGCACAGAAACGGGCTGCACAGGGAGGTAAGCGCTAGGTAGGTTGTAGTCCCATTTTGTTTCTTTTTCTAATTTTCTGACATTTGTTTTGATTTAATAATAATACTAAATCATTTTATTTACTTGTGTCAATTTTTGTAGGAACTAGTTGGATTGCTCCAAAACTCCTGACCAATTAACAGAATTTTTGGACATATATTATATATAGAACATATATATATCCAAAGCAATTAATTATTGGACTAATTCCAAATGCCCAAAATAAATACTTATGAGCTCTTAAAAATATTGGTTTGATTTTTATCTCTGTCCAATATTTTCATAGAGCAACATGAGCATTTTCTTGGACCTTGTTGGAGCAATTTTTATATGGGTCATTTCTAAAAATGATTCTAAGGGTTTCACAAATCCCCATTTCAAATTTAAATGGAATTTAAGCATGATGCACACATGACTAGCTAGCCTTGAGCATACCAGAACTAGGGATGTGACAAATCGGCATGTGGCAAAGACGGCGTCGGGAGGCCGCATCTTGGCCACAATACCGCAGGGAGGAAGAAGGGGTTGGAGGCCCTCCCGAGCCGACGCTCTCTCGGAGAGAATGGCACGACCGCCGATCGGGACATGCGGGCAGCCGTTGGTCTCCTCCCTCACCGTCGACGACAGCGTGAACGATGCACCTACACCCCTTTCCCGGTCGAGGTTGTTGAAAGAGCAATCATGCCCTTACATCATGTTTTGATGTTGATGATGTTGGGGAACGTAGCAGAAATTCAAAATTTTCTATGCAACACCAAGATCTATCTATGGAGAGACTAGCAACGAGGGGAAGGAGAGTGCATCTACATACCCTTGTAGATCGCTAAGCGGAAGCATTCAAGAAAACGGGGTTGAAGGAGTCGTACTCGTCGTGATCCAAATCAATGGAGATCCTAGTGCCGAACGGACGGCACCTCCGCGTTCGACACACGTACAGCCCGGTGACGTCTTCCATGCCTTGATCCAGCAAGGTGAGAGGGAGAGGTTGGGGAAGACTCTGTCCAGCAGCAGCACGATGGCGTGGTGGTGATGGAGGAGCGTGGCAATCCTGCAGGGCTTCGCCAAGCACCGCCGGAGAGGAGGAGTACTTGGGAGAGGGGGAGGGCTGCGCCAGGGGAAGCGTGAAGCTCCCATGCGCCTCCCCACTATATATAGGGGTGGAAGGGGCTGGTTTCTTGCCCTCCAAGTCCATTGGGGCGTTGGCAAAGGTGGAATGAAAGAAATCCCATCATTTCCTTCCCCACCGATTGTTATCCCCCTTTTTTAGGGATCTTGATCTTATCCCTTCGGGATATGATCTTATTCCTTCTAAGGGGGGATCTTGGTGCGCCTTGACCAGGGGTGTGGGGCCTTGCCCCCACTACCCACGTTCATGTGGGTCCCCCCATGCAGGTGGGCCCCACTCCGGAACCTTCTAGAACCTTCCCGGTACAATACCAAAAAATCCTGAACATTTTCCGGTGGCCAAAATAGGACTTCCCATATATAAATCTTTACCTCCGGACCATTCCGGAACTCCTCGTGACGTCCGGGATCTCATCCGGGACTCTGAACAACATTCGGTAACCACATACAAACTTCCTTTATAACCCTAGCGTCATCGAACCTTAAGTGTGTAGACCCTACGGGTTCGGGAGACATGTAGACATGACCGAGACGTTCTCCGGTCAATAACCAACAGCGGGATCTGGATACCCATGTTGGCTCCCACATGTTCCACGATGATCTCATCGGATGAACCACGATGTCAAGGAGTCAATACATCCCATATACAATTCCCTTTGTCTAACGGTATTGTACTTGCCCGAGATTCGATCGTCGGTATACCGATACCTTGTTCAATCTCGTTACCAGCAAGTCTCTTTACTCGTTCCGTAACACATCATCCCGTGATCAACCCCTTGGTCACATTGTGCACATTATGATGATGTCCTACCGAGTGGGCCCAGAGATACCTCTCCGTTTACATGGAGTGACAAATCCCAGTCTCGATTCGTGCCAACCCAACAGACACTTTCGGAGATACCTGTAGTGCACCTTTATAGCCACCTAGTTACGTTGTGACGTTTGGTACACCCAAAGCATTCCTACGGTATCCGCGAGTTGCACAATCTCATGGTCTAAGGAAAAGATACTTGACATTAGAAAAGCTTTAGCATACGAACTATGATCTTTGTGCTAGGCTTAGGATTGGGTCTTGTCCATCACATCATTCTCCTAATGATGTGATCCCGTTATCAATGACATCCAATGTCCATGGTCAGGAAACCATAACCATCTATTGATCAACGAGCTAGTCAACTAGAGGCTTACTAGGGACATGGTGTTGTCTATGCATCCATACATGTATCTGAGTTTCCTACCAATACAATTATAGCATGGATAATAAACGATTATCATGAACAAGGAAATATAATAACAACTAATTTATTATTGCCACTAGGGCATATTTCCAACAGTCTCCCACTTGCACTAGAGTCTATAATCTAGTTCACATCGCCATGTGATTAACACTCATAGGTCACATCGCCATGTGACCAACATCCAAAGAGTTTACTAGTGTCACTAAACTAGTTCACATCATCATGTGATTAAGACTCAATGAGTTCTAGGGTTTGATCATGTTTTGCTTGCAAGAGAGGTTTTAGTCAACGGGTCTGCAACATTCAGATCCGTATGTACTTCGCAAATCTCTAGGTCATATTGTAAATGTTGCTTCCACGCTCCACTTGGAGCTATTGCAAATGGTTGCTCCACTATACGTATCCGGTTTGCTACTCAGAGTCACTCAGATAGGTGTTAAAGCTTGCATTGACGTAACCCTTTACGCCGAACTCTTTATCACCTCCATAATCGAGAAACATGTCCTTATTTACTCCAAGGACAATTTTTGACCGCTGTCCAATGATCCATTCCTGGATCATTCTTGTACCCCTTGACTGACTCATGGCAAGGCACACTTCCGGTGCGGTACACAGCATAGCATACTATAGAGCCTACGTCTGAAGCATAGGGGACGACCTTCGTCCTTTTTCTCTATTCTACCGTGGTCGAGCTTTAAGTCTTAACTTCATACCTTACATCTCAGGCAAGAACTCCTTCTTTGACTGATCCATCTTGAACACCTTCAAGATCATGTCAAGGTATATGCTCATTTGAAAGTACCATTAAGTGTTTTGATCTATCCTTATAGATCTTGATGCTCAATGTTCAAGCAGCTTAATCCAGGTTTTCTATTGAAAAACACTTTCCAATAACCCTATATGCTTTCCAGAAATTCTACATCATTTCTGATCAACAATATGTCAACAACATATACTCATCAGAAATTCTATAGTGCTCCCACTCACTTCTTTGGAAATACAAGTTTATCATAAACTTTGTATAAACCCAAAATCTTCGATCATCTATCAAAGCGCACATTCCAACTCCGAGATGCTTACTCCAGTACTTAGAAGGATCGCTGGAGCCAGCATACCTTTTAGCATCCTTAGGATCGACAAAACCTTTCTGACCGTATCACATACAACCTTTCCTTACGAAGACTGGTAAGGAAACTCGTTTTGACATCCATCTGCCAGATTTTGTAAATGCAACTAATGCTAACATGATTCCGACGGACTTAAGCATCGCTACGGATGAGAAAATCTCATTGTAGTCAACTCCTTGAACTTGTGAAAAACTCTTCGCCACAAGTCGAGCTTCATAGACGGTGACATCACCGTCCACGTCCGTCTTCTTCTTAAAGATCCATTTATCTCAATGGCTTGCCGATCATCGGGCAAGTCCACCAAAGTCCATGCTTTGTTCTGATACATGGATCCTATCTCAGATTTCATGGCTTCTAACCATTTGTCGGAATTTGGGCCCACCATCGCTTCTCCATAGCTCGTAGGTTCATTGTTGTCTAGCAACATGACCTTCACGACAGGATTACTACACCACTCTGAAGCAGTGCGCATCCTTGTCACCCTATGAGGTACGGTATTGACTTGATCCGAAGTTTCATGATCACTATCATAAGCTTCTACTTCAATTGGTGTAGGTGCCGCAGGAACAACTTCCTGTGCCCTGCTACACACTAGTTGTAGTGATGGTTCAATAACCATATCAAGTCTCCACCATCCTCCCACTCTGAATTAGGAGGTATACCCAACTGTTTTTGGGTGTCCTATGAAGATGAATTTTATCCGCTTTGGGTTCGAGCTTATCAACCTAAAACTTTTTCACATAAGCGTCGCAGCCCCAAACCTTGAAGAAATGACAGCTTAGGTTTCTCTAAACCATAGTTCATACGGTGTCATCTCGACGGAATTACGTGGTGCCCTATTTAAAGTGAATGTGGTTGTCTCTAATGCCTAACCCATAAACGATAGTGGTAATTCGATAAGAGACATCATGGTACGCACCATATCCAATAGGGTGCAACTATGATGTTCGGACACACCATCAAACTATGGTGTTTCAGGCGGTATTAATTGTGAAACAATTTCCACAATGTCTTAATTGCATGCCAAAGCTCGTAACTCAGATACTCATCTCTATGATCATATCATAGACATTTTATCCTCTTGTCACAATGATCTTCAACTTCACTCTGAAATTACTTGAACCATTCAATAATTCAGACTTGTGTTTCATCAAGCAAATATACTCAACATCTACTCGAATCATCTGTGAAGTAAGAACATAACGATATTCACTGCATGCCTCAGCACTCATTGGACTGCACACATCAAAATGTGTTACTTCCAACAAGTTGCTATCTTGTTCCATCTTACTGAAAACGAGGCTTTTCAGTCATCTTGCCCATGTGGTATGATTTGTATATCTCAAGTGATTCAAAATCAAGTGAGTCCAAACGATCCATCTGCAAGGAGTTTCTTCATGCGTATACACCAATAGACGTGGTTCGCATGTCTCAAACTTTTCAAAAATGAGTGTGTCCAAAGATCCATCAACATGGAGCTTCTTCATGCGTTTTATACCAATATGACTTACATGGCAGTGCCACAAGTAAGTGGTACTATCATTACTATCTTATATCTTTTGGCATGAAAATGTGTATCACTACGATCGAGATTCAATAAACCATTCGGTTCAGGTGCAAGACCATTGAAGGTATTATTCAAATAAACAGAGTAACCATTATTCTCCTTAAATGAATAACCGTATTGCGATAGACATAATCCAATCATGTCTATGCTCAACGCAAACACCAAATGACAATTATTCAGGTTTAATACTAATCTTGATGGTAGAGGGAGCGTGCAATGTTTGATCACATCAAACTTGGAAATACTTCCAACACATATCGTCAGCTCACCTTTAGCTAGTCTCTGTTTATTTCGTAGCTCTTTTATTTCGAGTTACTAACACTTAGCAACCGAACCGGTATCTAATACCCTGGTGCTACTAGGAGTACTAGTAAAGTACACATTAACATAATGTATATCCAATATACTTCTATCGACCTTGCCAGCCTTCTTATCTACCAAGTATCTAGGGTAATTCCGCTCTAGTGACTATTCCCCTTATCACAGAAGCACTTAGTCTTGGGTTTGGGTTCAACCTTGGGTTTCTTCACTGGAGCAGCAGCTGATTTGCCATTTCATGAAGTATCCCTTCTTGCCCTTGCCCTTCTTGAAACTAGTGGTTTCACCAACCATCAACAATTGATGCTCCTTCTTGATTTCTACTTTTGCGGTGTCAAACATCGTGAATACCTCAAGGATCATCATATCTATCCCTGATATGTTATAGTTCATCACGAAGCTCTAGCAGCTTGGTGGCAATGACTTTGGAGAAACATCACTATCTCATCTGGAAGATCAACTCCCACTCGATTCAAGTGATTGTTGCACTCAGACAATCTGAGCACAAGCTCAACGATTGAGTTTTTCTCCCTTAGTTTGCAGGCTAAGAAAATTGTCGGAGGTCTTATACCTCTTGACGTGGGCACGAGCCAGAAATCCCAATTTCAGCCCTCGAAAACATCTCATATGTTCCACGACGTTTCGAAAACGTCTTTGGTGCCTCAACTCTAAACCGTTTAACTGAACTATCACGTAGTTATCAAAACGTGTATGTCCGATGTTCACAACATCCACAAATGACGTTTGGGGTTCAGCACACTGAGCGGTGCATTAAGGACATAAGCTTTCTACTGTCCGCATAATCGATACTGTCAACTTTCAACTATATTTTCTTTAGGAACATATCTAAACAGTGGAACTAAAGCGCGAGCTTACGACATAATTTGCAAAGATCTTTTGACTATGTTTAGGATAATTAAGTTCATCTTATGAACTCCCACTCAGTTAGACATCCCTCTAGTCATCTAAGTGATTACATGATCCGAGTCAACTAGGCCGTGTCCGATCATCACGTGAGACGGACTAGTCATCATCGGTGAACATCTTCATGTTGATCGTATCTACTATACGACTCATGCTCGACCTTTCGGTCTCTGTGTTCCGAGGCCATGTCTGTACATGCTAGGCTCGTCAAGTTAACCCTAAGTGTTTTGCATGTGTAAAACTGTCTTACACCCGTTGTATGTGAACGTAAGGATCTATCACACCCGATCATCACGTGGTGCTTTGAAACGACGAACTTTAGCAACGGTGCACAGTTAGGGGAGAACACTTCTTGAAATTGTTGTAAGGGATCATCTTATTTACTACTGTCGTTCTAAGTAAACAAGATGCATAAACATAATAAACATCACATGCAATTATATAGTAGTGACATGATATGGACAATATCATATAGCTCCATTGATCTCCATCTTCACTGGCATGACACCATGATCTCCATCATCGTGTCTTGATGAAGTTGTCTCGCCAACTATTACTTCTACTACTATGGCTACCGGTTAGCAATAAACTAAAGTAATTACATGGCGTTGTTTAATGACATGCAGGTCATACAACAAATTAAGACACCTCCTATGGCTCCTGCCGGTTGTCATACTCATCGACATGCAAGTCGTGATTCCTATTACAAGAACATGATCAATCTCATACATCACATATCATTCATCACATTCTTCTTGGCCATATCACATCACATAGCATACCCTGCAAGAACAAGTTAGACGTCCTCTAATTGTTGTTTGCATGTTTTACGTGGCTGCTATGGGTTTCTAGCAAGAACGTTTCTTACCTACGCAAAACCACAACGTGATATGTTAATTGCTATTTACCCTTCATAAGGACCCTTTTCATCGAATCCGTTCCGACTAAAGTGGGAGAGACTGGCACCGGCTAGCCACCTTATGCACCAAGTGCATGTCAATCGGTGGAACCTGTCTCACGTAAGAGTACATTTAAGGTCGGTCCGGGCCGCTTCATCCCACAATACCGTCGAAACAAGATTGGACTATTAACGGTAAGCATATTGAACAAAATCATCGCCCACAACTACTTTGTGTTCTACTCGTGCAAAGAATCTACGCAATAGACCTAGCTCTGATACCACTGTTGGGGAACGTAGAAGAAATTCAAAATTTTCTATGCAACACCAAGATCTATCTATGGAGAGACTAGCAACGAGGGGAAGGAGAGTGCATCTACATACCCTTGTAGATCGCTAAGCGGAAGCATTCAAGAGAACGGGGTTGAAGGAGTCGTACTCGTCGTGATCCAAATCACTGGAGATCCTAGTGCCGAACGGACGGCACCTCCGCGTTCAACACACTTACAGCCCGGTGACGTCTCCCATGCCTTGATCCAGCAAGGTGAGAGGGAGAGGTTGGGGAAGACTCCGTCCAGTAGCAGCACGACGGCCTGGTGGTGATGGAGGAGCGTGGCAATCCTGCAGGGCTTCGCCAAGCACCGCCGGAGAGGAGGAGTACTTGGGAGAGGGGGAGGGCTGCGCCAGGGGAAGCGTGAAGCTCCCATGCGCCTCCCCACTATATATAGGGGTGGAAGGGGCTGGTTTCTTGCCCTCCAAGTCCATTGGGGCGTTGGCAAAGGTGGGAGGAAAGAAATCCCATCATTTCCTTCCCCACCGATTGTTATCCCCCTTTTTTAGGGATCTTGATCTTATCCCTTCGGGATATGATCTTATTCCTTCTAAGGGGGGATCTTGGTGCGCCTTGACCAGGGGTGTGGGGCCTTGCCCCCACTACCCACGTTCATGTGGGTCCCCCCATGCAGGTGGGCCCCACTCCGGAACCTTCTAGAACCTTCCCGGTACAATACCGAAAAATCCCGAACATTTTCCGGTGGCCAAAATAGGACTTCCCATATATAAATATTTACCTCCGGACCATTCTGGAACTCCTCGTGACATTCGGGGTCTCATCCGGGACTCCGAACAACATTCCGTAACCACATAGAAACTTCCTTTATAACCCTAGCATCATCGAACCTTAGGTGTGTAGACCCTACGGGTTCGGGAGACATGTAGACATGACCGAGACGTTCTCCGGTCAATAACCAACAGCGGGATCTGGATACCCATGTTGGCTCCCACATGTTCCACGATGATCTCATCGGATGAACCACGATGTCAAGGACTCAATCGATCCCGTATACAATTCCCTTTGTCTAACGGTATTGTACTTGCCCGAGATTCGATCGTCGGTATACCGATACCTTGTTCAATCTCGTTACCGGCAAGTCTCTTTACTCGTTTCGTAACACATCATCCCGTGATCAACCCCTTGGTCACATTGTACACATTATGATGATGTCCTACCGAGTGGGCCCAGAGATACCTCTCCGTTTACACGGAGTGACAAATCCCAGTCTCGATTCGTGCCAACCCAACAGACACTTTCGGAGATACCTGTAGTGCACCTTTATAGCCACCCAGTTACGTTGTGACGTTTGGTACACCCAAAGCATTCCTACGGTATCCGGGAGTTGCACAATCTCATGGTCTAAGGAAAAGATACTTGACATTAGAAAAGCTTTAGCATACGAACTACGATCTTTGTGCTAGGCTTAGGATTGGGTCTTGTCCATCACATCATTCTCCTAATGATGTGATCCCGTTATCAATGACATCCAATGTCCATGGTCAGGAAACCATAACCATCTATTGATCAATGAGCTAGTCAACTAGAGGCTTACTAGGGACATGGTGTTGTCTATGTATCCACACACGTATCTGAGTTTCCTATCAATACAATTATAGCATGGATAATAAACGATTATCATGAGCAAGGAAATATAATAACAACTAACTTATTATTGCCTCTAGGGCATATTTCCAACAGATGACAATCATACATGCTGGGGACTAACAATGGCTGTCAAGTAAATCTCAGGTATTAGTCCCTGGTTCATCGATGTGTGTGGATCAAGAGCTTACAAGTGGTTTTACTCAAGGATGAAGCATAAAAGTTGATGACATATTTTGTTTTCTTGAGTATAGGATCCCACACTATTAAGAGGGGATCGATAGGGTTAGTTAAAGGCTTGCTCTTGCCACGAACTTCCTAACCATACATGCACATGCCAAAAACCTTCATGTTTTGTCTCTTGACCGCCGGATGTCGGGCCTCCTTGCCGGATATCTGGGCCTATCCATCCAGAATACAGTAGTATACTGGGCTGCATGCCAGATTTCTGGACTTTCCCCGGATATCCAGGCCTTCCTGTTATGCCAGATGTCCGGGCCCATTCCCGATATCCGAGCATAGCTATCCAGAGAACATTTTTATGCTGGGTTGTGCGCCGGATGTCCGGGCACTTGCCGGATGTCCGGGTCTTCCTGATATGCCACATGTCCGAGCTTGGGCCCCGGAAGTCCGTCCCCTCTATTCTTTTGTTCTGCCTTTGTTCTGTTCCTCGCAGCTTACCATGCCAGATGTCCGGCCCCTAGCCAGGATGTCCGACTTGCTCACTCACTTACACTGCAACGGCCATATTCTAGCTCACACTATATATAGCCCTTCTTCCCCACGGGAGAGGGTTGACCATTCACTTTGAACAAACCCTAGAACACTTCTCACTCTCTCTCTCATTCCTACACACCAAATCTTAGATCCCCAAGGGATTTGAGAGCTTTGGAGAGAAGTTGTCCGATCAAGTGATATATCCACTTCTCCCACTTCTTTGCACCCAAGGAATTCGTGATTTGAGCAAGCCTTGAGCTTTTCCCCTTCGATCTTGTTACTCTTGGAGGTTGGAATCGACCTTTGTGATTACCCCCGAAAAAGTTTGTGAGGGTTTGGAGACCACCCCAGGGTCTACCACTAGTGGTTGAGAAACGCCTTTGTGGTGTTGTCTCAAAGGGAGAATAGGGTGAGCCTTCGTGGCGTCGGTGTTCCTTCGTGGTAACATCCACCTCTCTAACGGTGTTGTAGCTTCCCTCCAAGGAAGTGAACATCGGCATACATCCTCGTCTCCCGGAGTTGCGGTTATTCCTAACCCTAACTCTCTACTTGTGGTTACTTGTCTCTTAGAACTTACTTATATCTATTGTGCTTGTTTATCTACATACTTGTGTTACTGGTTTATCTTGCTTAGCACTTAGTACTGCACTTACAATTGTTAGGCTCACTTTCATATTCCGCTAATTGTGCCTAAAATTGCTAAGTAACAATTAAAATTTGATTGTACCTATTCACCCCCCTCTAGGTCCATCTCGATCCTTTCAATTGTTATCAGAGCCTCATGCTCTATTCTTGTGGCTTAACCGCCCTAGAGCGAGATGAATCCAGATGGGACTCCCCTGGTTGCAGATCCTATGGATAAAGGCGAGGCTTCTTCTGATGTCAAGTCCTTTACATCTGAGGATCTGGAACGGGCCCTTGCTAAGCAAAAAGAGGAGCATGAGGCTTCTCTTGAGGCCTCGGTCCAACTGAGATTAGCCACGTTGTCCATGATGCTTGCACCACTCTCGGGTGGTGCGACTTCGAGGCCAACTGTGCCTACTTCGTCACTTGGTCAACAACCTCCTAGCAATGAACACACCAGTGTTCCTTCGCTTTATGCAAGACCTCAGGTTGAGAAACCAAGATATAATCCTCAAGGCAAACCACCTTTACTTAGTGCCACTTCCGATTTTGCTTTTGTGGAGAGTTGCTAAGCAGGATCATCTTCGACATGGAAACAATGAGATGCTGGAGATCTTGGAGTATGGCTATCATATGGTTGATCCAAAGAACCCTACACCAAGAGAAATTTATGACAAGAATATCAATGACACTGCAATCATGTGTATAAGGAGAGGTATGGATGAAAAGCAAAGGAGACCATTCATACACATCACAAGTGCCAAGGAGCTATGGGAAACTGTTATACGATCCAAGACTGGCACTTCTACCCTCCGGAGTGCTCAATATGAAATTGCCAAGGGGCAATTGCAAAACTTTTGTATGGAGAAAGGTGAAACCCCCAATCAACTCCATGAGCGCCTCATGACTCTCACTGCCGATATTGAGTCATGTGAGTGTGACAACACACAAGATGGATTCAACATGACTAAGAGATTCCTTGTGGATAAGTTGCTTCATGCTCTTGCTCCATATCACCATCAAATGGTGTGGGACATAAGACAACACCATACCTTCAAGGAAATGACTACAGATGATATCATATCCACCTTTAAACTATTTGAAGAGTCAAAGGCTAATGCCACAAAACATCTTGCCATGCATGGTTCCCCATCATCAAAGGTCAATCTTGCATTGAAAGCCAAGCATGTATGTGAAGATGAGTAAAGTGAAGAAGAAGAAGAACAAGAAGAAGAAGATGAGGATGAAGATGGTGATGAGATTGAATCCGACGATGGCCCTTCATATGAAGACATGGCTCTCTTTGTCAAGAAGTTTAGCGCGGGAAAATTCAAGGGAAGATTTCAAAAGAAGAAAGTAATAAAATGCTACAACTGTGAGGAAACCAACCACTTCTCCAATGAGTGCCCTTATGAGAAGAGAGAAGATAAACCGAGGTTTCCTAAGACCTTTCCTAAGAAGAAATTGCCAAATCCTTTGAACTCCAAGCTCAAGAAGAGAGATGGGAAAGCAATGGTTGCTCAAGAAGAATCCAATCCGGATGATGTTAGTGGTGTTGCCGGAGTTGGTCAAGACTCTCAAAACACTTTGAGGTTAGTAAACAAGAGTGGTGATGTGGTCACGTACAACTACATGAAACATTACATGGGCAACGCTCACAAGTGTCTAATGGCAAAGGCGATGATAGAAGATGGAGAGGACCAAATCTCTCCTGACAAGGTCAAGGTAACTCCACGATCAAATCCTCCTCTTTTCACACCTTCTACTCCTAGTGATGAGTATCTTGATGTGGAGGATACCTATGAGGATGATGATCTAGATGATCCTATGCTTGCTAAACTTAATAAGTTCATGTGTTCCCTCAAAGGAAAGAAGCTTACTATGTTTCACATGCTTATGGACATGGTGAGTAAGCACACCATCGCCATTAAGGAACTCGAAACCCTCATCACCGAGGAAAAGGAAAAATGTAAAATCCTTGAGCGGAAAGTCCAATATGAGGAAACACGAAATGATGAACTATGCTTAAAAATTGGTGCAAATATTCATGTTCATACTAATGATCTTGCCTCTTTGAAAAAGGCTATTGACTCTTGCGAAGAGTTGATGAATGATAAATGTAAGCTTGTGAAGTCTCATGCTTCTCTCTCTACGGATTGTGAGCTTCTATCCGTGTCTCTCAAGACTAAGGAAGGAGAGCTCACCATTCTTACAAAGAGTTTTGAAACGCTCAAACTTACTTATCTTGAAACTCTAGCCAAGACTTACTCTTCTCCTATTATAAATGTTGATGCTTGTACGACTAACTCTAGTAGTAATCTAGCATCTATTCTTGAGGAAAATCGATTTCTCAAGGCTCAAGTCGAGAAAGGTCTCATGACATGTGCTCAAGGGCAAAATAATCTTGATGAGATATTGAGTCAACACAATGAGGTGTTTGCCAAAGAGGGACTTGGGTTTGACCCAAGCACAAGCAAGAAGAAGACCCCCTCTCAAAAGTGCACAACTCCTCTAAAGGAAACATTAGTATGAGAAGGGCACAAGGAGAAAGGTAAGGTTGTGAGTGGGAAGGCCACAAGGGGCATGCCCACTCTCAACAAGCCTAAAGAGTTCATGCCTCCATCCTATGTACTTCGTAAGACTAAGGATGGAGAAGTGTTTGCAAAATTTGTTGGTCCTCAAAATGCATTCCGGTTTATGCTATTTGGGTCCCTAAGACCCTTGTGACTAACTTGAGAGGTCAAAATGGGTGCCTCTAACCAAGTCTTAATTCTGTGTAGGTGATTGATAGTGGATGTACAAATCATATGACCGGAGATAGAAAATTGCTCTACGATTTCATGGAAGCTATTCAACCATTTATGAGCATTATGTTTGGTGGAGGTTCAAAAGGACAGGTACTCGGGTTGGGCAAGGTGGCTATCACAAATGACATGTCGCTTGCAAATGTCATGCTTGTCCAATCCCTTAAATACCACTTGCTTTTTGTTCTCCAATTGGCTACTGTTGGTTATGATACACTCTTTGGACTAACAGATGTGAAAGTCTTTAAGAGATGTACTCTCGAAGTGGCCTTTGTTGGAGAGTTGGATGGCAACCTTTACACGGTTGATTTCTCGAAAGAGAGCACATTCCATGCAACTTGTCTAATGGCCAAGGATGACAAGGGGTGGCTATGGCATCGCCGGCTAGCCCATGTCGGCATGAGAAATCTTCAAGATCTCTTAAAGGGGAATCAGATCCTTGGACTAACCAATGTCTCTTTTGAGAAAGATCGTGTGTGTAGTGCATGCATAGCTGGGAAGCAACATCAATCAAAGCACCCACCCAAGAACATAGTGTCTACTTCAAGGCCCCTGGAGCTCCTTCATGTGGATCTTTTTGGGCCTCCTTCATGGGATAGTCTTGGTGGGAAAAAGTATGGGCTTGTCATTGTTGATGATTACTCAAGATATACATGGGTGTTCTTCCTCAAGTCCAAGGACGAAACCAAAATCACCTTCATTGATTTTGCCAAGCAAGCTCAACGCAAGTTTGACAAAGAAATCCTGGCAATAAGGAGTGACAATGGCTCTGAGTTCAAGAACTATACCTTGGAATAATTCCTTAGTGATGAAGGGATTGAGCATCAATATTCAGCTCCATATACGCCTCAGCAAAATGGTGTAGCCGAAAGGAAGAACCGTACACTTGTAGAGATGGCAAGGTCCATGGTGGATGAATACAAGTCACCACATAGTTTTTGGGCCGAAGCTGTCAACACGGCATGCCATGCATCAAACCGGCTCTTCCTCCGCACTATATTGGAAAAGACTCCATATGAGCTTCTAACTGGGAACAAGCCAAATGTCAAGTACTTTCGTGTATTTGAGTGCAAATGTTTCATCCTCAACAAAAGAGAACGTTTAGGAAAATTTCAATCCAAAACAATTGAGGATATATTTGTTGGCTATGGATCAAATTCTCACGCCTATAGAGTCTACAACAAATCCAATGGATGTGTTGTAGAAACTTGTGACGTGGTGTTTGATGAATTTAATGGCTCCCATGGGGAGCAAGTTGATCTAAGTGATGCAGGTGAAGAAGATTCTTCTCAAGACATTTTGACCATGGGTGTTGGTGCACTTCTTCCTATGGAACATGAACCTCCTGATGATGAAGAAGAAGATGGAAGTCTCACACATCATCAAACTACTTCAACACCCATACCCTCACAAGCTCCTAGTGTTCATCAAATGCCCTTAGCCCAAGTAGAAGAAGATGATCAAGTTCCTCTTCATGAGAATCTTCAAGAACAAGAAAGTCCAATCATTGATGATGAACCTCAACAAATGCAATATGAACAAGAAGATCTTCCTCCACACATTATTGATCCATATGTTGAGGACGCGGATGATGGACATGAAGTTGAACCTCGTGAAACCCTTACCTCTATCATGCCACGAGTTGCCGGTCGTGTTGATGTTGACAAAATTCTCACCGGCATATCGGAAGGTAGAGTCACTCATAAACATTTGACAAACTTTTGTGCTCACTTCTCATTTCTGTCTAATATTGAGCCCATCAAGGTACAAGATGCATTGGTGGACAAATATTGGCTAGTTGCTATGCAAGAAGAGTTAAACAGTTTTGAACGCAACCAAGTGTGGTCATTAGTCAAGCGGCCACCTACCGAGCACAACGTCATTGGAACAAAATGGATTTTCAAGAACAAACAAGATGATAATGGTGTAATCATCCGCAACAAGGCAAGGTTAGTGGCGCAAGGGTACTCACAAGTTGAAGGTTTGGACTTTGGTGAGACCTTTGCCCCAGTTGCCCATCTTGAATCCATTCGCATCTACTTGCTTATGCCGCTTTCAATGGTTTTACATTACATCAAATGGATGTGAAGAGTGATTTCCTTAACGGTCCTCTACAAGAAGAAGTATATGTGTCACAACCACATGGGTTCGTTGATCCCGATCACAAAGACTATGTGTACAAACTTCATAAGGCTTTGTATGGCCTCAAACAAGCACCTCGTGCTTGGTATGATCATTTAAAGAAGTTTCTACTCGATGATGGTTTTGTGAGAGGGGTGATCGATCCCACTCTTTTTACTAAGAGGGATAAGGGTGATTTGATCTTATGCCAAATCTATGTAGATGATATCAGTTTTGGTTCTCCTAACATTCATTTGTGCAAGAAGTTTGCGACTTCAATGACCAAGAATTTTGAAATGTCACTCAATGCGGATTTGAAGTTCTTCCTCGGATTTCAAATTCAACAATTCAAGAAGGAATTTTCTTGTCTCAAGCAAAATACCTCAAGGATATCCTAGAGAAGTTTGGTATGTCTGATGCTAGTCCATTTAAGACACCAACGCCAACCAAAATAACAGTCACTAAAGACACAAACGGTATCCCCTTCGACCCATCTAAATACCGCTCTATGATTGGTTCATTGCTTTATCTTTGTGCATCTAGACCAGACATCATGTTTAGTGTATGCATGTGTGCTAGATTTCAAGCTTCCCCTAGGGAAAGTCATCATAAGGCAGTTAAGCATATTCTTAGATACCTTGTTGACACCCCAAAGTTGGGTCTATGGTATCCCAAGGATGCTAAGTTTGATATCATTGGGTACACGGATGCGGATTGGGCCAGAGACAAAGTGGATCGTAAGTCCACTTCCGGTGCATGTCAGTTTCTTGGACGCTCCTTGGTAAGTTGGTCTTCGAAGAAACAAAATTGTATTGCCCTCTCTACCGTAGAGGCTGAATACATTGCTGCCGCCAGTTGTGCAACTCGGTTATTATGGATGAGGCAAACTTTGAAGGATTACGGTATCACCTATAGACATGTGCCTCTTCTATGTGATAATGAAAGTGCCATCAACATTGCTGAGAACCCCAAGGATCATCTCCGCATCAAGCACATTGATATTAGATATCACTTCTTGAGAGATCATGTTGAGAAGGGTGATATTCACATTGATCACATTGGTACAGATTTGCAACTGGCAGATATTTTCACCAAACCATTGGATGAAGCAAGGTTTTGTCGACTTAGGCGTGAACTTGGTATCTTGGAGCTTGACAACATTATGTGAAATCTAGTACTCATCCATGCATAAACTTAATGTCTTGTCTTGATGTAGGCATATATTTAGGGGGAGACACTCAATCCAGGAGTTCTCTCACCTTACATAATGCATAAATAGAACAAACACTCTCAAAGTTATCATAGTTTTCAAACTAGGGTACTTTAACATGATGGAGTCGTGACCATGTGCTCAAAGTTTATATCTTTGTGGTACTATGTTCCATATGCTCAAACATGGTGACCTCGGTCACCGCTTGTACAATGCTTGTATGGACCATTCTTTCTTAATAATGTTTGGATTATTAATGCATCTTAGCATGGCCTTAGATGTCTTGGGTTGTCTCCCTTATTAATCTCATGTAAACTCCTTGGTGGTGTCTATATCAAATTACTCGTGTTGCCCCCCTTTCCTTCACATCTTTCCCTCGCCCTTGTCTTCTGTCCAGTGGCCAGACATCCGGCTCTCTCGCCGGACATCCGGGCCCTGGGAAAAATTCCTTGCCCCTCAAAACGATCATCAACCACCTACAGTGGTCGGACATCCGGGCCTCAGCCGGACATCCGGGCGCTGCTTCTTTTGTTCTCTGTCTTCCACTCGCCGGATACCCGGGCCTTGCCCCAGATGTCCGGCCCGTCGCCCGTAGTCGCGTATACCTAGGGAGGGGTGTGGGATTTGGGGGCAGTTCCTCACTTCTTTTGTTCCTCTCCTCATCTCCCCTCACAGCCGCCGCCGCCGGGCCATCACTCCGGTGCAGCCCCGGCCATCTCCACCGACCTCCGGCCCCGATCTCCTGCTCACGGACACTTCTCCTCCCGATCTACGATTCTATCCAAATTTCTTGGGTTGTTGTGTGAATCCCTCGGGAGGGACCGGTGTATCGTGGGATTCATCGCCGGAGTTTCTCATGGCACGAACCAAGAACTGCGGCCCCAATCGCCCCGAGCCTTCTTCCAGGGGTATGGACGCTATCTCTACTCCATTCTACTCCTATGGAGACCGTAAAAATATTAGGTTTTCACTCTCTTATGGATATCTTGGCGTCTATGTCTCTCTTGAGTGTTGGTGTCTCTTGCTTAGGCCTAGAAATCTGTCAATGAGCTCATCTAATCAATTTTAATCATGGTCATGTCTCATTTTCTTTGCTCTAACACTAGACTTTGTCTATGGTTATGCTCAAAAATGGTCATCCCATTGTTTAAATTGTCTTATCCTTGTTCATACCTGTTGCCTCCATCTCATCGGGATCTCTCATTATCCATTCTAGTTGTTCACCGACAAGGCTCAACCGACTCCGATGAGCATGCTCGGCCTCAGAAGAAGAAGGCCACCACCACCAAGAAGAAGATGCGGGCACCATCCACTAGTCTGTCGGACTCGGATCCTGATGATGCGGACTATGTTGGGGAGGAAGAGGAGGTCCGTGCACCCAAACACTCCATTGGTCAGTCCAAGCCTGGCACTAGGAGGGCGCCGGTGCCTCAAGTTCGTGGTTCTGCAATGCCCGCTGTCCGTGGTCGTCGCATCTCTATGTTGCTTCCAGACAGTGGAGATCGCTGTTCCCATGACTTCAAAACTGTGGGGGCAGCTCAATATCTTGCTTTTATACGGGAGGTCAATCAATATGAGATGGTGGATGATGCGGAGGATCCTCGATTTCGGACTCGAATGCAGCAGGATCTCTATTCCAGTTTTGTCCGTGGGCGTGGACTTGCTCCTCACTCATACTTAAATCTCAACTTCCTGTGTGAGAATCCTGACATGTTCCCTAACAATCCAGTCAAGATAATTGATGATATGACCCTTGGTCCCGCAATGACCTTCAGGTGTGATTGGAATGAAGCTACCATTCTACAGTTCTATGCCACCTGTTTCTTTGGTTCGGACAACATTCTCACCTGGATGACTGATAACACTACTATGAGCATCACCTATGACAGGTTTGTTCAGATTCTGGGTCTATCCGGTGTTGGCCATCGCATCCACAGCATGGTTCCTGAGCACAAGCCGAAAGCGATTGAAGCTTGCTTGCCACTTGTCAAACCTACCTCTCAGCTCTCTAAAGTAGAACTTGAATGCCCACTCAACGAGGTATCTATCTTCCGTGCTCCTTACTACATCCTCTATCAGTGTGTGCTCCTCACTCTCTATCCTAAGAAGGGAGACCGCTCAAGGGCTTATAACTATTGCATTGACTTGATGGTTCTTATGCATGACAAACCCACTGAGCCTCTGGACACAACCCATTTCATTTGGCATGAGATCCATCTTTGCAGTTTCATTCAGACGCGCCAGTTTCCTCATGCTCCTTTCATTCAGGCTCTGATTGATCACACTGCTCCATTTGAGGTGGTTAAGACTACTGTTCATTCTAGTTGGAAGCCTGCTTCTCACATGCGAGTGATGCCTGCTGCTCAGACTGTTGCTCGGTCTCAGTCTAAGAGGCCAGCTGGTGGGACTTAGCCCAATGATTCCTCTGTTCCATCTTCGTCGTCAGCTCCTCGTGGACGCCTTGCCATGTTCCTCAGGAAGGCTCAATCTGCTATCATGAAGTCAATCACTTTCAGCTGTCAGCAAAATCATGATGTTCAAAAGCGCCTCATCATCTCCAAGAATCAGCTCAAGCAGCACCTCTGTGTCCGCGGGAGCCCAATGAGTGATGATGATCCTATTCCCGCGGCTTCGTCCACCTCTACCTTCGGTTTTCCATCTCGTGACGAGTTTCCTGAGTTCTTTGATGATCATGATGACATTCGCCAGGAGTGATGGAGTGGATTTAGTTCTTTGCCCCTTTTTACTTGTTGCCGTCAAAGGGGGAGAAGTAGTATCCTAGTAGTAATCTTAGGTCATGCTATGGCTATGTCATGATTGACTATTTGTGTTCACTATATGTCCACTATTATTCGAACTTGCTATGTTTTGCTACCTATGGTTCTTAATCGTGTGAGTAACTATGATATTATCTTGGATTATTATGTGGTTATGAAATGCTGTCATGGCTGAGTTATTGTGGTTTCATATATGCATTCCATGCATACATTCAGGGGGAGCTAGCAAATAGGAACAGAGACTTATTCATGTACATTTGTTCTCATGTTTGTCAATTCTAAGATTATTTATTGCACCTATGATACTACATGTATGGTTGTCATCAACAAACAAAAAGGGGGAGATTGAAAGAGCAATCATGCCCTTACATCATGTTTTGATGTTGATGACAATCATACATGCTGGGGAGTAACAATGGTTGTCAAGTAAATCTCAGGTATTAGTCCCCGGTTCATCGATGTCTGTGGATCAAGAGCTTACAAGTGGTTTTACTCAAGGATGAAGCATAAAAGTTGATTACATATTTTGTTTTCTTGAGTATAGGATCCCACACTATTAAGAGGGGATCGATAGGGTTAGTTAAAGGCTTGCTCTTGCCACGAACTTCCTAACCATACACGCACATGCCAAAAACCTTCATGTTCTGTCTCTTGACCACCGGATGTCCGGCCTCCTTGCCGGATATCCGGGCCTAGCCATCCAGAATACAGTAGTATACTAGGCTGCACGCCGGATGTCCGGACTTTCCCCGGATGTCCGGGCCTTCCGGTTATGTCGGATGTCCGGGCCCATTCCGGATATCCGGGCATAGCTATCCAGAGAACATTTTAATGTTGGGTTGCGCGCCGGAAGTTCGACCACCTGCCAGATGTCCGGGTCTTCCTGATATGCCGGATGTCCGGGCTTGGGCCCCGGATGTCCGGCCCCTCTATTCTTTTGTTCTGCCTTTGTTCTGTTCGTCGCAGCTTACCATGCCGGATGTCCGGCCCCTAGCCCAGATGTCCGGCCTGCTCACTCACTTACATTGCAACGACCATATTCTAGCTCACACTATATATAGCCCTTCTTCCCCACGGGAAAGGGTTGACCATTCACTTTGAACAAACCCTAGAACACTTCTCACTCTCTCTCTCTCATTCCTACACACCAAATCTTAGATCCCCAAGGGATTTGAGAGCTTTGGAGAGAAGTTGTCTGATCAAGTGATAGATCCACTTCTCCCCTTCTTTCCACCGAAGGAATTCGTGATTTGAGCAAGCCTTGAGATTTTCCCCTTCGATCTTGTTACTCTTGGAGGTTGGAGACTCCTAGGCGGTAGGAGTCTTTCGGAGAGGAATCGACCTTTGTGATTACCCCTGGAAAAGTTTGTGAGGGTTTGGAGACCACCCCAAGGTCTACCACTAGTGGTTGAGAAATACCTTCGTGGTGTTGTCTCAAAGGGAGAATAGGGTGAGCCTTCATGGCGTTGGTGTGCCTTCGTGGTAACATCCACCTCTCTAACGGTGACGTCGCTTCCCTCCAAGGAAGTGAACATCGGCATACATCCTCGTCTCCCGGAGTTGCGGTTATTCCTAACCCTAACTCTCTACTTGTGGTTACTTGTCTCTTAGCACTTACTTATATCTATTGTGCTTGTTTATCTACATACTTGTGTTACTGGTTTATCTTGCTTAGCACTTAGTACTGCACTTACAATTGTTAGGCTCACTTTCATATTCCGCTAATTGTGCCTAAAATTTCTAAGTAACAATTAAAATTTGATTGTACCTATTCACCCCCCCCCCTCTAGGTCCATCTCGATCCTTTCAGTTGTCCGGCCGGATTTGTGACCAGCCGTGAGCTGAGAGAGAGTGTGGTCACCTATGTGTTGCTTAGATCTGGAGAGCATGAGAGAGTGAATGAGAGGAACCCTAGTAAAGCAAGTGCTAAGGCTCCTGCTTTTATATATAGTGGAGTGATTTTGTTGTACCAGCTTCAAAAAAATGCGCTCCTACGTGTACCCGCGAGTGGGTATGAGAGAACTAGTGCGTGCGTGCACCGCTTTTCTTCGTTAGAGTACAATATACTATGCCCAAAGAACGTTCACCGCAAGAGTAATAGTATAAGTGTGTGACGTGTGAGCTAAAATAAAATGTGCACGCCGTCTTTTGTTTTTTAGAAGTTCCGAGGGTAGGGTGTGAAGAGCACATATGTGCATGACGTCTACCTGCAGATAGACGGTGGGTGCGACGTGCGAGTCTGCGAGAGGACTCGGGAGAGTCGTGACTCGTGAGGGTGCGTGTGCGTGAGAGAGAGAGTGGGGCACGTATCAATGAAATGCATGTGTCCGTAAATCATTATCCGACAAACATTCTCCACAAGCCTTTTCCGGACGAACGCGGTAAGAACCGTTAGATCGGCATCCGACAGTGTCAGTTTTGCCCTGTCATTTAACAGAACAGCCACTCCTCCTACACACAAATCTTCCACATGAGTGTTAGCAACTGCCGTATGCTCCCTCCGTTCCGAAATGCAGTGCATATAGCTTTATTGAAAATTCGAACCTCGCAAACTTTTACCGAGTTTTCGTGTACCATGTATATATCATTTCATTCATCTTCAAGAGGTAACTATAAAGATTGGTGAGGAGTCTACAAAGAAAGACCATCGTATCACCAGCAGCAATTTCAAGCATCCTTTAGTGTTGAGGAATATCATAGGAACTCTATATGATATGATTTTTATAGGATTTTTTCCTTTAGAGCCAATTGGTTCACAGGAATAGATTCATATACTCCACATTTCAAAGGAAATAAACATGATATTATTTCTATAGCTTTAAAACCACTTGGTTCATATGAATGGATTCCTATACTCCCTTAATTTCAAAGGAATAAACATTAGCGTATATTCAATAGAAAAGTTCCTATGATATGAACCAAATTACATCTCTATTCTAATCCCTCCTGAGGGAGTCCTGGACTAGGGGGTGTCCGGATAGCCGAACTATCATCTTTGGCCGGACTCCAAGACTATGAAGATACAAGATTGAAGACTCAGTCCCGTGTCCGGATGGGACTTTCCTTGGCGTGGAAGGCAAGCTTGTTGATACGGATATGTAGATCTCCTACCATTGTAACTGACTCTGTGGAACCCTAGCCCTCTCCGATGTCTATATAAACCGGAGGGTTTTAGTCCGTAGGACAAACAACAATCATACCATAGGCTAGCTTCTAGGGTTTAGCCTCCTTGATCTCGTGGTAGATCTACTCTTGTAGTACCCACATCATCAATATTAATCAAGCAGGAGTAGGGTTTTACCTCCACCGAGAGGGCCCGAACCTGGGTAAAAACATCGTGTCCCTTGTCTCCTGTTACCATCCGCCTAGACGCACAGTTTGCGACCCCCTACCCGAGATCCGCTGGTTTTGACACCGACATTGGTGCTTTCATTGAGAGTTCCTCTGTGTCGTCACCTATAGGCCCGATGGCTCCTTCGATCATCAACAACAACGCGGTCCAGGGTGAGACTTTTCTCCCCGGACAAATCTTTGTATTCGGCGGCTTTGCACTGCGGGCCAATTCACTTTGCCATCCGGAGCAGATCGAAAGCTACGCCCCTGGCCATCAGGTCAGATTTGGAAGTTTGAACTATACGGCTGACATCCGCGGAGACTTGATCTTCGAAGGATTCGAGCCACAGCCGAGCGCGCCGCACTGTCACGATGGGCATGATTTAGCTCTGCTCCCGGACAGTGCCCTGGAGGCCGCACAAGAGTTCGCTCCGACCCTTAGCTTGGAGCCGACTGCGCCGATCGAGGATGGGTGGCTGGACACCGCCTTGGGGGCTACTACCTCTAAGGCGATAGAGCCGAATACCAACCCTGTCGCTTGTGAAGCTCATGACTCCAAGGTGTTGGACTCCTCTCCGGACCCCGAACCCTCCGTGCCCCTGCCAATCGAACCCGATTGGGCGCCGATCATGGAGTTCACCGCTGCGGACATCTTTCAGCACTCGCCTTTTAGCGACATCCTGAATTCACTGAAGTCTCTCTCTCTTTCAGGAGAGCCCTGGCCGGACTATGGTCAGGACGATTGGGATGCGGACGACGAAGAAATTCAAAGCCCACCCACCACCCACTTCGTAGCCACTGTCGATGACTTAACCGACATGCTAGACTTCGACTCCGAAGACATCAACCGTATGGATGATGATGCCGGAGACGACCAAGAACCAGCACCTACAGGGCACTGGAAGGCCACCTCGTCATATGACATATACATGGTGGACATCCCAAAGGATGGGAATGTTGATGGAACAACGGAGGATGACCCCTCCAAGATACAGCCTAAGCGCCAGCGTCAGCGGCGCCGCTCTAAATCCCGCCACCGGAGACCGGAGACAATAACACCCCGGACAGTGCCGAAGACAACCCCCTCTAGAAAGATTCAGCACAGGAGGATGGAGAAGCCAGCCCTCATGAGAGAGCAGCAGACAGAGAGGTAGAGGACGATAATTATGTGCCTCCCTCTGGAGATGACGCAAGCCTCGACGACGACGAATTTGTCGTGCCTGAGGATCCCGTCGAACAAGAGCGTTTCAAACGCAGGCTTATGGCCACTGCAAGCAGCCTCAAGAAAAAGCAGCAATAGCTTAGAGCTGACCAAGACTTGCTAGCCGATAGATGGACTATAGTCCTTGCGGCCGAAGAGTATGAACTCGAACGCCCCTCCAAAAGCTACCCCAAATGCAAGATGCTACCCCGATTAGAGGAGGAAGCACATAAACCCACATCACCAGCACACAATACGGCCGACCGGCCACCTCGTGGCCGCGACAGAGAGGCCTCTAGGCCCTCTACTAAAGCCGCACCCCGACATCACTCAAAAAGTACAAAGCCACGAGGGAATGCGCCAGACTTGCGAGACATATCGGAGGATTAAGGCAAGACAAACAAGATCAATCTACGGATCGCGGGGGCGCCCCACGATACGTGACGACAACCGTCAAGCTGGATACAGCAATTCCGGCCGGGCCAAACACAGTAGACAAAGCTCGTTTGAGCTGCGTCGTGATATAGCCCAATACAGAGGTGCCGCACACCCACTATGCTTCACAGACAAAGTAATGGATCATCAAATCCCCGAGGGTTTCAAACCCACAAACATTGAATCATACGACGGCACAATAGATCCTCCGGTTTGGATCAAGGACTATCTCCTTCACATCCACATGGCCCGCGGTGATGATCTACACGCCATCAAATACCTCCCACTCAAGCTTAAAGGACCAGCTCGGCATTGGCTCAACAGCTTGCCAGCAGAATCAATTGGGTGTTGGGAAGACCTAAAAGCTGCATTCCTTGATAACTTCCAGGGCACATATGTGTGACCACCAGACGTCGATGACCTAAGCCACATAATTTAGCAGCCAGACGAATCGGCCAGACAATTCTGGACATGGTTCTTAACTATGAAAAATCAAATCATTGACTGTCCGGATGCAGAGGCCCTTGCAGCCTTCAAACATAACATCCGCGACGAGTGGCTTGCCCGGCACCTAGGATAGGAAGAGCCGAAATCCATGGCAGCCCTCACATCACTCACGACCCGCTTCTGTGCGGGAGAGGACAGCTGGCTAGCTCCAAATAACAACCTGACCAAAAACTCTGGTAGTCCGGATACCAAGGACAGCAATGGCAGGTCACGCCGCAATAACCACAAGCGCCGCATTAACGGCGATACGGCGATAATACCGAAGATACGGCAGTCAATGCCGGATTCAGAGGCTCTAAACCCGGTCAGCGGAAAAAGCCATTCAAAAGAAATACTCCGGGCCCGTCCAATTTGGACCGAATACTCGATCGCTTGTGCCAGATACACGGCACCCCCGAAAAGCCAGCCAATCACACCAACAGGGATTGTTGGGTGTTCAAGCAGGCAGGCAAGTTAACTGCCGAAGATAATGACAAGGGGATGCATAGCGATGACGAGGAGGAGACCTGGCCGCTGAACAATAGAGGACAAAAGGGTTTCCCCCCACAAGTGCGGACGGTGAACATGATATATGCAACCCACATACCCAAAAGGGAGCGGAAGCGTGCACTTAGGGACGTATATGCGATGGAGCCAGTCGCCCCAAAGTTCAATCCGTGGTCCTCATGCCTGATCACTCTTGATCAAAGGGACCACCCCACTAGCATCCGCCATGGCGGATTCACCGCATTGGTTCTAGACCCAATCGTCGACGGATTTCACCTCACTAGAGTCCTGATGGACGGCGGCAGCAGCCTGAACCTGCTTTATCAGGATACAGTGCGCAAGATGGGCATAGACCCGTCAAGGATTAAACCCACAAAAACGACCTTTAAAGGCGTCATACCAGGTGTAGAGGCCAATTGTACAGGCTCAGTTACACTTGAAGTGGTCTTCGGATCCCCGGATAACTTCCGAAGCGAGGAGTCAATCTTTGACATAGTCCCGTTCCACAGCGGCTATCATGCACTGCTCGGACGAACCGCATTTGCAAAATTCATGCAGTGCCGCACTACACATACCTCAAGCTCAAGATGCCAGGCCCTCGAGGAGTCATTACAGTCAACGGAAACACCGAACGCTCACTCCGAACGGAGGAGCATACAGCGGCTCTCGCGGCGGAAATACAAAGCAACCTCTTAAGCAATTCTCGAGTCCGGCTGTTAAGCGACCGGACACCGTCAAGCGCGCCCGGAGTAACCTACAACAAGACCACCTGGCACGTTCTGAGCACGCGTAGCAATGCGTCCCCAACCCCAGCCCTCGCAAAATCGCGAGACCAGTACCACGCGTACATAACTACGCTCTGGAGATACCATGGGCACAGGGGGAGGGGAATGACCACGGCACGCCCAGAATGCGGCTCAACCACACCAGGGGCTCCCAAATGTGTCATTCTTTATTTCTTATTCTCAGGACTCCGTCTTCCAGAAGCCCTGTCCGGCAGTAGACTTGCCGAACTCACGATGCAACAGCCAGGGAAGCAGAAAAGCTACGTCGAGTATCCAGGTGGTCTCCATTACGAGCATTATACCTGTTTTACATACCATTCCACAGCCTACCCCTAGAGGGGGACATGTTAAATAGTCCCATCCTTGCTTATCGCACTATTTGTATCGTTCTGCTTTCATTGCAGTATTTTTTGAATAAACAATGCATCGCTTTTTGCCTATCATTGCATTCCTTTTTTTATCTATATATGTTCACTTATGACATGTTACACCTGTACGCTTTGGTACGGCCAAATACACCAGGGGCTTAAGTTCCCCAAAGTATGGTGTGATAAGTCCGCACACTTTCACAAGTGCGGCAGCCCGAACTTATAGAATTATATGCATCGGCTCCGAATCATGTCTTGGGTCAATAGTTGGGTTTGCCCGGCTCCCATGTTTTGGTACCTTACATTCTGTTATATCGGCTAAGGTAGCGCTGGGAGAACCACTGAGATTGTGCCCCAGTTGAGCTGGGTTGAGCACCTCAATGGAGAAAGCTAAAACTGACCGTCATGATGGGGCGAGAGCCGGTCGCTGTTCGAGAGGTTTTTTCGAGTCCCTAAAGACTTATGCCGCTTAGAGTGAGGAGCCGGCTTTGTCCGGCCCAGGCGTGGATAGCGCCCCGAATTCGGCCTTCCGAACACTAGGGGCTTCGCCAAAATTTAAAATTATAGAATTCTATGGCTAAGTGAGAGTGTTCAAGCATTATAAGTCCGGTTGCATCGTTCGTTGTGTTGAGCGCCTCCCTCGAAGGACCCAAATATGGGAAAAAGAGCGCTCAAGTTTATCCCGAACACCCCAGCACTCACAGAATGGGGGCTGAAGCCAACGACTTGCCATCTCTCAAATTTGATAAACGGCCACAAAGAAGGTAATATTTTAAATTAACAAGCGTTGCTTAGCGCATATGAACAAGTTTTCAGTGCACAGGATAACAAAATGCGAGTCTACTCAAAAATTACATCTTCGGAGCATTCACCCGCTATAAGGCGGGCACCCTTCAGGACACCCTTATAGTACATCTCGGGCATGCGATACTCCTTGCCCGGCGGTGGCGAGTCCATCACAAGCTTCTCGGCGTCCATCTTTCCCCAGTGCACTTTAGCACGGGCGAGGGCCCGACGGGCACCTTCAATGCAGACGGAGTGCTTGATGACTTCAATCCATGGATAGGTGTCCACCAGCCACCGCACCAGACCGAAGTAGCTCCAAGGCATGGCTTCTTTGGGCCGAAGCCGAACTATGAGGCCCTTCATGGCCTATTCGGCCACCTTGTGGAGCTCAACCAGCTGCTTCAGCTGGTCGCTCAGGGGCACCGGATGTCCGGCCTCAGCATACTGAGACCAGAATACCTTCTCCGTCGAGCTCCCTTCCTCAGCCCGGTAGAATACAGCAGCATCGGACACACTACGGGGCAGATCTGCGAACGCACCTGGAGAGCTCCGAATCTGGGTAAGTAACAGATAATTCACTTTTAGATGCTTGCTTTGCATGAAGAATGCCTTACCCGCCGCTATCTTTTTAATCTCCTCAATCTCCTGGAGGGCCTTCTGGGCTTCGGCCTTAGCGGCTTTGGCACTCTCAAGAGCCGAGGCGAGCTCGGACTCTCGAGTCTTAGAGTCATGCTCCAAACTCTCGGGTTTTTCCACGAGAGCCTGGAGTTCTTGCCGCACCTCCGCCACCCGCGCCTCCTGCTTCTCCCGCTCGGTGCGTTCCGCTTCCGCATTGCGTTCGGCCTCGGACACCGCTTCCTTCAGGGTCGCCACCTCGCTCGTGGCCCCTGCAATACTCATGGTATCCCTGTCATTTTTTGCAACCAAATCCTTTTCTATAAGGTATTACTTTAATAAGGTATTACTTACCTTCCTTGTCCTCGAGCTGCTTCTTGGCACGGCCGACCTCGTTCTTGGACCGCTCGAGGCTCTGCTTCAAGGCATTGACCTCCGCAGTCAGTGCGGCAGAGGTCAGCAGCGCAGCCTGCATTCCCATATTGACATATTTGTGTTAGACTCCTGCGTATATCTTTTTAGATCCTCAGTTCGGCTTTTCTTTCCGAACACCAAACTGAGCATCAGGGGCTACTGTCTATGTGGTACTATTTTTACATATCTTAAATTACTTACCTCAAAGCCTGTTAGAAGGCTGGTACAGGCTTCAGTCAGCCCGCTCTTGGCGGACTAAACTTTCTGAATCACCGCACTCATAACAGTGCGGTGCTCCTCGTCGATGGAAGTGCCGTTGAGCCCCTCCAGCAAATTATCCGGTGCCTCCGGTTGGGCGGAGGTCACCAGCGTCGCAGTCTCGCCCTTCTTACAAAGGGGCCGCCCGCCAGACTCCGGAACCACTAAAGATTCAGGTGCGGAGTCCGGTCCAAAGTCCGGGAGGTTGCCCTGCAGCACCTCCGGGGCCTCCTCCTCCTGGCTGGGCCCCTTCTGGGACCCCACCTCGGTGACGTCTGCGTCACGGGGGGAGGAGGTGGTCGGAAGTGAAGTGCTATCCACATCCGACGAATCCAAGGAGCCGCACGATGAAGCGGGGAGATCGTCCTTGGGCGGGCTACATGATGGTATTCGGCGTTAGAAGACACTATGCGACGAAAGAAAAATCATGAGTTATTCTGGAATTCGGACACTTACGATCTCGCCAGGGCTTGGCCCTCGAGGGCCACTCCTCTTCATCATCGGCGGCGTTGGTGGAACAGTCCGGAGGAAGGGTCCTTCCCTTC
Source organism: Triticum dicoccoides (assembly GCF_002162155.2). Taxonomy (NCBI): domain Eukaryota; kingdom Viridiplantae; phylum Streptophyta; class Magnoliopsida; order Poales; family Poaceae; genus Triticum; species Triticum dicoccoides. The sequence goes on from NC_041389.1 coordinate 67,805,155, forward strand.
TTGGACCCTTCGGCCTCCTCCGTCGGGGAAGCCTTCCTTTTCTTCTCTCCCCCCACTGGGGGAGAGGCCTTTTTCTTCTCCTCCTCGTCTTTGCAGGAGGAGTCCGCCTCGGTGTCATCGGACGATGAGTCCGATAACACCTGGCGCCGGGAACTCCTCCGAGTTCCCGTGGCCTTCTTCTTGGCCTTCTTCTCCGGCACCACGTAAGGCGCCGGAGCCAGCAGTCCTGGTAGTCGGGCATCCGCTGGGTCTTCTGGCAAGGGAGCCAGACAGTTAACCTGCTCGGACTTCTTCTGCCAAGCCTGTCAAAGGTAAAGGGAGTTTAGATCCCGCATAGAGTCAAACTATGGAAAACAGGTGTCCCGTAAAGGGTAAAATAGCTTACCTCGCCGACTTGACGCTGCGAGCTGAATCCGCGATCCTCGGTAGCGGATGCGGGAGCTTCGGCGCCCTTGAACATCACCCTACAGGCGTCTTCGTACGTAGTGTCGAAGAGCCTACTCAAGGTCTGGTGCTGTGCCGGATCAAACTCCCACAAGTTGGGAGGATCCGGCGGACGAGCATGACCTGGACCACGTTGACGAGCTTGGTCTTCTTGTTCACAAGGTCTTGGACGCAAGTTTGGAGTCCGGTCAGCTCCTCTAAATCACTCCATGTCAGGCCCTTGTTTTTCCAGGAGGTGAGCCGCGTGGGGACGCCAGATCTGAATTCAGGGTCCGCTGCCCATTCAGAGTCACGCTGCTCGGTGATGTAGAACCACCCTGATTGCCACCCTTTGATGGTTTCCACGAAGGAGCCCTCGAGCCATGTGACGTTGGGCATCTTGCCCACCATGGCGCCTCCGCACTCCGCCTGCTGGCCGCCCACTACCTTCGGCTTGACATTGAAAGTCTTCAGCCATAAGCCGAAGTGGGGCTTGATGCCGAGGAAGGCCTCGCACACAACGATAAACGCTGAGATGTTGAGGATGAAATTCGGGGCCAGATCATGGAAATCCAGGCCGTAGTAGAACATGAGTCCCCAGACAAATGGGTGGAGTGGGAAGCCCAGTCCGCGAAGGAAATGGGGAAGGAACACCACTCTCTCATGGGGCCTCGGGGTGGGGACGAGCTGCCCCTCGTCTTGAAGCCGGTGTGCAATATCGTTGTGCAGGTATCCGACTTTCCTCAACTTTTTGATGTGCCCCTCCGTGATGGAGGAGGCCATCCACTTGCCTCCCGCTCCGGACATGACTGGGGAAGGTTGAACTAATGCATAATGCAGAAAACCTCAAAACACAAGCACTTCTCCTTTGTTCTAGAATCTTCTATATCATAATTGATTATTTTTTCTAAATGAATTGCCATTATTTGTTTTTTACTTTATGATTTACAATGCACAACCCCATGAATATTAACATTTTTATAAAACTAATTGATTTTGAATGAGATGAACTAGAAGAACTAAACGAACATCTACATCATGCATATATGACTCAAAGCTTTACATGCTATAGTGTTTATTTATTCATAATTTGGTTTCGGAATCTCATGCGTTCAATACATGTTTACCTTACTAGGTTTGAGTAGAGTAGAAAATTTCACTCGGCCCCGGGTATATCAAAATTCAGGGCCCATGCATCATTGCCTTTCGGTCGAACCTACGTCCACAATTTTTTGTACGTACTATATCTCCACTGGTCCTTGAACCCAAAATGCTGCCTCGTTCCCGTAAAACCAAGCGGCCCACACATATTTAAGGCGTCGACTCGAACCTGTTTACTACGACGTGGCCCCGCACGCCATAGTACTCCTACAAACCCTACCGCTGCAATCATCATCGGTTTTCTTCAAGAGGACGAGGGAGAAGCCGATTTGTAGTGGAGGCGCTTTCAAAAAAAAGGATCTGTAGTGGAGACCCCTACCCTAGGGTGCCCTAGGTAGTTGCCACACGCATCGTTGTTTTCTCTTTTCTTTATGCTCTTGCGCCCTAGAGTGAAATGATGGTTGCTTCGTCCGTCCAGCTTAATGCGGGAAAGGTGAGGCTTTGTGATTTGACCCCTCATCGCTCATTTTCTACTACTGCGGCGCTACGACCGGGGTGCCTCCAATTCCAACTGCTGCTCCGAACTGTTAAGTGTGTCGCCATTTCGTGTGAGGACTGACCCTGCTTGAGTTGCTACGCCAACACGAGAGGAGCAGCCTACCACTTGGTTTTGCTCCTTGGTGAATCCCGACTATATTGATCTAAAAAGATACGTGCTGAACTACGCTCTCCGTCTCGGTTTTTTTATTTTTAGGCATCTCGGTTTATAGGGCCTGCACGTAGTTCTAGGTCCTCCATTTGACTAACTAAATATGAGTTACTATGTCACAAAAAGTATAGCATTGGATTCTTAAGCGGATGTAGTTGTATTTAAAAGTCGAGGGCGGGGCTTTTCCTGCGCGGTAGGCGGGGCAGTTCCACCTAGTCGGTTCGATAGAGACGCGAGAAGATGAGGGAGTAGGCTACTGCAAACGTAGGGCTGTGTGATTTGACAGCGAGTTACTGCTGGACAGGTGGGGCCCCGTGATTTGACTTGCCATTATCATTTTAACTGCGGCGCTACGACCAACGTGAGTCTCCCGATTCCTGACCACCTCCATACAGGTGCCTCTCTCAATGCTCCACCATGTAGTAGAGGCTGGCTCTTGCATGAGAGCCCACTTCTCCACTTTTTCCTTGCCTCTCTTTCCTCCACATATGCAAAAATGCCATGTAAAGCGCACTATTGTACTTACTTTTACTTGCTCCTACAGGTGCTTAAGCTTGCCACATAGGCATAAAATCTAGTGTGTCAAATTAATCAAGAAGAGAGAGACTAGTTTGGTGACCCAAGGAAGAAACGGTGCTAAGCGCGTGTACCTATGTGAAAAGACAATTTTGAGTCTATAGCTAATTAAATGAAGCAAACTTAGCAACACCATTTCATTGGAAGAGGTCACTCCTTAGCAAATGCAATAAATACTAGTACTCCCTGTGTCCCATAATATAAGAACGTTTTTCGCACTACACTAGTGTCAAAAACGTTCTAATATTATGGGACGGAGGGAGTACGAAGAAAGAGATAGAGAGGAGTAAAAAATACACTTATAGCCAACCTTATAGCCAACCTTGTTGTAGTGTGAGTGACTAAGTGATGACTATGTATGATGTGCCAACATCAGATAGCCTAACGGTCGTGGTAGGCGCGATCATGATACGGGCTGCTGGCAGCCCTTGGATATGAGATCAAACGGTCGCATGCTAAGTTTGCGAAAAATTGCAGAATAACCCTCCAGGATAGGATATTCACCCATAGGTCTAGAATCACACCATGCAACCATTCGATCTCAGATCCAAGGGCTCTTGGAAGCCCGTATCATGGGAGAATGGAAAGCCACTACCCTACGGTTCGCACGCTGGCAGTTCGCTCCTACTCATCGCCGCACATCCTTCAATACTACGACGGTTCGCTCCTAGTCGTCCTGTCCATTCACATTACGGCAGTTCCACAAATCCTAACCCTCCTCCCAAATCCATGGCGTCCCAAATCTCGACGATCGGCGGTGAGTAAAAGGTTAGAACCATCACCGGCGATGAGTTCGACGTCATCTACACCCGTTCTTCCGGGACGGTGAAAGGATGCCTTTCTTGCTTCAGACGCATGTTCGAAAACTCAGATGATGAGAGGGTCGCTGGGCTAGATGTTGAGTACACCACAGTCCTGAGACGAGAGAAGGATCTAAAGGATGAAGAGAGGAAGAAGCCCGTCGTGATCCAGGTTTGCGTACATAATGTTTGCTTGGTCTACCACATATGCCATGCCGACGTTGAGTGCCAGGATTTTAACAACTTCCTCAAGGACAAAACGATAAATTCGTTACTGTAGACTTTAAGAACGACAAAGAAGTCCTGGTCGGATAGGCCTCGTTGTAGGCAACCCCTTCGACCTCCAGAAGAATCGGCTGGTGCCCTCTCGTCAGCCTTCAATGCTGACCCTGGCAGGAGCCATGGTTCATCCTTCGTACCGTAAACTGGAGAAACCTCATTACATGTTTCATCGTCATGCATGGCAGCGGAATGTACTAGATATAGACCACATCCACTACGCTGCAATGGATGGCTACCTTTGTTTCAATATCTACAAGGGTTGGATGAAGAGCAACAACCAAGTGTGTAGTTCAAACAAAGAAGTATCGGCCAAGAGGAAGAGGGACAAGGACGAAGTTAAGGACGTGAATGTGGATGAGGACTCCGAGTAAGGTGGCAGTGTTGTTGCTCATGGTGGTTCTAAACTTCTAATGCAGTGTCTACCGGATTAGTTGCATAGTTTAATTTCAGGTGTGCTTAGTTTAATTTGAGGGGTGTGTTGTGCTGAGCCCCCAGCAGAACTATGTTATGTTTCTTCTTGTTACTTTAATGCTTCAGTATGTACATACTACTAGTATTTCTTTAATAGAATTTAGCACCCCAATTAAGCACGTACTAACTTTTTTAATAGTACTATATGCATAATTTGGCGACGAGCGCTCTCTATATGTACCACATTTTTTTTGTTTCAATTTTTGCTCCCTGGCGCAATCCATCGATAGTACTACTATACAAAAGTATACATTTTTTAAAAGGCTAGAGTACTATTCATCACATATATAGCCAGTTAAATTCTCAACCTAGAACGACGTGCATGCCATGTAGTAAACCGATACAGAGGAAGTATAGTAAAAATGAGGTGATTTTGCCGAGCGATCGGCGGGGGAGCATGGGCTGTCATGCGGTCCCACGTGTCATGATGTACCAAGGCGATGTGTGTGTCCCTCTTGAGGCAGAAGCAATACTACGTGGTTTGAGATGATGGCGAACCGAAGTGTGAAATAATGGTTGCTTCGTCCATCTGGGAAGGTGCGGCATTGTGATTTGACGTCTCATTGCTCATTACTACTACTGGGACGGTATGAGTGGGGTGCGTCCCCCCTGCTGTTCTTCACTGTTATTTGGTGCTTGACACGTCGACCCGGTTGCTATATGTCCCACATGTCGGCGACAGGAAGTACAGAATTCATGAAAGGGAGCGTCGACGGACGAGTATACTACAGAATTCATGAAAGGGAGCGACTTAGTTTTGGAAAAATCTATTTTTACGGAGTATGTACCCACTAGGGTTTATAGGGCTCATCTAAAAACATTTGTTTTTCCGTTTGATAAGTCTCAATTCTACTATACTAGTAGTAGTACCATTACATGTAGGATTTTGAGGTGCGTTAGATCACCCGACGCAAGCAGTGTCAAGAGGAAACTAACCAATGCATGTACAAGTTCATGGAAATTTAGTGGTCATTCATGCATTCGTTCTAATTAATGCCTCGGTAAACATAACTTCTTGAGAAAAACGAGCGTACTAATTACTTGTGCAAACTACGAAATTAATTCGACCACTCACCGTCTACCTTGGTTGGAGAGATTTTGAAATTGAGCCATAAACTGGAAAGGAGGGAGTAGTAACTTTTGTCTCGATTACTATTTGTGGCCTTGTATAGATGCAAAATGTATTTTTTTATAGTGGCCTTGTATAAGTAAATGGAGGGAGTACTAACCAAAGTACGTAGTAGGGACGAGGAGTAAACGGAGGGAGTAGTAAAATTTTCTCCTCGTGCTGCGAGCCACCGCGCGCGTGGGTGAGGGAGCGGGCGTAAAGGCGTACAGTAGTAGTACTACTACTACTTGTAAGCAAGATTCACCTCATCCTGCGAGCCACTGCGCCCGTGGGCGGGGGAGACGACGTACTAAGCAAGCTTCTCCTCGTTCTGCGAGTTGACGGGACACATCAAAAGTACTCTAGTGTATAGAGCCTTGTCTCTAAGGTAGGCCCCACATGGTTTGCCTCTTTTTTATTTAACATAACGCGTCAAGTCGCAATTTGTTTGTTCACCCGTGGTAGACGATCCTCCCTCCACCAAGTGGACAACCAGTACATGTGCCAAATTACCACGTGGGCTGCCTTTTTCGTACAGAAATGAGCACCACCGTGTACCCGCGCGGGTGTGGTTGGGAAAGAGACGGGAGTATGTCCGCCGTGCGTGCACCTCTTCTCTTCGTGCACGTCCCCCACCTATGTGGGTGTGTGTGAGAGAGATACAAACCTATACATAATGCGCCGTCCATCCCCATGCCTCCGCCCAGTCCGACCACCATTCACCACCACGCCCCACTCCTCCTCACCTTATCTCTCATCTTTCTCCATCCATTTTTATATACAAGGGGCCACTATCAAAATTACAATTTGCAGATATACAAGTCCACTAACACTAATCGATGCAATATTAATGGTGTTTGCCTCGTGGTACTAGCAAAGGAGGACATTAATTATCCCTTGCATGCATGCGGGAGTTTGTAAAAAAATGCATCTTGATGTTCCGTGCAGTGCACGAGCATCTTGCTAGTCCATGAAAACAACACATGGCAAAATTCCACGGCGAACGAGGGATTTGAATCTGTTGGGAGGGGTTGTTTGGATCTTGCCCGGGGTAGCCAAAATATTGGCGACCCTTTTGTCCACCGGTGCCTTTGCCACCAATGAACGAGGAATGGCTCGAGTGCTCATGTTGTCATGCATCCTCCAACGCGCACGTTGGAGACAAGCTCGCACGAGCTATGTTTTTTTGTCCCACAACACCGCCTGAGCCGCCCGCAGACCGACCGGTGACCCGCAAATTACGCCAACCAACCATAGCCGCACACATTATGACAGCAACTCAACCAACCGGACGAAATTCACGCAAACACGTAGACAAACTGATATTTCATATAAACAACAACGAAAATCATATAAAATACCGGATTTTCATACAAACATGACGGATTTCATTACATTCAAATGAACTACGCGATGCTAGTTCTGGACATCACAAGTATATAATACCTGGCCTAAATGGTCGCCCGCCGATCGATTTGTGTTCCTCATGTCCGGCAGCACGATCACCTGACTGCCGGGAGCCTCGGAGGTATATGCTTCAGCACAAAGGACGGGTCGCTTCCCCACTGCCCAACTGATATCATTGGCTGGTGCCGAAGATGATGGTGGCCGGCACCGGTTCGAGTTCATCACTGGCCACTACTTCGCCATGGCCGGCACCGGCTCGAGTTCATCCTAACATTCACCTCTTTCGTGGAGCCCATGCAGGGTGGACGTAGGTCCTCGCAACAAAAGGATCCGGCAAGACACCTGCTGTGTACGCCGGCGTCACTTCCGCGGTGGTCTTCATGGGACCCAAGCAGCAGCGGCCTCCCGTGTTCTACTTCTCCTCGATGATGGCGGCGGACGCAGAGGCTCTGGCCACCGACTCGTCACTCTCCGCGCACCCGGCTTCTGTCGCTGCTTGCATGGCGCGGCCGCCGGCATGGGAGTCTCGGCCACAGAAATGGGAGACGCGGTATGAGGCGATGACGTGGATGGCAGCAACGACGCCCATGCGCTGCTCCTCGTCGAGCTGGCCTGGAGCGGCGAGTTGCTGAACCGCGCGCCGGCTTGGGGTGGCAACTGGCTCCGTCGGGCAAGGGGAGGGAGGCGGATCAGCGAGTTGCATATCTCGTATCCAGCGGGCTACCCAGCCGGCCTGGATGCGGAATAACTACTCTTCGTAAGCCATTGTAAGAGTGGACAAAATGGTGGAGGAGATAGGGGAGCGGCGGAGGTGTGCGATTCTTGGTCGGCGTTTGGCCTCGTTTAAATAGGAGATTAAATAGATGGCATACAGGAGGAGCTCGGCCGGCGTTTCATTTAACGCCAGCCCGGTCATGAACGGACTTGTGTCTAGAGTGGGTTTCTCGGCTTCCACACGGGCGGGTTTCATGGAGGCGTTTGAATGCGGCACGGAGGCGTGTTCAGCCGGGCGTGCCGCGAGTGGCGCCCTCGACTCTGACCTAGGACACCGTACCGTTCTTCCACTGACGTGTGGCCTCTTTGGGTGCATGGCCTGCATGTTAGTGACCCAACGCAGGCAGCGCACAGCAGAGGAACCTTTGGTGGGCCAGGGCGGTCAGAAGTGGGCATTTCATAAACCGATGGTTGTTCATTGAGTGTGACGTCATCTTTTTCATCTAGATAAGCCTACTATGTTGATAGCCCGTTCGATACGTTGTGATTCATAAAGACTGCTGCAAACATCAATGTTCTGCTTATCACAGATAAGATTGATTAATACCCGTAACAATCCATGTCCTTAACAAAGGGTGCATGCACGTATAGGTTGAGCGCGTGTCTTGCGTCGTGTGCTATGTGCATGCAGGTGTGCGAGTGTTGCGTGCGTGCAAGGGTACGTTTCAGTGTTGCATGCATGGGTGCGTACGTGCGTGTGTTCATGAGTGCATGTGTATGTGTCAGTGTTGCACGCCAGCATGCGTGCGTGTGTACGTGTCAGTGTTGCACGCCTACATGCGTGCGTGTCTTGCGTGCGTGCATGTGTATGTGCGGGGTGAGGCTACACGTCAGTCGACTCACTTTTTCATCTCTGGTCATTAGATTTTCCAGCCGTTGGATACGAAATCAAGGGCCTCCAGTTTATCATCAAACTCCACCCCCCTGAGCCGCCAGCCACCACCAGCCGAACCCCCAGCCCCCGCCGCCAGCGGCCGGCCCGCCCTCCCCGAAACCACTCCCCACCGCCGGTCCGCCGCCGCACCGGCCATCCCT
>NC_041389.1:67814409-67841225 GCF_002162155.2 Triticum dicoccoides
CGGGGATCCCCACCCCACCGCCCAATGAACGCCCCCCCAACCACCGGTGATTGCCAACCAGAGGTTTCACGGCTTCGAATACCCACCGACCACTAATTTAATACCATTTCTGTCCTTCATATACGCGCTGACGGGTGGGCCCTATGGTAATGTGCGCTGCTGAATGTGGACCATTTGACTGGTCAATTGATCGTGTTATCAACAAATTACGGAGCTGTATGGTGAGCCAGTGACCGTATGATCACTCTAAAATGTACCCCTATTTTATTAACATAGTACAGACTCAAACTACCATTTCTTTCTTTCATACACGGGCTGACAGGTGGGCCCCACGGTTACGCACCCCGATGGTGCAACACTAGTTGCGCCGCGTGGAACATTTGACTGGTCAATTGATTGTGTCATCAACAAAATACGGAGTTGTACGGGTGAGCCAGTGACCGTATAATCATGATATGTATTTGTTTAACACGGTACAGACGCAAGGGCTCATATATACGCGCAAGCACTCACCGCTATAAGCGCACACACGCGAACCCTACCCCTATGAGCACCTTCGAGAGAGTGGGCCAGCATATATGATCTTGAGATTTTACGAAGTCACCATAGGTGCCTCGTAGTCGAGTGGAACGTCTCCTCCAACTGAACGTACATCGCCGGAAAATACTGAAATTAACACAAGATAAATGCGAGCACCGGGATTTTAACCTTGGTGGGCTCGAGAAACCACTGTCCTCTAACCATCCAACCACATGTTGGTTAGCACGACAAAATGTATGTGGTGACCATGATGAGATTATTTTGAAGTCGAGTGACCATATCGTGCTTTCGCTTCAAATACAATGACCGTAAGTGTCGTCAACAAAATACGGAGCACATCAAATGCAAAGTCCGTCAGTGTCATCAACAAAATATGGAGAAGTATCGTGAGCTCGATACCGTTGTACTATTGTTAGTGGCCGATTGCATGTGTGGTGTGGTGGGCACATCATTTCTAGTTGTGGTGGGTTAACATGAAGACTCATGGGTCGGTTCAATCCTGCGCCACATATAGCTTGGACCGAGACATGTTATACGAAGACCCATGTGGAGGACTCGGCGTACAACACGAAGCTACCAGAGTCGCAGAGGACTCTATCACCACTGGTGATAAGCCGACTATATATGATTTGTAACCATAGGCCCTTAGTATGTTATACAAACTTGGGGGCTAGTTTGTCGATAGTATACACACACACACAATGCCTGGTATTCACGTGTACTTTGTACACACCCCTATCACTAATATATAGTACCAGGAGTAGGCTCTTTCTTCAACTTCAAGGGTCCGATCCGAACTAGGGTAAAACTTTCCCTCGTATTACCATCCAACCTAACAGCCAAGGATATCCTACCGAATGATATGATGAAATCATATCTGCCAACTACTAAGCGAGAGGTGTGTCAGGGGGGCAATGTGTGCGAGAGAGGCCTAAAGATAATGTGCGTGCGGGAGACACGTAGGCACATATATGTGTGTATAGAGGGCTAGTAGAGACCGTGCATGTGTATATATGCATGTGAGAGAAATAGGGTGTTCCAACTGAGATTAGTGAAAAGAGTGGTACATAGTAGTCATAAAGAGAGAGAGATAAACAGAGAGAGCATGTGCGTGAGACACCGCGACACCCTGAGAGAGATTGTGAGCATGTGTGAAAGAGAAATGTCGATGCATATAAAGTGTGTGCACTTATGCGTTAGATAGAAAGATATATAATGCCTTTGTGAGAACGGGGCGAGGCATAGTGCATCTACGTGTAAAAGGCGGTTCTACGCATCTATTATATACTTAAAACGATAGAAAACGAACGGTTAAGATTTATCTATATAAAGTTAAGATATTTAACGGTTGATTGACAAACAAAAACTCTTACACGGCTATTATATACTTAAAACGATAGAAAACGAACGGTTAAGATTTATCTACATAAAGTTAAGATATTTAACGGCTGAGATTTGACAAACAGAAACTCTTACACGGCCAGGCCCAAGTTATATATTCGTAAGGAAAAATATCCAATCGGACAAAGACCTATTGGTTTACTGTATGAGGATACCATACGGCCAGATCCCATGGCCACGTTATTGGTAATAAAGAAAGATTCAATCGGGCAAAGACACCAAATAAGCATGAAAAACAGAGTCAAACAGTATCTATTAAGAAAGGAAAGGATATTCCCTTCAAAAAAAAGAAAGAAAAAGATATCCTGAAAAAAAAGGAGCTACCGTATCCGATTCAAACACCACAAGCTCATCCTACTCCAACCGGTCACAACTTATTGAGAGGCCGTGATGACATCAATTAACAGAAAAAAATATGCTCCAGCAATTTTTTACAATAAAAGTACAGCACGTTACCAAAGATGCATAGTAGATTACAAATAGCCCAGCAGTCATGTTACCACAAAAGAAAATAAATAAAATATGAGTGCAACCCGTACACAAGAAAGCAAGTATTTACTTATTCCTTTAAAAAGAAAATATTTTAATGCATGTGCTGATGTCATTGCTTATGGCAGCATGCAACAAATTGGCTTGCTTACACGCTCTAGCGTTAGGCACGTAACCTAGAAATTTTGCTTGGTATTGATCATGTGAACGACTTGGCTAGCAGCCATTTAAATTTAATATTTGATGAATTTTACGATGGAAAATATATCAAATTTTATTACAGAGAAAAATAATAAATGTGTATTTTTAAATTCATATTATTATTTTCAAAAGATACACATGTTACAAACATCGCCAGACGCGTAAATCGCATGGAGCTATCAAATGGGTAGAATCATGGAGCTTCAAGAATTGATGGGATAAAACTCTTATTAGGTACCTAAAAATATATGAAATCTAATTGTGACATGAAATTTGAAATAAAAATAAAAGGAAAATAGGGACTCATGAAATAGCCCAAACAACGCCGGCGACCAAAAAGACAAGCTATGGCCAGGGAATATTTTATAAAAAACATTGTAGCACCAAACCATCTGAAGTATATAATTGAACATTACTTTTGTACCAAGAAAATATAAACCAGTGCAAAAGACCACAAATATTTGATGAATGCATTACAATATTAAATGAATTACCATATGGTGTATATGGTAGGCAACCTGAAAACGAAAAAATATCTAATGAATTGTTGTATTTCTTTCTATTGTATTTTCCCATAAAAGTTTGCAGACAGAACAATAAAGTAAAGTACAATAGAGACAAAAAGGAGAATTGGATGATGAAAAAAGATACGTGGATGACCAAAATAATATGCAGTTTTGAATGAGGTAAACGATGCATGGTTTCAGTAACGTATTTGATGAATGCATTAATAAAAAGGTTAAATGAACTATTTGTACAATTTTTGTTAAAACAATAATGTAAACCTACAAAATAGAAGAAAAAATGAATGAAGAAAGATATGATTTTAAATGAGATAAAAGATGCATGGATTCAATAATGTGCTATCTAAGCTTGAAGAGTCGGGCATGTTCTCCGGAGAACGGCGGGCATGCATTGACAAACATGTGTAGCCTTATATAGGATGACTTGATTCATAGGTATCAATTAAGTTACAATTGATGAGAATGCCTTGAGCATTCAGAGGCATGATGATGTATGCATATTATGCAATTAAAATATCAATTAAGTAATGCATGGTGGAAAAAACCATGCCACAAGCTCCATCAACACATCGATCGGATCAATACCCCAACTCGCTTGCTCCAAATTTTGAGATACATGGAAAACTATTTTTCTATGGGAGGATGAGAGGTAGTAGAGCTTCCATGGCATAAGATTGCTTCATGGTTTTTATTCGCGGAGAGAGAGGAAGAGCATGGCGTAAGATTGCTTCATGTTTTCTATTTCACAGTCAGGGGATTCCTTTTCATAGAGAGATGAAGAAACGTTGTAGTAGTAACTACTTTGATGTTTTTTTCCAGCCAAGGCAATCGTATTTGTTTTGGTAGATATGCTCTTCAAGCGTTTGAACCCGCATGAATCACGGCAAGACACATAGAAGCAGGATGAAGAGCAATAACACGATATGCACGCCGTGGTGGAAAAATATGGATGCGTATATTTCCTGACAAACCAGTCACACTAAAACCCAGAGAAACACCTATGTGCTCAGGAAAGGGGTCTCCCAAATATTGGTAGCCATTGTTAAACCTGGTCGCAACTACAATAGGAACAATGGTGACAGGTTAACAAAGAGAACATAAGATTTACTACTAACTATAAGTGCTTATAGTATTTCTACAGTCCAAGTGCTTGGCTCAACGATTTGGGTTTTAGGCTCGGCCCATTGTGGCAAGTTGCCATGCCCAACTTTAGTCCTTATAATAGCATAATAAAATTCATGCAATATTTTTAAGAAACACGACAATCTTCCCCTGATATATTCTAATCGACAAATAATAGGAAATTTTTCTAATCTAACAAAGGGATGGATCAAAATGTTGAAAATTGTAAATGTTTTAACATGTACATAATGGTATATCAATATCTCAAATATGTCGTAATTGAGATGTCAAAATGCCTAAGAGTGCAACACAAACAAAAGCCAAAGAGTAAAATCTAGCCGCGCAAATGCGCGGGCTACACTGCTAGTTAAATTAAAATATAAATGGCATTATTATTTTTGGATGAGATCATGAATTTTGCAAATTGCGTATGGACGAAAATCGGTCTATCAGACACCCATACTCTATTGAATTCTAGCTTGTGCATGTGTTTACTTCATATTATCGATCCATAGAGTGAGAGCGGTTTGAAATACAGGCAATGGATGCTTTTGCAATTCATATATAAACATTAATTAGTGCACTCCATGTTGTTAGTGTGAAGCACTTTATACATTTGTCACTTGCATGGATACATTCCAAATTGCTAGCTACGAAATAGAACACATGTCGAATTCAACATAAAGGGGGTTTCGAAAATTTGAATTCATAGGAAGTGCATTCATCTATTTGATCCCGAGATAATGGCATTTGTAAATCAGATTTAAAAGGGGGCATCAATCTTTGTTGTGAGTTTGAACATGCTATATATATTCATACGCATATCTAACTTTTTTTGCAACCAAGGAGATTATATCTGGAACCATGCATGAACTGAGGTAAGTTGCATACTTTTTAATATATAGTTGTGTACAATGTATATTCAAATGTACCCCCTCCATTCCAAAATAATCATAGCTTTAGGATTTTCTAGAGTAAAGATTTGTGAAGTTTGACAAATCCTGAAAGTTCAATTCAAGAGAACCGAAAACGTTAATGCTTCTGCTCCTAAACATTGAACGAAGCGCCAAATAGGCCTCTGGTCACCCGAAACCGCGCAAGACTAATGTTTTGGTGGTAGGAAATTACTGTCCTGACTCTGGCCCGTGTAGCCTATCGGTCCGATGTCCAAAGGTCTAAACCGGGGTAGGTTTGTAACTTCACCAAGACGCCAGTCTCAACCGCCTCTGAGAAGCATTCATACGCCGTGGGTGCCTACCCATGCGCTCGGCCGAAATCTATCCTGCCCACATTTGGGACACCTGACATGACTGTCCTACCCCCAACCTGCAATATGTCCGAAATTTTAGATGGGGGCAAAGTTTGTAACTTTCCCCAAATTTCAAACAAGTGCCTCTCAAACCGAAACATTGTTCCCCCATAGTTCCCCGCCTCCCTCCGTTTCCCCATTCATACTCCGTGGGCGCGAAAACGCCCTCTCCACTAGCCGCGAAACCCCAGCCTCCTCCGTCTTCCACCCCATAGCAGCCAATCCACCGCCACCCTCCTCCATCACGCCGGAGCCGGTACCCTGACGTCTTCGTCCAATGCAACCGCAACCGCAACACCTTCAAGGACTTAGCAGCTGAAGCCATGGCAGAGCTCCCTCCATGATACCGACGCCCACGTGCGCCGTACCAGAACCACTCCAACCACGTTGTACTATGCCTCACTGCTACGGCTCCACTGTCGCAACTGTCCACCGCACCGGAGCTGTTCCCGCTACGCCGTCATTCGCCGCCTCGGATTTGCTTCCCCGCCACCGACAGGCGGCCACCGCACCACACTCAACAACTTGGCCATGGGTTCGTCCAAGGCTGCACCGTCCTCTACAACTTCTGGTTTCCAGCGAACAACAAGAAGATCGTCAGAAAAACAGAAGGAGGACACAACATTGCCAGCAGAAAGAGGTACTCCTCTTCCCTTATTCGTTCAAATCTTACGTCTCCGCTCACACCGTATTCATCCCACGAAAGAAACTAGTTGAGCGCTTCTTACTGCATCTTCTTCGTGATATTAATGCCCAAGGTTTCCTCCCTTTTACTATTTCACCTTTGCTAGAGGTCAGTAGCCCGCCTGGATTTCAATTCAGGGTCAGTCGAACTGCAATTAAAAGAAGCAGCACCCGCTTAGGCGCGCGGAGCACCTAGTCCGCCTGTTCCCTGGGGAAGCGGTGCATCGGTGTCTATCATAGGGGTGTGGGGCGCAGGAGCTGCTTGCGCCCGATCTGGAGGTCAGTGGGGCTTGAATGTGTGGCCGGGGGGGCAGTGCCAAGCACGGCGGTGTAGTGAGGTCGAGGGGAGGGCGCGGGCAGGGGAGGAATACTGGGCCGGTGGTCGCTAGCGTTTCGAGGAAGATTGTCAACACTGACTGGCTGGAGGTATATGAAGGTGATCTGCCCATTCTTTGTACATTGGACGGTGCAGAAAAAATGGACTAACCTATTTGCTTTCAGTCGACTGTTATTTTCACATAATCCTGTAGTAATTTAGAGTGCCATGCATGTTGTAGAGCTATCATATGTCTCCCGTCATTTATTTCTCACCGACCTGCTATCTGCTACCTTTACACTCACTACTAGGAAAAGGGCTATAGATGGGATGGACACTAATGGCGCACTATACATGTGGTGCGCCATTACTAAATACTAATGGCGCACCATGTGTTGGTGCGCCATTAGTGTGCAAATACTAATGGCGCACCACATCCAACGGTGCGCCATTAGTAAAAAAAATTTAAATTTTTTCAAAACTACTAATGGCGCACCGTGGGAGTGGTGCGCCATTACTAGTTGACATAGTAATGGCGCACCACACCCACCGTGCGCCATTACTAGTTTTGAAAAAAAAGTAAAAAAAAATAAAAAAAAATTGTTAGTAATGGCGCACCTGTGGACAGTGCGCCATTAAATGTTTTAACTAGTAATGGCACACTGTCCACTAGTGCACCATTACTAAGTTTTTTTCAAAAAAAAATTTAAAAAAATCAATTTTTTTTATTTTTTTCAAAACTAGTAATGGCGCACCGTGGGTGGGGTGCGCCATTACTAGTGTGAATGCACCCCCCCGGTGGACCGCCTTTTTCGTTTTAAAAAAAATAAAAGAAAATGATGAAAATCTCAAAAAAATAAAAGAAAATAAGTTTCCCATGTGATATGTGGTCTAGTTGTTGGGAAAATTTACAAATATGAATTTCGACTTTATTTGCAAAATCTCTCTAGAAATTTGTAAAATGGGCATAACTTTTGCATACGAACTCGGATTAAAAAGTTTTATATATGAAAAATCATCTACTCGAAAAGTTACATCCGAATTTAACGGGTCTTTCAAAATCCCCAAAAACCTAACAGAAAAAAAGTTACGGGGCTTTCAAGATCTAGAGGCAAAAAAATTCAAAAATATTCAAACTTACTAGTGGCGCACCGTGGATGTGGTGCGCCACTAGTAACAGGAAAAAAAATTGGTTTTGAAAAAAAAATTGATTTTTTTCAAAAAATGATACGTAATATGACCGGAAAGTTTGAAATATTTTTCAAAATTTCATCATAGTCATGAACATGAATAAAGTCCTAGACATCAACAAGGTATAATAGGATTGATATGCTAGATATATTTACAAGTGCCTATGAAGTGAGCTGTTGCTGGGGTTGGATAGAACTTTGAAGTTAAGCATGCTTGGGCTGAAGTAGTGTGAGGATGGGTGACCTTTCGGGAAGTTTGATCATGGAGTGCGATTTGACCTGTGATTAAGCATATTGACCCGAGATTAAGCCATAGTGACCCGAGATTAATAAAAAAACGAAACAAAATTTGAAAAAAAATAAAAAAATTATTACTAATGGCGCACTTCTATGTGGTGCGCCATTACTAAGTCAGATAGTAACGGCGCACCTCTAGTCATACTAATGGCGCACTACAGGTGCGCCATTAGTATCTCATATACTAATGGCGCACCAGTGGTCACCATTAGTAAAAAATACTAGTGGCGTGCTACTAATGGCGCACCAGTAGTGCGCCATTAGTAGGCAAAACTGGTGCGCCATTAGTAGGCCTTTTTCTAGTAGTGACTGTACTAATTGTGCACACACTTCATCCATACTCACACTATTGTTTTTTTATGCATGGGTATTTCAGACTCTGACGCAGTGTTGATGAATGCAAAAAAGAAAAGACAGAAGTCGCTCCAGTGTAATTCGAAGATAAGCACTAAGCATTTCAGCGCTCTAATGGGTGCAGTGTCAGCAGTTGGAGACAGTAAATGTAGCTCTGCAGTTGATGATCTCAATTGCCACACACAACCATCCCAGGTGCTTGCTTTAACTTCGCGCTGTCAAATGTGGTTCCATGTTGCATATGGTGTCTAGCTTGTATTGCTTCCAATTTGGTTAAATTGCATCTCCTTACTTTACACATTATACCTTTGGTAATGACATGCCTTCCTGTTTTTGATACATACTACATATGTCTATTAACCATGTTCGTACATCAAACTAATGCTCTTTTGTATCCCTCGTCAATCACTTATCATGAGATAGTCACCCGAGTGGGTTACTGTGAGACGCCATACTCGTTTAAAGAGTGCAGTGTCATCCTCCCCACATGATTCTCAAGAAACAGCAAGGCTAAATGAAGATAGTCAACGTAGCTCTCTAGTTGATCACCGCAATTCCCCCACACCACCATCGCAGGTGCTTGCTCTTACTTGGCAGTGTGATATGTGGTTGCATGTTGCATATGGTGTCTACCTTGTAATGCTTCTAATTAGGGTAAATTGCATCTGCTTAGTTAACACATTATATCTGTGAATATGACATGCCTTCCTATTTTTGGTACATACTACGTCTTTCTATTAACCATGTTCTTACATCAAACTACTTTTCTTGTGTATCCCTAATCAATGCTCCTAATTTGTTAAATTGCATCTCCTTAGCTTACACATTATACATGTGAATATGACACGCCTTCCTGTTTTTGGTACATACTACATCTGCCTATCACACCATGTTCTTACATCAAACTACTGTTCTTGTGTTTCCTGCATCTATCACTTATGATGAGATAGTCACGCGCGTGGGTTAATATGAGACGCAATACTCTTATAAAGAATGCAATTTCATCCTCCAGATGATTCTCAAGAAACAACAAGCCTAAATGAAGATATTTAACGTAGCTCTGTACCTGAAGACCGCACTTCCCCTACACCACCATCACAGGTGCTTGCTCTAACTTCGCAGTGTGATATGTGGTTGCATGTTGCATACGGTGTCTAGCTTGTAATGCCTCTAATTAGGGTAAATTGCATATGCTTAGTTTACACACTATACTTGTGAATATGACATGCCTTCCTATTTTTTGTGCACACTACATCTATGTGTTAACCTTGTACTTACATGAAACTACCTCTCTTCTGTATCCTGCATCAATCATTTACGATCAGTCACCTTTATTCGTTGCATATTGCGTATTATTTCTAGCATGTTGCCATGTATTGCTTCTAATTTGGTCAAATACATTTGTTAGGGTACCCTTTTAATTTGGCAGAGTGATATTGGTTTCATCTTTCATATGGTTTCTAGCTTGCATTGATTCTAACAAGTTCAAGCACCTTGTCCTTAGATTACACTTTATAAATCATACATGTCAATATGTCACGCCGTCCTGTTTTTCATACATATTCCATCCTCCTATCATGCGGCTGCCTTACATGAAAGTAGTGTTCGTCATGATCATGCATCAATGAGTTCCGAAGAGCAAA
Organism: Triticum dicoccoides; assembly: GCF_002162155.2. Classification (NCBI taxonomy): domain Eukaryota; kingdom Viridiplantae; phylum Streptophyta; class Magnoliopsida; order Poales; family Poaceae; genus Triticum; species Triticum dicoccoides. The sequence continues at coordinate 67,824,480 of NC_041389.1, forward strand.
TTTTATTCCTTTTTCTTGTGGGTTTGACTTGACAAGGCAAAATCAAGAAAGAGGAAGGAAAAGAGTAAGGAAGGCGATGATGGTGGTCCTCTACAGCAACATAAACGGAGCATCTGTATCGATTCTCCTTGTACTGATAGTGCATTACAAGGTCCAAGTCTCCGCTCCCCTACTCCACCATCCAAGGTGCTTGCTCTAACTTGGCAGTGTGATATCTGGTTGCATGTTGCATATGGTGTCTAGCTCGTATTTCTCCTAATTAGTGTAAACTGCATCTGCTTAGCTTACACATGATACATGTGAATATGACACGCTTTCCTGTTTTTGGTACATACTATATCTGTCTATCACACCATGTTCTTACATGAAACTACTCTTCCTGTGTATCCTGCATCAGTCACTTATGATGCGACACCTTTAAGTTGGCAGTGTGATATTGGTTTGCGTCTTGAATATGATTTCTAGCATGTATTGCTTCTAGTTTGATGAATGCCACCTATGACGAGATAGTTTTAACTTGGCAGAGTGATATTGATTGCACCTTCCATATGGCGTCTTGCAGTGTTTCTAATTTGTTGAAGTGCCTTCTGCTTAGTTACCACATCATTGGTGTGAATATTTCAAGCCGTCCATTTTTTCGTACATATTCCATCCTCGAATCATGACTTTGCCTTTCATCAGAGTAGTGTTCATCAGTATCATGCATGAATGAGTTCTGAAGAGCGAATGATATTCCTTTTTCTTGTCGGTATGACCTCACAATGCAAAATCAATAAAGTTGAAGGAAATTGGCAAGGCATTGGATGATGGTAGTCCTTCCGAGCAACTGAAATGGAGGTTCTCTATAGATTCTACTCTGGCATCCTACCAACAAGATTCGCAAGACAACGCAAGGCTAGACAATCAACGTAGCTATGTAGATGATGAGCACATCTCCCCTACTCCACCATCACAGGTGCTTGCTCTAACTTGGCACTATTATATGTGGTTGCATGTTGCCTATGATGTCTAGCTTGTATTGCTTCAAACTTTGTTGAATTGCATCTGCTTACTTTACACATAATGCCTGTGAATATGACATGTGTTCCTGTTTCTACATCAGACTACTATTCTTGCATATCCCGCATTAGTCACTTACGATAAGGCACCTTTAAGTCGCCACTGTGATATTGGTTGTGTCTTGCATATGATTTCTAGCATGTGTACTGCTTCTAATTTGTTGAAACGCCATACAGTTCGAACTGGGCAGAGTGATATTGGTTGCATCTTTCATATGGTGTCTAGCTTGTAGTGCTTCTAATTTGTTGAAATGCCTTCTGTTTAGTTACCACATCATAGGTGTGAATATGTCACAACTTCTTGTTTTCCATACATATTCCATCCTCGCATCATGTGTTTGCCTTTAATCCGAGTAGTGTTCGTCAGTATCATGCATGAATGAGTTCTGAAGAGTGAATTTTATTCCTTTTTCTTATCGGTTTGACTTCACAATACAAAATCATTACAGCTGAAGGAAATTAGTCCGGTAGTGGATGATGGTGGTCCTTCGGAGCAACTCAAACAGGGGGTCTCTACATATTCTACTCCGCCATCCTCCCAACAAGATTTGCAAGACAACACAAGGCTGGACAGTCAACGTAGTTGTGTAGATGATGAGCACATCTCCCCTAGTCCACCATCACAGGTGCTTGCTCTAACTTGAAACTATTATATGTGGTTGCATGTTGCGTATGATGTCTAGCTTGTATTGCTTCTAAATTGAATTGCATCTGCTTACTTTACACATAATGCATGTGAATATGACATGTGTTCCTATTTCTAGAACATACGTGTGCATGATGAGCACATCTCCCCTACTCCACCATCACAGGTGCTTGCTCTTACTTGGAACGGTTATACGTGGTTGCGTTTTCCGTATGATGTCTAGTTTGTATTGCTTCTGATTATGTTGAATTGCATCTATGTAGCTTACAACTTATACCTGCAACGATCACTTAGCATAAGACACATTTAACTTGGGACTGTGATGTAGGTTGCATCTTGCATTGTCTTCTATCTTGTACTGCTTCTAATTTCTTGAAATGGCACTTTCGACGAGACACTTTTTACCTGATAGAGTGATATTGGTTGCATGTTCATATGGTGCCTAGCTTTCATTTCTTCTAATTTAGTTGAAATGCCTTCCGCTTACTGTTTTTTCATACATATTCCATCCTCCTATTGTATGTGTGAATATGAAACACTGTCTTTTTTGTATATATTCCATCCTCTTATCCTGCGCTTGCCTTACATCAAAGTAGTGTTCGTCTGTATCATGCATCAACCAGTTATGCAGAGCTAATTTTATTCATCTTCTTGTGGTTTTGACTTCATAAGGCAATATCAGAAAATAGGAAGGAAAAGAGTAAGTTAGGGGATGTTGGTGGTCCTCCGCACCGACACAAACAGAGACTCTCTAGATTTGCCACTGCTACTGCTACTGAAGTTGAAGTCCCAAGTCTACATGATGAGTTCATCTCCCGTACTCCACCATCGCAGGTGCTTGCTCTAAGTTGACAGTGTGATAATTGGTTTCATGTTGCATATGTTGTCTAGCCTGTATTTCTTCTATTTTGATTAAATTGCACCTGCTGAGTTTATACGTTATACATGTGCATATGACATGGCTTTCTGTGTCTAGAATACACTGCATCTATCTATCATACCATGTTATTACATCAAAGTACTGCTGTTGTGTATCCTGCATCAGTCACTCATGATTGGACACTTTTAACATGGCAGTTTGATAGTGGTTGCATCTTGCATTGATTTCTACGTTGTACTGCTTCTACTTTTTCGAATTGCCACTTATGACAAGACACTTTTAACATGGCAGAGTAATATTGGTCGCATCTTTCATATGGTGTCTAGCTTGCATTACTTCTATTTTTCTTCAAAATCCTTCTACTTAGTTTGCACATCGCTGTGAATATGTCATGTCGTCCTGTTTTTCTTACATATTTCATCCTCATACGGTTGTCTTACATCAAAGTATTGCTTGTCTATATCATGCATCAATGAGTTCTGAAGAGTGATTTTATTCTTTTGTGTTGTGGGTACAGCTTGACATGGCAAAGTCAAAAAAGAGCAAGGAAAATAATATAGTAGGGAGTGTTGTTACTCGTCGGGTGAAACGGAAAAGGTTCTGCCGTCGAGATTCTGCTGGTACTTATAGTGCAGTAGAAGGTCCAAGTCCACCAGCTAAATCTACAAACACAGTATCACCTGCTCCACCAGCTGCAACATCCGCTTCAATTGTACCAGCTCCTCAACCAGTTACTCGTTTGTTTGCTCCGGGACTGGACAGTTCCCAAGCTGCCTTCACACCTAACACTACTTCTGAAGCACTGCTGACACAACAGGACTTGGCAAGATCAGATGAACCTCATGAGCATCAACACCAAGACGGTACTTGACCAAGTCAAGTTGTAGTTGCATGCTCCTTTATATGTACTCTCACAGTTTGATGTACACTAACACTTTCCATATTCGTTGTTGAACTAGCACCACGGCGCAAGTGGAAACAGACATCAGGGATAATGCTTGACAGATTAACAAAATCTAAAGGAGGAAGAATGGAGATCCATTTTGAGGCAGGTTTAAAAAGGCCACGTGATGCTACAGAGTCAGCCAAGTTAGTATCAGAGGCAGCCGTTGTCGTTATGTGTCATGCACGTATCCTCCCAACGTGGATCCAGTACAGGAATGAGAAAGACAATACCCAGTTTAACACATTCCTTGACCATTTATCTACAAGTAATGTTATTCATCGCAATTAGTAATATTGTCTTGCTCTGTCCCATACTTTCTAGCTTCCTCCTAATAAGACTCACATTCTTTTTCAACGGATGAGGTTCAAGTTGGATCCGAAGGATGGTACAACTAAACAAGCATGCACTCATGTTTTTCGGTCTGCTCTGCGACAGTATCGGTACCACCTTAGAAAATCTCACTTTGAAGGCAAGGCTAACAATGAAATCGCCCAAACATCTCCAGTGGAATATATTACAGATGAAGACTTGACAGCCCTTGTTAAACACCGGTCTGATCCAAAGTATCAGGTAGGCTATATGTATTTGATCAGATCACATATTGAAGTTGTATTTATGTATGTGCCTTACAAGTGTATTTTCTTCTAGGCTAACTGTTTGAACAACAAAACCAACCGTTCTAAAGTGAAATTCCAACAGGCAACAGGATCTCGTAGCTATATTGCACACTGCGAGGCTCTTGTAAATAGCTGCTACTTCCTTCTTTTTTTTGTGCCATATTATCGTATCTATATTGACTTGTTCCAAATACAGAGGAAAGCCCATGCGGACCAAAAAGAACCTGAACCGAATGCAGTGCAAATCTTCAAGGATTGCCACACCAGCAAGATGAAGGGCATGAGCATACCAGTTCAGGCCGCTGTTGTAAGTCCTTACTCCTCCTGCCTTTAACTGATTGGTATTGTGATGTGTTCATTTAACTATTTGGTTTGCAGCCAATGTCAGTTACTCTGTTCACTTTTATTCACAATTGTCTTAACGTATCATTTCACCTTACATGGTTTAAAAGAGATGAAGGATATTCTTTTGGTCTTGATCTGTAATAGAGTTGTTATGTTCACATGCGCACACAATGATAAAATAGCATGTTTGTTTTATATCTGTTTGCCCATGATATGAATGATGTCATACTATGTTCATCCTACTTTAAACCATGTCTCTTTATCCTTAGATGTCAAGGAATGTGAGGAAATAGACAATACAGTAGGCATGCTACATGATGTTCCCAAAGTGATTTTATTATGTAGTTGGCACTATAATACATGCTAATGTATTACAGTAGTTCACCAAAATAAGTTATGTATAAACGTTTAACCTACTTTGTTTGTTTTTGTCTCATTAGTAACTTATCTGGTACACTAATCTACAAGTTCAAACTTTCAGGAAGCTATGGAACAAATGATTGAATAGCCACAACCACCTGAAGGTGACGAGGCTACTACAGGCACAATGTCACCTCTTGCTGCAGTGCGTCAGTATCTCTCCACTAACAGTGCAAAAAGCACCTTCCTGCGTAATTCTGGGTTGGTTGTCAAGGTAACCTCGTCCAAATCGCCTACTGAACAAAATCTTCCTGCTAGACATAGTGATATATCTGTGCTCCAGATAGAAGTCCAATCCCTAATGGATGTTGTTTCGGAAACAAGAATAGTGGTTGAGAAATGTCGTCAAGATATGAATGGTTTTGAAACCAGACTATCAGACATTCGCTTCACTGTTCAAGAGCAATGACGGAAAAAGGCGGAGATCGTGCTGCTCCATCAGATTCTACAGCCTGAAACATTAGCACTCAGTCAAATGATTTGTGTTTCTATACATCTGATGGTGCTTTTATCTGGAAGGACTGTAAACTTTATGCCAACAGGCCTTTTGTTGTATGGTTGGAATTTATTTTGTTGTGATACAACATTTATGATGCTGCCTCAGGCTGCAGTAGTTACGACACTATTTTTGTATAGTGTAGGTTTATCTTAGTAATGTATTCAGCCGAAAGCTTCGTAGGAGTCCAACATGCCAATATTCGTCGGGCCCATTTCAATTGGGCTAAAAATGATTACGGGCCGAAATTGGCATGTAGCCCACTAAAAATATCTGGGCCTAAAGCAGCATAAGCTTTCATATTTTTCTGGTAGGTCTGTGCCCATAGTGCGCCTTTAATAGGCCTAAACATAATTTGGGCCCTCAGTAAAAATAGGCCATTTACAGGTGTAAATATCTTGAGCCCATAAAAAACATGGGCCTTTAATAGACAGAAAGTGAGATTGGGCCCTGATTGTGCCAAATAACCCACTGGACTTAGCGGGCCGAAATGGTGGCCCATTTACGATGCGGATCTTTGATAGGCCGAAATTCGGACGGACCGTAAATGCGCCGACCTAATACACGGGACTTTAACAGGCCGGAACTTCGGTCGGGCTAGATTATCGTCATTTTTCTATGCGTCGTTAATGCGCCCGATATGATGTTGGGCCACATATGTCCCATGGTTTACGTCCGGCGTTAACAGGCCAAATATGACAATAGGCCGAAAGTGGCCCAAAGCTATAGTGGGCCTCTAACAGGCCGAATGTCAGGCCGTAATTCGGCCCAATTACATAGCGGACTGCTAACGGGCCAGAAGTGACCATGGGCCGCGTTGATGACAAGTTTAGGATAGGCCGTTGACGGGCCGATTTGATAGAGAATGTTGGGCCTTTAGCTGGGCCGACCCATTATGGTCTGCAGAATCTTGTGGGCCTTTAGCTGGGCCTGCCCATTGTGGTCCGCAAAATCTTGTGGGCCTTTATCTAGGCCGGCCCATTATGGTATGGAAAATTGTGTGGGCCTTTAGCTGGGCCGGCCCATTATGGTCCGCTAATTTTTGTGGGCCTTTAGCTAGGCCGGCCCATTATGGTCCGCTAAATCTTATGGGCCTTCGTTTGGGCCGACCCATTTAAACTTTGTGGGCCACTTTTGGGCCGGTCCACGTGTCAACATATCATAGGCCCATCTCGACCGTTGGATGAGTGACACCTGTGCCAACGCGGAGCTGACACGTGGATCCGTCAGCCAATGAGAATTTTACACGTGGAAAATCAGCATTGGTCGTGGCTGTTAACGGGTTATCGGATCCAAAATCCGACCCGATAGCTTAACGGCATTCCGTTATGGTGGATGCCACGTGTCGGTCACCCTTGACGAAAGCACTTCTGTCACGCGCGATTTATCGTCATGGAAGTGGACACTTCCGTGATGATAATTTTCACAATGTCATGGAACACTTCTACGACAGCACAGGTATGACTATCTTGATTCTGTCATAAATTTGTCATGGATGTACATGCATGACAGAAAACGTGACCTACTGTGACAAACACGTATCATCATAGAAGTGTATTTTTTTTGTAGTGATGCGTCTTTTAAAGTTTTTTTATTGTTCGGTTGTTTGTAGTTAGCATATATTCAGTCTCAAATGCTATCTTTGGTTGTTTGTAGTATGCCTTGTTTATTCCAGTTATTCACAACGTGATGTTCTATATGTGCAAGTATGAACTGTGCAGTTCAATTTCATCAGTACCAGTTTCAACAATACCACTATGAATGACTACATTTGGTTGCTACATCTTGTAGTTAACACGCCTTTCCAGTTTTATTCAACCATAACCAGTGTGCTTAGACCGGCACAATACTAGTTTGAATGACTATATTTGCTTGTTGTTAAATGTTAGGCCTATTGCAGTTAGCACACCTTTCCGCTTGTTTGCTTTACTAGCATGCTTAAACCTGCACACTGAAGGTATCTTTTGGAGATTATTTTGTCTGCCATGTATAATTTTGGTTCATATTTAGCCTGTTGTGCTTAACATGCTTCTCGATGTACCTACACATGACAATTTTGGGAACGACTACTGTTTTCCATCGAGGTTAGTTTGATCCCATGGCTTATATCTGCTCACTGTTCAGGATATCAGTAGCTGGTACCATATAGGTCGATGGCTGATAAGGGACTAATCGGTGAATTAGACTTTTAACTGAATATATCTGCAACCCATTTTTCATTAGGTTAACAAGGTCCATATGTAATATATCTGAGGCTACATAGCAACATGCACTATACTTAATGTCTAAATATGCAATTCTAGGCTACATAGCAACAAGGAAGAGTGTTACATTAATGTTCTAATGATGTATAGATATACATAGAAGAGCAGCAGCACCAACAACAACAACAACAACACAACCCTGTTTGGATACTCAACTTAGCTAGATGTTAGAGTTAGTTTCTAGCTCATTACTAACCCTGAACTAACTCCATCCAAAGAGTTGTTTGGATGGCAGGGTTAGATTGACAATAAATGCACTAGGAGAACTCGCTCCAATTAGCACCTCTTGGGTTGGATAGTTTTTTTGGGTGGGTTATAGATGCAACTAGATCAAACTAGCCCCCATTTTATATATACTTTAGGGCTATTTGATCCCGAACTAGCTCAAACTAACTGTAACCCATGGATACAGCAGCAGTTAATCAGCCGATAATTTGTAAGAATGAACTAAAATCCTTCCGGCCCATAATATAAGATGTTAATTCATCTAATATGTGAGTATATTGGATGTTATAAGATACTCCCTCCGTTCTTAAATATTTGTCTTTTTAGATATTTCAAATGCACTACCACATACGGATGTATATAGACATATTATAAAAGTGTGTTGTACTACATCATTGTGCAATTGCTGTTTAGCTTCTAATACTAACTTGGTGCTTTTAGGTACATATGTCATTGGTAAAGATCCGCGCTTTGACCCTTTCTGCGTATGGGGCAATGTGATATCGATGAACCAGCATCAAGTGAGGAAGCTGATAAAGATTGTTAGCAAAATGGGTCCAAAGCTGGCAATTAAACTATTTGTTTACACTTTATCCAAGACAGCAGCGAACTGCAGGATGGTAAGTAAGAACTTTGCAGCGTTCTTTTTACTGCCCATAATGAGTTGTGTTAGATGACAATGTCTGAATCTTTTTCATTTGCAGTGGTTGCCAAAGCAGTTTACTCAAGATTACCTCTCAAACTACATGATTGGTGGGCATGCAAAGGTTAAAGTATTTCTACCAGAACACGATGATTATCTAGATGTTTTCACGAAGACCGTGAAGGATGGGCGGTCGGCCATCACAAGGGGTCGGAGTAGACTCATGCGTGCCTTCTACATGGAGGAGGGCACAATATGGGCATTCCGCTTCACCTTGTTCAGCAACCATAATATATATTGCCTCTTTATTTATCGTCTTTAATAATACAAGTATACAACTGTGGTTCATCATTCTTTATTTGGTTCTTATGTAATTCTTGAACGTATGTACCTATGAATCGAATAATGCATTGGTTGTTTGAACCTGATGGATATGAATAAAGTTGTAGCATACATTCAAATTCAAATTCAAATCCAAATCTGGTACAATTTGGAAAAACAACAATTAAATTACGGTGAAATTACGCTCTCCAGGTTGTGACGGCACACACAGTTGGTAAAACACAAATGTTTGCGATATGCACCATAATCCAAGACGGTTCACAGAGAGGAAACGTGTGCAAGCATGCACACAGTTGCCGTTTGCAAAGCATGTGCGATGTCAGACAATATCACAAACCGTGCGGGGAAACTAAACGTTTGTGTTAGTTGCATTATTGTACATGATTCGCAACCATGAACTGTTTTTGACGAAGTATGCATCGTAAACGTTGCACCATAGAATAGCGTGTGCAATAGTTGTCGTGTACTACGATGTTACGACAGTCCGACGTTTCGTAATCTTGTTCGACACTCGTACAACGATTAGCTAATCTTATTAACGGTGAACCATTTGTGATGGGCCGCGCATCATACATGTTCTATATTAGTGAACCATTTGTGATGGGCCACGCATCGTAAAGTAGCACCAAAGAATACTGACTCTGATGGCAATGCGAGCAGAAACGAGTAGGAGTACTGTAGGGGACCTATCCCCGATGGTTTCTGGGTCGTGTGGGAGGGACCCCCCTATCAGCCACACTCACTTGGCAATGGTTCCAAATGCTGTCACGGAAAGGGGTTAAAAACCGTTTGTTTAGGACCAACGCGTACCAGTGGATGTTGCGCATGTCAACTATATGAACAATAATGTAACATAGTACCGCTGTTTCGACTGTCCGGTCGAGAATGAATGGTGAGATCAATGTTAACAGAACTATGTTTATAGCGCACGGAGAGTATGGTGCTATAGTACTCCACGAAACATGAACCATATGAAGTATGAATCAGTGTTAGGCAGGGTGTATGAAGGGTGCACGGGATGGGAGCAAAAGTTCCCTTCTCGACCCACTTTTGGGTGTTTTGCACAGTGCATTAAGGGTGCATGAGTCCACACTAGTAGGTTAACACAAATACACGAAGAGGGAACAACTATATTGAGATGAGAATGCAACGAAACACACCCGCACGCTTTGTGCTACAGTGACCGATCTGCACCGTCTGAGTTTGATCCAACGGTCATGTTGCACCGAGACATGGACATGCCCATGCAGAGGACGCCTAAACTCCATCGAAGTCCCTCTGCTTCTCTAGGCGCACGACATTGGTGATGCAGGGTGCAACCGCCCGCAGAGCCCGCTCCCGGCCGACGGGAGCCAGCTCATCAAAGACGTCGTCCAATGGCACGTATGGATTCTGGTGACGGAGCCCTGAGAGGATTCACCCGTCAACGGCGACGGCAGCCCGCAACCCCTCCTTGTCCAGCTCCGCCCCCACCATTGCACGAAGATGGCTCAGCTCCTCGGAGATATAGGTGAAGAAGGAGACCAGGCCAGGAAGCCGCAACTCGTTGAAGTCGACGGGGTGGTCGAACGGGTTTAGCCCGACGGCGGGCATGGTCGCGCTGGCATGATAGTAGGCATCGTGCAGCCGCAACATGTGCGTGGCAACTTGGTCCACCAAGTGGCTGAGGTGATCCTGGACCTCGTCACGATCAGCCCGCTAGCGCTCCAGCCGGGTCCCCTGACGGCCTATCGTATCTCCCGCTTTCTGCAACAACACCGCCGATACCTCGAGCATCTTTGTGGTGGACGCCTGTCGCTTTTGAAGCTCCATGAACTCCTGCACATAACGGAGGAGCATGGCACTCCTCTCTTCCTTGAGCTCATGGAGATCAACATCCTTGGCCCTTAGCTCTGCATCCTTGGCCTGGAGCTCCTGTGTTAGGCGCCTCAGCTTAGACTCCGTGATCTGCTGCGCCGCCATGGCACCAGGTAGAAGCAATGGGGAGAGGAAGCAAAGAGGGTGAAATGGCTGAAAGGCAATGCAATCTACGGGAAGGAGGAGGGAGCCAGTCGAGGAGCGGGGTGAATCTTTTGGTTTTCACCACGGGAAAACACTAGTCGATGACTTTTCACATCAGCGGGTAGTGGGTTTCACATGCAGAGTCATTGTGACTAAATTGCTGCCGCGCCTGCTCCCATCAATCAAAAAATTAAAAATCCTGCCGCGCCTGCCGCACCCAAACACCAGAGCAATGCCACGGTGGATATTTAAATTTATGTGCCGGCAAGGAGATAAACAAGGGGTGAAAAAAGAAATGTGGCGGTGGCCTAGCTAATTAGTCGCACTAGCCCAACTAGCTAGCCACCGTGCTTCATTGATGTACTAGGCGGGAAAGGTGGTATTTCATGATTTGGTGACTCATTTACTTGCTTCGGCTCTATGATCGAGGAGGACCCAGAAAATGCGCGGTAGGGCGTCCCACGTCTCGGCAAGGAAGAATATATGCATGCACCACCTGGGAGGACCCCGAAACCGCGCGGTAGGGTATGCCACGTCTCGGCACAGAGGAAAAATGTGCGTGTAAAAATATACTGTATCAGATTTAGTACCTATGGTTCGACCTCGGGACCCAGCCAGTTGGTCGAAAACACCCCACTAGCCACATAGCTTCATCATGCTAACGTGGCACAGAGGATAGGTGTGGTTAGCTCTGTCTCGACCAGCCACAACATCTCTTGTTCTAGGCGATTCTTCTATTTTCCAAGATTTTTAGTTATAATAACACAACGGCAAGCTAGCGCCGCTCTTCATGTGTGCCCGTGCGTCTAAAGGAGAGGAGAGAGAGATCACAGACCTGGGAACCACTGAGGGATTCCTGGATTAGGGGGTATCCGGACAGCTGGACTGTATATATCGTCCGGACTATTGAAGCGTGAAGATACAAGACTCAAGACTTTGTCCCGTGTCCGGATGGGACTCTCCTTTGCGTGGAAGACAAGCTTGGCAATCCGGATATTGTGTTTCCTTCCTTGTAACCGACTCCATGTAAACCCTAGCCCTCTCTGGTGTCTATATAAACCGGAGAGGTTGGTCCTTAGAAGGCCGATCACAATTACAATCATACCATCATAGGCTAGCCTTTAGGGTTTAGCCTCTACGATCTCGTGGTAGATCTACTCTGGTACTCCTCATATCTTCAATATCAATCAAGCTGGAAGTAGACTTTTACCTACATCGAGAGGGCCCAAACCTGGGTAAACGTTGTGTCCCTTGCTTCCTGTTACCATCAGCCTAGACGCACAGATCGGGACCCCCTACCCAAGATCCGCTGGTTTTGACACCGACATTGGTGCTTTCATTAAGAGTTCCTCCGTGTCATCGCTGCAGGGCTCGATGGCGCCTTCAATCATCAACAACACGATCTAGGGGGAGACATTTCTCCCCGGACAGATCTTTGTGTTCGGCGGCTTCGCACTGTGAGCCGACTCGCTGGGCCATCTGGAGCAGATCGACAGCTACGCCCCTGGCCACCAGGTCAGGTTCGGAAACCTGAACTACACGGCCGATATCCGCGGAGACTTGATCTTCGACGGATTCGGGCCTGCGACGGGAGCACCGGACAGTCACGATGAGCACGGCCTAGACCTGCTGTCGGATAGTGCTCGGCATATTATCCCTGCAGTAGCCCCGGACCTAAATCTGGAGCAGGCTGCGCTGCCCAAGGACGGTGGGATGGACCCCGCCCTGCAGGCCGCACACCGATCGGCGGTGGAGCCGAACATAGGTCCCACTTCTGTGGAAACCTGTGACTTCGGACCCACGGACTCATATCCGGTTGTTGGTTCCAGTCCGCGCACTCTCAATCCAACCAAGCCAGGTTGGGCTCCGATAATGGAGTTTACCGCTGGGGATATCTTCCAGCACTCGCCCTTTGGCGACATGCTGAACTCATTAAAGTCTCTCTCTTTGTCAGGAGGCTCTCGGCCGAACTATGTCCGGCTCGAGTGGGCGGCAGACGACGAAGGAATTCGTTACCCACCCACCACCCACTTTATTTCCACGGTTGATGATTTAATCGACGTGCTTGACTTCGACTATGAAGACATCGACGGTATAGACGAGATGCAAGAGAAGATTCAGAATCTCTAGGGTGCTGGACTACTACCTCGTCACACGATATATACATGGTGGATACGCCCAAGGAGGACGGTGGCGGCAATCCGGAAGATAAAACCCCCGGGCAAAAGCCAAAACGGTGACGCAGACGCCGCTCAAAGTCCGGCAATAGTAAAAATAGCGACAAGAGAGCAAGAAGGATCGACATACCAGTAAACTCCGAAGGCAATAACGACCATGAAGACCCAGCGATAGAGCAGGACGAGCCAGGTCACGCCGAACCAATTTCGGAGCAGACGCCCGATCACAACGATCCAGAGGGACGAGTTCATAAAACCGCCCCAGGACAAGAACATAGTCCGAACGATAATGCATTCATCATTCCAGAAGAACGCGTGGAATGAGATAACCTCCACAGAAAGCTCATGGCCACAGTGAGAAGTCTAAAGAAGCAGAAGCAACGGCTCAAAGCCGCACAGGAAACGCTCAATCGCAGATGGAATAAGGTGCTAGACACTGAAGAACGATATGGCGACGATCGCCACACAAAGAGCTATCCAAAACGCAAGCTACTGCCAGAATTCGAAGACGAGGCCGTTCCACCAAAGACTAATACGACCAGGAGGCCCAACGTACCGCTCCCCAACCACAATAGAATGGCTACCGACGCCGCGCACGATTTACGTGAGCATCCGGATAAGAAAGCCGGCGCGGCCAAGTCCTTCTACGGATCTAAAGGACACACCCCAGCGAGGGACTATGGTCACCAAAACGATCATACAAGCCAAATACCAGTTTAGAATAAACACCAGACACAGCAACACCCGACTACATGCCACAGCACGTCCAGATACAGAGGGACTGCTCACCCCCTGTGCTTCACCGAAGAAGTACTGGACCATGACTTCCCACAAGGTTTCAAACCTGTTAACATAGAGGCATACAACGGAACGACAGACCCAGGGGTCTAGATCGAGGATTTCATCCTACATATTCACATGGCTCGTGGGGACGACCTCCACGCCATCAAATACCTTCCCGTAAAGTTGAAGGGACCAGCTCGACACTGGTTGAAAAGCCTCCCCAAAAATTCAATTGGGAGTTGGGAGGAACTCGAGGATGCTTTCAGGGCCAATTTTCAAGGGACTTATGTCCGTCCTCCGGATGCGGACGACTTAAGTCACATAATCCAACAGCCCGGAGAGTCCGCCCGCAAGCTTTGGAACAGATTCCTCACTAAGAAGAATCAAATTGTCGATTGTCCGGACGCCGAAGCCTTAGCGGCATTCAAACACAACATCCGCGACAAGTGGCTCGCCAGATACCTCGGCCAAGAAAAGCCAAGGACAGTGGCAGCCTTAACAAGCCTTATGACCCGCTTTTGCGCGGGTGAGGATAGCTGGCTAGCCCGTAAAGGCACCAGCGACCCCAGCACATCCGAAATAAGGGATGCAACGGGAAGCCACGGTGTAATAAAAACAAACGCCAAAACAAGGAAGAGATCCTAGATAACACAACGGTCAATGCCGAATTCCGGGGCTCTCGACCCGATCAGCAAAAGAAACCATTCAAAGGTAGTAAAGAGAGACCGTCCGGTCTGAACAGAGTCTTGGACAGACTGTGCCAAATTCATGGCACCCCTGACAAACCTGCAAACCACACGCACAGAGAGTGCTGGGTCTTCAAGAAGACAGGCAAATTAAATGCCGAACACAAGGGAAGGGAAACACAAAGTGAAGACGAGGATGAACCTCGCCAGCCGAACACCGGGGGACAGAAAAAATTCCCGCCAGAGGTTAAAACAGTGAACATGATCCACGCAACTCACACATCCACGAGAAGGCATGAACACGCGCCTAGAGATGCGCGCGAGATAGAGCCCATCGTACCCACACCTAACTACTGAATGTCTTACCCGATCACCTTCGATCACATGGACGGCCGAACAAATATTCAGCGTGGAGGATCGAAGGCCTTGGTGCTTGACCCAGTAATCGATGGATACCATCTCACCCGTGTCCTCATGGACGACGGAAGTAGTCTCAATTTAATATACGAGGACACTGTCCGCAGGATCGGGATAAACCCATCCAGAATTAGCGAAAGCAACACCACCTTTGAAGGGGTGATACCAGGCGTTGAAGCCTACGGCAGGGGCTCCGTCGTACTGGAGGTAACATTTGGTTCCCCAGGCAATTCCAGAAGTGAAGAACTACTCTTCACCATCGCACCCTTCCAAAGCGGCCATCATGCATTGCTTGGAAGAACGGCCTTCGCCCGCTTCAACGCATTACCGCACTATGGCTACCTTATACTCAAGATGCCCGGTCCACGTGGCGTCATCACCGTTAACGGAATCTCAGAGTGCTCTTCATGCGCAGAGGAGCATGCAACGGCCCTAGCGGCCGGACTATAAGTGGCCTCGAATATCAAAAACATGACTGGTCATTAAGACCACAGACACGGTTAGACGCGTCCGGTAGCCCGGATAAAACTGAGCCAGGGCACCGTATATGTAATCCCATAGCGGACACCAGGGGCTATAAAGCCCCACACTTGGATCAACCTTATTGGCAGGCCAATGTCTTACACTTTTATTATCCATCGCATACTTACATTGTACCCTCCTATGAGTTCTCTTTTTCACAGACAATGTTCGCGCGAGACCCTTCCAGGATACGGCACAACGGAGATAAATGCGCAGACGTGCAGCAGGGCCCCGCTCAACAGGTTTCTTTTTAGATTAAGCCCCTGTGTAAACCTTTTGTATTGCCTCTTATTGTATAACCATCCCATGGGTTTCATACCCACAGAGGGTACTGCCGTTATTGGCATTTTCGCCACGATAGATTAACGCACGTACCTGGAAACATAAGGTCTATAATGAATGGGCATTCTTGAGCCCATCTTCTATTATAAAGTCCGAATACCTTCGGGAGTGTTAGGCGTCACGAGTTTGGCCTTATATGCATCAGCTCCGAATCATGTCTTTGGTCAAATGTTGGGTTTGCCGGGCTCCTGGGTTTGCCGCCTTACGTTCCGTCATTATCGGCTAAGGCGGCCAAAGGAGAACTACTGCGATTGTGCCCTGGTTATTCCAGATGAGCACCTCAGTAGAGAAAGCCGAAAACGGACTGTCATGATGCAACGAGAGACTGTTCAACCACTCGAAGACTCACCGGAATCTTTAGGATTCCTCCGCATTAACAAAGGGCCGTTTCCCGGCCATGTACATACGCGCCCGTGTTCGGATGTACGCGAAGGTACAAGGGGCTACATAGTAGTCCCAACATTAGACTCCCACGGCTAAGCGAAAGTGTTACAGCTATATAGTCCGGTTGCCTAGTTCGACGTGTGATCACCTCCTTAATGGACCAAGACGTTGGATCAAGTGTGATTAAGCATATTTTTCGCGAACACCCCCGCATTGTATGCGTGGGGGCTGAAGCCAACGACTGCTAACTTTCGGATTACATGTATATATATATATATATATATATATATATATATATATATAGAGAGAGAGAGAGAGAGAGAGAGAGTAGCACTATTCTGATCATGGGATCAAAATAGTTATTATGATCACAGCCAGCCCTATAAGGGCCCGACAGCTCCCTCCCGAACTTCCCGAACTTGCAGATGAAAAAAAGCGACTCCCCACGCCACCACTTCCCCTCCCCGATCCCGATCCCCCTCCCCTCGATCCAGCGCCTCCCCCCACCCCCCGAGGCAACCGCCGCTGCCCCTGACTCCGGCGCGCGGTCAC
>NC_041389.1:67841563-67912284 GCF_002162155.2 Triticum dicoccoides
GAGCCCCCACGGCTGTCCTCGGCCACGGCCACCACGCACCTTCGCCGGCCGCCGTGCCTCCGTCGACCTTCTCCCACCAGCACAGCCTCCCACCACCTTCCACGGCCACCGCGCCTCCCCAGGACCTCCACCCGCCGCCGCGGATCCCTGTCGCTCACCGCCGCGGATCTCCATCGCCTCCGCCCACCGCCGCGGATCCCCGTCGTCACCGCGGCTCCCCAACACCACCACCCGCCCTCGACTTTGGTGGCCACCGGCGACCTTCCTCCGTGCTAGAGCTGCCTTCCTCCTGCCTGGATCTGGCCCCGCATATCTCCTTCTACTGGATCTTGCCCTGGCGCCACCCCAAGCCTCGGTCCAGTGGCCGCTTCGCCCCCGCGCCTGGGTCCGGCCACCACGCTACACCAGCCTGTCGATTTGGCCGCCATCACCACCACCCGTCCCCCCACCTCACCCCCACCCCCCACCTTCCCTGCGCACATGAGCGCCATATCCACCGCCAGCCACCAAGCACGTCGCCCAGGAGCCCACGGCCCCATTCCCCGATGATGTCCTTCCTCGATGGCGCACCATGGACGTCTTCATCTTCTCCCTTGAACTTCTTCTCCAACCTCCTGCCTCGTCGTCTTGCGTTCCTCTTGCCGAGGTAATCTTCATCCCCATATAGCTATTCCCTTCTCTCTTTACAGGATTTTCTGCAACCTTCTTTTAGTCTACGTTCTTGACACTGACACTACTCTTCTAATTTGTTATGTGACTACAGGATGACTTTAGCTATGACAGGATTCAAAAAAGATGCACATGTTATGAGCTGATTCGTTTAGAATTTTCTTAGATTGACTAGGAGTCATTTTTCCTGCAATCTAGAAATGTATAGAATGAACTTTGAGAGAGTTCACTATGGTTGCTTGTGGCCTACAAAATTTATGCATTATTTCATAGATGACCTGGGGCATACACCAATGACTTCATATGCTCATTCAGTTTTTGTAAAAATTGAATATGGCCATGCCTGAACGGACAACAAACTTCCTGAGAATATCATCTCCAAAAATGTTGTGTTGTTCTCCAAATTTTCTGAATTTTGAATTTTTTGTTTATGCGAAGGTCAAGTATGTTAGTTGCAACACAAAATATTGTAATTCTTTGGCTTTGTGGGTTTTCGGAGCTCCCTGGAAATACTAGAGTTTTTCCCGTGTGTTTTGGGGTGAATCAAACAATATTTTTATAGGAAGAACGAAAAAAGGTTCACCTAGAATAGTGTTAACTCTCGAAGTTTGGATTTAATAAATTGGAGAGTTCGACAAAAATGAGAAAATAAAAAAGTGACACATATGTTTGTATAGAAAAAAGCTCTTGGATTTTTCTGTCTTTGGAAAATGGGTTTTCCTCATTTCTAAAATAACCTAGAAGTTCAAGTTTTAAAAAATGATCATTTCAAAAATTATAAAAAACATGGATTTATCCGTTTCTAGAAAAACCTAGACTTTTAAATTTAAAAGACAAAGTAGTCCAACTTTTATTACAAACACCAAGAAGGTTAAACAAAAAACAAAGCATCTCCACACAAATTTATATAGAAGGTATTTTATCAATTAAAATACCCTAGAAGTTCAAATATAAAAAACGGAGTAGTTCGATGGTTATACAAAATTCTGATTTTCCTCTTTATTATAGAATGAAAACAAGAAGTTCAATTTTTTTAAATAGAGCAGTAAAACATTCATACAAAAGGATTTTCATCGTTTCTAATTAAAAACTCTAGAAGTTCATACTTAAAATAACGGACTCGTTCAATATTTATTAGAAAACTAGAATTTTTCACGTATTACAAGGAAATAAACCATGAAGTCCAAATTATTAAAATAGAGAAGTTCAATATTTATAAAAAAACAGCTTTCTCTTCGTCACTAAAGAATAAAATTAAAGAAGTTCAAATTAAAATAAAAGGAGTAGTTTGATGTTTACAGGAAACTCAAATTATTTCCATCCCTAGGAAAAATAAATGTGTGAGGTTCAATTTAAAAAAAATGTTTGATGCTTCTTTGAAAACATATTTTTTCTAAGAATAAGACTAAGAAGTTCAATTCAAAATAAGAGAGAAGTTCGAAGTATAAAAGAAGTTCAAAAATTACATAACAAGAAGTTCAACTTTTAATAATATAGCGCTTCAAAATTTCATAAAAAAGATTAAGAAAATACAACCAGGAAGTCCATATTAAAAAGATGGAGAAGTTCGATGGTTGTAGAAAACTCAGATTTTCCTCGTTATTAAAGAATGGAAACAAGAAGTTCAAAAATAGAATAACAAGAAGTTCAACTTTTAAAAATAGAGCGCTTCAAAATCCATAAAAAAGGATTAAGAAAAAAAACAAGGAAGTCCAAATTAAAAAGATGAAGAAGTTTGATGATTATAGAAAACTCGGATTTATCTCGTTATTAAAGAATGGAAACAAGAAGTTCAAAAATAAAATAACTTCTAAAAAAGTTGTTGCTAGAAGTTCTAGTGCTCTGTCCGGGGAAGTTCAAAAAAATTCTTGTGAGAGAGGTTGACCAAAAATACATGACAGAAGTTCAAGATGAAAATAGCGGGAAGTTCAACTACTACACGAAATGCGTTTCATATAGGAAAATAAGAATAGGAAACAAAAAGCTAGAAGTTCAAGATTTTGTTGCTAGAAGTTCACGTGCTACTCCCGGTGAAGTTCGAGATGTCTAGTGTGAGACGTCCGACCTTCAGTTACATGTAAAAAACAGGCAAAAAAGACATTGTTTTACGCATTCAAAAATATATTTTGAATCGTTGTGAGTATGAAAAACTCATCAACACAAAAAAGTTGTGTGTTTTTGATAGCTTTCCATCGGTATATCATTTGCTCAATTACGGTAAGTGGTTTGAGAATTACGAGCGAAAAACATCACGTCAAAAAACAGAGTGAAGTTCAAACAGACATGCTCCAGAAGTTCAACTATTTCACTCAATGCATTTCCGTTTACGATGAACACAGAAATCATGATCTCGCCATTTTCTAATTTACCTCGAAACGACGGTAATATCATTTGTGTAGTTCAAGACCTTGGTCGGAGAAAGTTAAAAAAATTATTGTGAGAGACGTTTGTACAAAAGGAATATTATTTGTGTAACACCTACGAATGGATGAGAAAATTACAAACAAAAATACGTCCCAGAAGTTCAACATGAAAACAGCAGGAAGTTCAACTTATACGCTAAAAGAATTTCAGATGAAAAACTTTCAAAATCGTCGCGAGTATGAAAAAATGATCAACACGGGAAAGTTGCGTGTTTACAGCAGCTTTCCATCGGTATATCACCCGCTCAATTCCCGTGAGTGGGATGGAGAGCTACGAGCAGTGGATGAAGATCTATGAGCAAAAAAATCACGTGAAAAATAGAGTGAAGTTCAGGTACACGCACCGAGAAGTTCAGGTTCTTCACGCGGCGCATTTTGGAAGAATCTGTTCCGCGGTAGAGGCAGAACGAATGATCCCGCCGTTTTCGGAATTACTTGAAAACGGCTAGGAATCAGAGAAAACCATCAACATGAAAAAGTTTCGCATTTTCTGTAGCTTTTCAACGGTATATTATTTGCCCAATTCCGGTAAAGCTGGTAGAAATTACGGCGAAAATACATTTTTTGCCATTTTCGAAACTGACTTGAAACTGTAAAGAATTGGGAGAAATAATACATACGAAAAAGTTTCGCATTTGTTCAGGCTTTCCAATGCCATATCATTTGCTGAATTCGGACGCACGGTTAAAAACTTAGCTCAAAAATACGAACTCGGTAGGACTTGGACCATTTTCTAAATTACTCTTAAACCATTCAAAATTAGAAAAAAAAAACATTCTAGATGAAAAAGTAGCGCATTTTCATAAGATTTCCAACTCCATATCATATGCCTCCATTGGATTAGCCGTTTAGAAATGACATCGAAAAAACCAACTCAGCTGTTCGGTTTACGAAATTTTACGTTTTTTCAAATTATTCTTTAACCATAGGGAATTAGAAAAAACTTTCAACATGTGGAAGGAGCGGTTTTGCAGCATCTTTCCAACGCCATATTATATGCCTCATTTCGATAAACGGTTTAGAAATGCGATCGAAATTACGATTCACGTTTTTTGTGTGAAGAAAAAACGGTTTTCAAAACTGCTCTTAAACCGCTTACATTTTGCGAAAAATTTAACTTGGGTCATGAAACTCGTGTCCATAGCTTTCCAACGGTATATAGCAAGCCCTATTTGGGCAATGTTGCGGGAAGTTCAACCTAGCACAGGGGGAAGTTCAGGTCGAACAACTCAGGCAGTAAAATCGCAAAAACGCGAGTTCTTCACGACCCGAGTGCAAAATCCGCCTATGAGCGAGATTCCTATCTAAAACGAGTATTTAGTTGCTAAAAATCGTTTGAAGATTACACTTACATCACATGGAACACGACTAACCAGAAAAACTCGCGGTAGAAGGCACGGTTGCGAAGATAGCCCGAAGGTCGGGTTCGTACAGAGAGAAGTTCAGGCGCGTTACTCAGGCAGTTTAGGTTGTGATCAGAATATTATTCTGATCTCGTGATCAGAATAGTGTTTATGTATATATATGGGCTATTCTGTTACGCGTAATAGAATATTATTTTGTTACCCTTTTTGAACTGACGGTATCAGGTGGTCGTACTGATGTTTTCGAAGCGGTTGAACTGATGCTTTCAATTGTGTTTAACAGATCGTCTTCTGTGACACCCCAAAATTTTGGCCTTGTTTTAATGGAATAAAATTTTTGCCAGGATTTAAAACTTTGAATTTTGAGCTCCATTTTGATTTTGTTTAAATCATTTCCTTCCCTGTTATTATGAGCTTTTCCCAGAGAGAAAACTTTTCAAATGTGTTATTGGACTTGATTAACCTCTCAAGTAAAACTTTTCCTTATCCAGTATAACTAATTAACTGATTTAGTTGCTTGATCATTGTTTTCTTGAAAAATGGATTTTTAAGGTTAAATGGCCATATTTGAACTACAACCATTTGATAAATTCACTTAAAATTCCCACAAAAATTTGTAGATGTCATGTGATGTTTTTAAATCACTTTTATGCTAAAATATATTTCATTCATGAAATACTTTGAGCTCTACACTAAATATTTCTTCTCTGGTCCAGAGTGCATTTTGCACTACAACCTATTTAAATATTTCTTTAAAACTTCTACCAAAATTAAGGGAGGTCAGTAGGAGCCTATTATTCCACTTTGTGCAAAAACCTATTTATGTTCTTTGAAAAATTTGAGTGAATCAACCTCATCCTCATTCTGGACCAACTTGATGGTTTGTACAACAACCATGTTTTTACTTGCTCTTTAACCCTTGATCATTCCTCCTACTTGTAGTCCCCCATGTTAAACCCTTAAGTCCAGGAGCATGCACCTTTTGGATCATTTTTGGTTCATGGAATAATGTCATATATTTCCTGTCCAGAATTGAAGTTCTGCTAAACTTGCACTAACAAGTTTCTGCTTTCGGCCAAATAACCTCACCACTCTCTCCTTCATCTAAAGAGACCACCATCTGGAGTTTTTGGCCACTCCAAGAAATGCCTAAGTGCCCTTGGCATTTTGTCAAACACCTGGTGTGCATGGCCAGTTTTGACATGATTTTGTCTTTGCATTGTGACCTTGCACCTCGGATCATACTAGCATGTCCACTAGGATTCCAGTTGCTCCTAACTTGGGTCTGTTAATTGCCAGCCTCAACCGCGACCTCTAGCATGCCATAGCATTTCATCGAGCACGTCTCGTGCGTGCACTGGGCGCGCTCAGAGCGCGCATATTGCAGCCACGCGCCCGAGCCGACACGCTGGCCCCCCTGGCTTTGGCCCACACAGCAGCATCACGCCACGCGCTCGCCTTCTCTCAACTACGCGCCAAGCCGCCCCTCGCCGCGCCCGGCAGGCCAAGCACTAGCCGCCGCCGCCGCCCGACAGCCCTGCGCCGTGCAGCGCCGCCCAAGCCACCCCGGCTCGCCACCTGCCCCTGTGAGCAGTGCGTGCTCATCCACAGCTTCGTCCCCTAGCGCTCGTCGCCGCCACGTCGCCCTAGCCATAGAGAGGCGGTTCGCCGGAGAGCTTATCCACGGCCGCCGCGGAACCGACCTCGTCGCGCTATAAATGGACACCCCGAGCCCCTCTGAGCACACACGCGACGTCAGACCACCCCTGTGGCACCCCCCTAGCTCGCATTCGACCCGGGGAGGCCTCCTTCCTCATCTCCGGCAACTCCTGCCGCCACCACCGCCCCGGCCAATCCGGCACCTCCAGTATCTCCCCCTCTCCGTTCTCTCCACCAAGAACCTCCTCATCCTCTCGTGAGCCTTTTCCCCTACTTGATTTTGATCGGGAGCCAACGCCGCCACAAAGTCACTTCGCCACCGAAGCCTTCCTCCGCCGCGGAGCTCGCCGCCGGCCGCTCACTCCGTCCCCGCCGACCCAACGACTACCGGGAGGACCGCCCCAACCTTACGGATCCATCCCCACCCTCGGGGGCCCGCGAGGAGCAGCCAAACGCCGGAGACGATCGCCAGAGCCCCGCTCCACTCGGGCAAAGGAGGGAGACGACGCGCGGCGACTGGTCAAACCTGACCAGTGGGCCAGGAAGGCCCACTGTCAGTGACACCCCGCGCCTTCCACGTGTTTAAGTGAAGGCGTAAACTTCAGGAGTACGCCTCCTCTGTACTGAAAGCGTATTTCTATCTGAACCGTTTTCTTTTCTGTTTTATTTTAAATAACAGATTTGACCAAATCTTTGACTGGCTATAACTTTTTAAATATAACTCCAAATGAGTTGATTCTTTTTCCTACCTTCCTTAAATTTGGTCTAGTTTATTTTAAGATTTATTTGAAAAAATTTCAAACAACTTTTTGGTTCTGTTTTTGAAATGTGTGTTAATTCAAATATATTTTTAAATAGGATTTTTGGGGAGAGAGAAGAAGCTTTCAAAAGTTTTGGAGTGCGCCCTGCCTTTCCACACATTGAAGGCAAGCATTCTGAACCCCGGCATAATATTTTTGGTGTGATCGTTGATACATTTATAACACCACCGCATTTCGAAGGACTTGTTATTTCATGTGATATGATCATATGCATGGGTGCATGTTGTTGATTTCCATGCTGTTGGAAATGGACACACTTGTGATGATAACCACCCTCATGTGCCTTGCATGCATACCGGCAGGAACCCGGGAAAACCTCTGCCTTGGGTAGGCATGAGCTTGTCGCCGGTCTCCGTCGGGACGATTATGTCTGGTATGGCATGGTAAGGTGATATGAGCGGTGACTCGGCTGGATGAAATATATATTCGTTATGCTAATCATGCAGGGAATACTTGAACCTCCTGAGTCGACCGTAGATCGAGTCTTGTTCCAGTAACCCCCATACTTGTTTCGTACTACCACTCATCTCTACAGCAAGTAGAGTACGGTTCAGTAAGTTGTCAACCTCTTTCCAGCACACACCGTACAGAGAGGCCATGGTGGAAGATACCGGTTGTAGCTGGTAGGCAGGCCACCTGGTCCGGGGGCATGGGTGTTTCCGGTTGGGACCGAGAGGGGAGGCCACCCCTTAGAGCGCGCGATATAAATTTGATCCCATGCTATGCGAGGTTGTAGCCTCCCCACTTAGAGTTTGCTTAACAGGTGTCGTGGGTGATTCCAGACACGTGTGTGATAAGCTGGTGTGTGCAAGTTAGGTGTGTTTTCAACAAAAAGACCGTAGACGGAATTAGTCTGGCTGGACTAAAGAAATCCGTTACTCGTGGGTAAAGAGTACACCCTCTGCAGAGAATAAACCTATTCGAATAGCCGTGTCCATGGTTAAGGATTACAGTCTGGGATGAGTCAGGTGTCGGTCTTAGTGTCGGTCTTCGGAGGTGAAACCGTTAACCAGAAAATGGAATTACTACTCGTGACTTGTGATACCTATGATGATTATTATTATTGTTGACTAACCCGTGATATTATTGTTATTACCGAATATCTCTGGGATGGTTCTACCTCCGGGATATTCACTATGATTGTTTCTTTTAAAGCCCTTTATGTGGCGTCGCCCAGACGCCCGACTGTGGCATTTCTTTTAAAGCCCTTTATGTGGCGTCGCCCAGACGCCCAACTGTGGCATTTCTTTTAAAGCCCTTTTATGTGGCGTCGCTCAGACGCCCGACTGTGGCATTTCTTTTAAAGCCCTTTATGTGGCGTCGTCCAGACGCCCGACTATGGCATTTCTTTTAAAGCCCTTTATGTGGCGTCGCTCAGACGCCCGACTGTGGCATTTCTTTTAAAGCCCTTTATGTGGCGTCGCTCAGACGCCCGACTGTGGCATTTCTTGTTATTTGTTTCATAAATTTTTATACTACCATGTTATTGCAATTTTATAAATAACTTGCTTGCACGCATCCGAGATTTATTTATCTTTTGTGACTGACGTCATGAGCATAAAATATTTTCAGCACATCTTTGTTATATTATACCTGTATTCATAATGTTTGCGAGTACATTCAAAGTACTCACTGGCTTGTCCCTGGCTATTGTCTTGGCCAGATTATCTTGCACGGAGATGAGCGACGCGATGCCAGCCCCGGAAACCACTCAATGGAGATAGCAGCCTCACGAAGATAGGAATTTAACCTGGTCAGCTGTTCCCGTGGGAAATGGAGTCCCATAGACACTGATGTTTCACAACCCGCTTCCGCCATCAACCACTAGAAACCATTTATTGTACTCACAGGCCAGAATGGTCTTGTACTACATATTTTGTATTTTGCTTGGAGTTCCTGTATCAAGTTGGAGCCTCATCAGCTAACACTAATCCTGGGGCTGATGAGCACGACGGTCTTTTCTAGAAATTTATTACCCGGAAAACCCGGTCGTGACAGACTTGGTATCAGAGCCAGGCTGACCATTGGCTAATCCTATCTTAGCCAAGGCAATAAACATAGGCAAACCAACCCACCAGACCTTAACCAAACCCCAGCCAAGCTTCTCGTGCAAGATAGCCACACAGTGACCCCAACACCTTTTGGCAGTCGGTGCCCAACCTATCAACCTAACTTGTCACTCATGCGCCAGTGACCGGCCCCTAAATAATCCTTTCCCGCAAACGTTCGAAGGAAGATTCCGTCCCCTTTTCCCTATAAAAAGGGGCGCGCTAACACCAAACCAGCACAACACAGCTGCTACCCCAAACCGAGCCATAATGCCTGGACCTATAGTGCACAACGAAACCACAGCAACCAACCTTGGAGGTTTTGTGACCATCCTCGCAAACCTCACCCGTCGTGCCTACGCGTTAGAGGAGGCACCAGAATATGTTGTGTATCAAGGACCCATGAGCGGTGAAGACCGCCAATTCTGGGCCACTGTGCACATTTACGGTAGGAGTCTAGCACCCGAGCGCCCCTACCGGTTCACCGGAAGAACAACATCCTTTGAGCCACAAGCCATCCAGCTAGCCGCTCGAGAGGCTATAGTTCATCTCAGGCACTTGTCGCCCAGATTTAACTGTCGCTCGTTCCACTACTACCCCAGACGTGAAGGGTATGGTAGACCACCCCAAGTTGCCAATGGAGATCACGAGATGGACCCCGCATTGTTGCACCTAGTGCGCTATGTAGGTGCACTAGAGGCACTGTTCGAGCAGATCACTATTGATCTAATCGCAGCTCGTGGAGAGCTGGTTCGTCGAGCCCCGGCGAGAGAAGAAAACGAGCTCAACAACGAAAACCCAGTCGTGTTGTTTGGACAACCGATCGAGACCCCGAGATCTGCCCCACCCACCGGCCAAGGTGCTGCGATAACCCCAGAAGTGCTTCGACGCATTTTGGGAGCACACTCCAACGAGGCTGTGGCCAACACTCCCCGCGATGGTCATCATCACTACCCCGACCCTGCAGTTCCTCCGCCATCTCCAACTAATCCCGGCAGAGAGACCCGTGGAGAAGCCTCGACATCCACCAGGCACGCCCGTTTAGACATAAACGAAGTAGACTAAGCAGTATGAGTAGCACCAAGTTTCAATGTATCCTCGCTTTGTAATCACGCGACCGTGTATATTAACGCAGCCTGTCGTTGTGCCTCTGTTTTAATAGTAGCTTTGCATAATTGGTCAGCGCATAGTTGCATATTTTTCCGGGCACAACTACCAAAACCAACCCGACGGCAACCACAGTAACACGTCTCTTTATGAGATATGTGTATCTCTGACACTGACCCGACCTTTGGAGCTAAGCTGGCAGATTTATTACCTTTCACCACGGTAAAACGATCCGGCTCCATTGCTATATAAAGGCCACCTTGTGACCTTACCCAGCAACCCTCACTTTGTGCACAACACTCACGCTTCTTCCTGTCATGCCGAACCACAGCATTCATCTGAGAACCCCAGATGCAACCCCAGGTAGCTTTGTCAAATTATTGTGGGATTTTACCCGCAGTACCATGGGTTCTACCCAGCCACCCCAGTACGAGCTGTTCAAATCGAGGATCACCCCATCCACCTCGGAGTATTGGGCAGCAGTACACATTCCTCCTGTAGACCCCAACCAAGATCCAACAGAAGTTTCCTTTATGGGGAAATCTATGCCAACCCCACCCTTGGCCATAGAAGCTGCTGCGAAAGAGGCGATTGCTCGTCTTAGATCCGCAGTACCCTATGCCCGCGAACGAGGATATTATTACTTTCCGAGTCGTGCAGCACCTGGAGAAGTAACATCTTTTCCCGGTGGACGTTTTGAGAGAGACCCAGTTCTGGCCAACCTTATCCAGTACATAATTGCTCAAGAGCATTTAAACCAGCGAGTGATGGATTATCTCCAGAGCCTCACAGATTTAAATCCTCAGATTGCCATCGGCAGACCACTGAGACCCGACACGGAGAGATGCATACATCGACTGGTCAATCCACTGCCTCCGATTGAAGAAGAATGTATCCCTTTACCAGAGACATTTTATCAGGACCCCGCCCAGTTACCATTTTCATTTTAGACGTCACTACTGTATTTGTTCTTTGCGGCATTTATTTATGTGTGTGACTTATGCGTGATACCCTGAGTTTGTACGATGAGTCAATTATTTGGCTTCTGCTAATGTGTGTAGTTTTTGTTGTGGTTTATGCTCCTTTAAATTAACTGTTTTTCCCTCGCAAAATCCTGGAGTGAAACTTCTTTTCCCTGAATTGCTACACCTGCCACTTCACGACATGGATTAATTAATTTCACACAGCACCACGCTGCAGACTCACAACCATAACCATTCGGACACATACACTGTTTGCAAAACTTTGCAACGGTGTTGCATCCAGCTAATCACCCCCTAACAACAGTTAGCACCCGGCACACCCCATCTACTCCTCATGATCACCACCACCGCGGAGAACCAACACCCGAGTCGCAGCGTCGCGATACTCGTCGAAGATCATCGCGCACAGGAGCACAGAGAGCCCCAACAGCGTCGCCAGCCCTCCGCATATCAGGATCACAAACCAGTCCGGCATCGCCTCCGCCATTAGAGCCTCGACCGAGCTTCTCTAAGCAGTAATGGAGAAAGAAGGAGGAGGAGAAGTGAGGCCAGGTGCGAGGAAGAAGAGAGAGGCACCCCGGCCGTTTTTATAGCTCGAGCTCGGTGTACGGTGGGCGAAGTCCACCAACACCGCTCGTCGCCGATCGCCGGTGTTCGGACTTGAATCCGCGAGCAGTGCCGACAGCGCGCTGGCCCGCGAGGTGAGTGCATGCTGCACCAGCAGCTAGCACGCCGCACACTACCACGGTACGGCCTAGATGCCCTACGCGCTAGGCGTCGCCGGTGGAGAAAGCGTGCGGGAGAGAGGAAGAAGAAAGGGCCAGAGGGAGAAGAAGAGGAGACTGACAGTGGACCCCGGGTCCACCTGTCGGCCAGAGAGAGCACTGTGCTCTCGGGTACAACAAGTGTATATCTAAATTTAGGAGTTATCCTAAATTTATATCCAGCGTAGAAATCACCCGTTTTTGTCCCGAACCGTAGACTTTTCCGCGCAGCCCCAGTTTTTCACATTGTGGTTTTTCACCACTTATTGCCCTCTCACTGTAGCTACATCTTTATTGCGTAAATTATTTTCTTAACACCGCTTTCAGCAAATCTCGAGGACGAGATTTTTTCTTAAGGGGGTTAGTATTGTGACACCCCAAAATTTTGGCCTTGTTTTAATGGAATAAAATTTTTGCCAGGATTTAAAACTTTGAATTTTGAGCTCCATTTTGATTTTGTTTAAATCATTTCCTTCCCTGTTATTATGAGCTTTTCCCAGAGAGAAAACTTTTCAAATGTGTTATTGGACTTGATTAACCTCTCAAGTAAAACTTTTCCTTATCCAGTATAACTAATTAACTGATTTAGTTGCTTGATCATTGTTTTCTTGAAAAATGGATTTTTAAGGTTAAATGGCCATATTTGAACTACAACCATTTGATAAATTCACTTAAAATTCCCACAAAAATTTGTAGATGTCATGTGATGTTTTTAAATCACTTTTATGCTAAAATATATTTCATTCATGAAATATTTTGAGCTCTACACTAATTTTTTCTTCTCTGGTCCAGAGTGCATTTTGCACTACAACCTATTTAAATATTTCTTTAAAACTTCTACCAAAATTAAGGGAGGTCAGTAGGAGCCTATTATTCCACTTTGTGCAAAAACCTATTTATGTTCTTTGAAAAATTTGAGTGAATCAACCTCATCCTCATTCTGGACCAACTTGATGGTTTGTACAGCAACCATGTTTTTACTTGCTCTTTAACCCTTGATCATTCCTTCTACTTGTAGTCCCCCATGTTAAACCCTTAAGTCCAGGAGCATGCACCTTTTGGATCATTTTTGGTTCATGGAATAATGTCATATATTTCCTGTCCAGAATTGAAGTTCTGCTAAACTTGCACTAACAAGTTTCTGCTTTCGGCCAAATAACCTCACCACTCTCTCTTTCATCTAAAGAGACCACCATCTGGAGTTTTTGGCCACTCCAAGAAATGCCTAAGTGCCCTTGGCATTTTGTCAAACACCTGGTGTGCATGGCCAGTTTTGACATGATTTTGTCTTTGCATTGTGACCTTGCACCTCGGATCATACTAGCATGTCCACTAGGATTCCAGTTGCTCCTAACCTGGTTCTGTTAATTGCCAGCCTTAACCGCGACCTCTAGCATGCCATAGCATTTCGTCGAGCACGTCCCGTGCATGCACTGGGCGCGCCCAGAGCGCGCATATTGCAGCCACGCGCCCGAGCCGACACGCTGGCCCCCCTGGCTTTGGCCCACACAGCAGCATCACGCCACGCACTCCCCTTCTCTCAGCTACGCGCCAAGCCGCCCCTCGCCACGCCCGGCGGGCCAAGCACTAGCCGCCGCCGCCCGACAGCCCTGCGCCGTGTAGCGCCGCCCAAGCCACCCCGGCTCGCCACCTGCCCCTGTGAGCAGTGCGTGCTCATCCACAGCTTCGTCCCCTAGCGCTCGTCGCCGCCACGTTGCCCTAGCCACAGAGAGGCGGTTCGCCGGAGAGCTTATCCACGGCCGCCGCGGAACCGACCTCGTCGCGCTATAAATGGACACCCCGAGCCCCTCTGAGCACACACGCGACCTCAGACCACCCCTATGGCACCCCCCTAGCTCGCATTCGACCCGGGGAGGCCTCCTTCCTCATCTCCGGCAACTCCTGCCGCCACCACCGCCCTGGCCAATCTGGCACCTCCAGTATCTCCCCCTCTCCGTTCTCTCCACCAAGAACCTCCTCCTCCCGTGAGCCTTTTCCCCTACTTGATTTTGATCGGGAGCCAACGCCGCCACAAAGTCACTTCGCCACCGAAGCCTTCCTCCGCCGCGGAGCTCGCCGCCGGCCGCTCACTCCGTCCCCGCCGACCCAACGACTACCGGGAGGACCGCCCCAACCTTACGGATCCATCCCCACCCTCGAGGGCCCGCGAGGAGTAGCCAAACGCCGGCGATGATCGCCGGAGCCCCGCTCCGCTCGGGCAAAGGAGGGAGACGACGCGCGGCGACTGGTCAAACCTGACCAGTGGGCCAGGCAGGCCCACTGTCAGTGACACCCCGCGCCGTCCACGTGTTTAAGTGAAGGCGTAAACTTCAGGAGTACGCCTCCTTTGTACCGAAAGCATATTTCTATCTGAACCGTTTTCTTTTCTGTTTTATTTTAAATAACAGATTTGACCAAATCTTTGACTGGCTATAACTTTTTAAATATAACTCCAAATGAGTTGATTCTTTTTCCTACCTTCCTTAAATTTGGTCTAGTTTATTTCAAGATTTATTTGAAAAATTTTCAAACAACTTTTTGGTTCTGTTTTTGAAATGTGTGTTAATTCAAATATATTTTTAAATAGGATTTTTGGGGAGAGAGAAGAAGCTTCCAAAAGTTTTGGAGTGCACCCTGCCTTTCCACACATTGAAGGCAAGCATTCTGAACCCCGGCATAATATTTTTGGTGTGATCGTTGATACATTTATAACACCATCGCATTTTGAAGGACTTGTTATTTCATGTGATATGATCATATGCATGGGTGCATGTTGTTGATTTCCATGCTGTTGGAAATGGACACACTTGTGATGATAACCACCCTCATGTGCCTTGCATGCATACCGGCAGGAACCCCGGAAAACCTCTGCCTTGGGTAGGCATGAGCTTGTCGCTGGTCTCCGTCGGGACGATTATGTCTGGTATGGCATGGTAAGGTGATATGAGCGGTGACTCGGCTGGATGAAATATATATTTGTTATGCTAATCATGCAGGGAATACTTGAACCTCCTGAGTCGACCGTAGATCGAGTCTTGTTCCAGTAACCCCCATACTTGTTTCGTACTACCACTCGTCTCTACAGCAAGTAGAGTACGGTTCAGTAAGTTGTCAACCTCTTTCCAGCACACACCGTACAGAGAGGCCATGGTGGAAGATACCGGTTGTAGCTGGTAGGCAGGCCACCTGGTCCGGGGGCATGGGTGTTTCCGGTTGGGACCGAGAGGGGAGGCCACCCCTTAGAGCGCGCGATATAAATTTGATCCCATGCTACGCGAGGTTGTAGCCTCCCCACTTAGAGTTTGCTTAACAGGTGTCGTGGGTGATTCCAGACACGTGTGTGATAAGCTGGTGTGTGCAAGTTAGGTGTGTTTTCAACAAAAAGACCGTAGATGGAATTAGTCCGGCTGGACTAAAGAAATCCGTTACTCGTGGGTAAAGAGTACACCCTCTGCAGAGAATAAACCTATTCGAATAGCCATGTCCATGGTTAAGGATTACAGTCTGGGATGGGTCAGGTGTCGGTCTTAGTGTCGGTCTTCGGAGGTGAAACCGTTAACCAGAAAATGGAATTACTACTCGTGACTTGTGATACCTATGATGATTATTATTATTGTTGACTAACCCGTGATATTATTGTTATTACCGAATATCTCTGGGATGGTTCTACCTCCGGGATATTCACTATGATTGTTTCTTTTAAAGCCCTTTATGTGGCGTCGCCCAGACGCCCGACTGTGGCATTTCTTTTAAAGCCCTTTATGTGGCGTCGCCCAGACGCCCGACTGTGGCATTTCTTTTAAAGCCCTTTTATGTGGTGTCGCTCAGACGCCCGACTGTGGCATTTCTTTTAAAGCCCTTTATGTGGCGTCGCCCAGACGCCCGACTGTGGCATTTCTTTTAAAGCCCTTTATGTGGCGTCGCTCAGAAGCCCGACTGTGGCATTTCTTTTAAAGCCCTTTATGTGGCGTCGCTCAGACGCCCGACTGTGGCATTTCTTGTTATTTGTTTCATAAATTTTTATACTACCATGTTATTGCAATTTTATAAATAACTTGCTTGCATGCATCCGAGATTTATTTATCTTTTGTGACTGACGTCATGAGCATAAAATATTTTCAGCACATCTTTGTTATATTATACCTGTATTCATAATGTTTGCGAGTACATTCAAAGTACTCACTGGCTTGTCCCTGGCTATTGTCTTGGCCAGATTATCTTGCACGGAGATGAGCGATGCGATGCCAGCCCCGGAAACCACTCAATGGAGATAGCAGCCTCACGAAGATAGGAATTTAACCTGGTCAGCTATTCCCGTGGGAAATGGAGTCCCATAGACACTAATGTTTCACAACCCGCTTCCGCCATCAACCACTAGAAACCATTTATTGTACTCACAGGCCAGAATGGTCTTGTACTATATATTTTGTATTTTCCTTGCAGTTCCTGTGTCAAGTTGGAGCCTCATCAGCTAACAATAATCCTTGGGCTGATGAGCACGACGGTCTTTTCTGAAAATTTATTACCCGGAAAACCCGGTCGTGACATCTTCTCTAGTTCAAAAACTTTTTGTAATTTTTTGTCGGAATGGGGCGTGTAATATATCGTTGGAAAGCCCTTGACAACCATATTTCAAGTATATTAAACGTTTTTGTAAAATCATTATGGTTTAAGAGAAGTTTTGAAAAGACCGTTTTTTTCAAAACCAAAAATGTGAATCGTATTTTGGACTCAATTTTCAAACCGTTCGTCGGAATTGAGCAAATAAGATGGCGTTGGAAAGCTGGTGAAAATCCGCATCTTCCATATATGTATTGTTTTTTTCTAACTCTATACGATTTAAAAGTAATTTGAAAAACGATGAAATTCTGGGCGAAACGTATTTTCGCGATTTTTTGCAAACGGTTTATCGGATTGACGCAAATGATACGGCGTTGGAAAGCTATGGAAAATGCGCAACTTTTTTGTATAGAAATATTTTTCTAATTCTTTACGGTTTAAAAACGAATTCGAATAAGGTCAAATTTGATTTTGAACGCGATTTTTTTAAAAAGGTTGTAGAAATATGGCAAATAATATACCGTTGGATAGCTATCGAAAATGCGAAACTTAGTCATGTTAAACGTTTTCTCTACTTCACAACCGTTTAAGAGTAATTTTGAATACGGCATGACGGATCCTGTTGTTTTCTCGTCTGAAAAACAGAGTAGTCGTAC
Organism: Triticum dicoccoides; assembly: GCF_002162155.2. Taxonomy (NCBI): domain Eukaryota; kingdom Viridiplantae; phylum Streptophyta; class Magnoliopsida; order Poales; family Poaceae; genus Triticum; species Triticum dicoccoides. The sequence continues at coordinate 67,858,618 of NC_041389.1, forward strand.
TGATATATGTGTATGTTTGTACTGAGCTATTTTTTATAGAGTAATTTTGAACGGTTCCAAAAAAGGGTACTTGTACTGATGCTTGCATGGGTTTGTACTAAGCGTGTTTTCACTAACTAGACTTTGCTCTGTTTTTTGGGTAATATTTTTCTCGCAAGTTTTCAACGGTTTACTGTATCGTCGCCCCTGTACTTGTATGGTTCGTATGATCGAACTGAATGATATTTTTATTCAAAAATAACATGTGTTTGTTTTGTTTCTTTTTTTTAGCTCAACATTTTTTTGACAACGGTGTTTTGGACTTCTCTCATTTTACGACTTGTACTGAGGTACTTACTAAGCAGGATTTTCATGGGGTTTCTTTTTTTGCTTGAGTTTTTACAGTTTGAATTTCTAACATTTCTTTTATTCTGAACAGACCACCATTTTTAACTCGTAATGAGGTACTTACTACGCCCGAACTGGGGTGGCTGTCGTTGAACTGAATGACATTTTTTTCAAAAAGAAATTTTTTTCTGTGCCTATTTTTAACTCAACATTTTTTTGCAACGGTGCTTTGGACTTCTCTGAATTTACTACTTTAACTTTTACCATTTGATTTTCCATGGGTTTCTTTTTGTTTGAGTTTTTTTCCCAACCTCATCTGGAATGTCATGTTAAACTTACAACTTTTTTTAATTATGAACTTATTGTGCTTTTACAATGCCAAAGCTAGCAAATAGTAGGACATTCACCCAACTTTTTAAACCCAAACTGATTACTCTCTTTAATTTGAACTGATCATTCATTTTTAAGAATTCAATCTAATCATGGCTTTTACTTCAAACTTATTTTTAAATTCAAACTAACCATTTTTTTCATTTTGAACTGATCATTGTTTTTAATTTGTACTGATTAATTGTTTTTTTATGTAAACCATTTCTTTCATTCTTGCATGCACAACAAACGGTCATGTATACCTTCTTTGAAGAAGTAATAATCATATCATCATAGACAGAAAATTTTCCGCACATATAATACATGTACATGAATGACATATACACCACAACGGCTGCACATTTTCATAGATGAATGACATATACACCACACCAACCGCACATTTTCATATTATCCATAGCACCCACCGCAACACAAAAATCACAGGCCTATTTCCTGCACAGCAAATGTTCAACCACACCCACATGACAATAATAATAATCATCAGAAAATAAAGTGCTTTCGCACAAGGGTACAAAAGATTTTCCACTAGTGCAAAGCTTAACATGTGAGCTTACAGTAATTTATAACTCGAACTTGTAGCAATAGAAATAAGAAATTTGTACGGCCTCCGCGCCATTGCATTGGTGTACTCCGGCGTGAGGAATAAATCCTGCCATATTTGATACATACACACATCCTAGTTGACATTTGTTCTCTGGAATGTTGATGTCATTTTATTGATTCCAAAAAAGATAGCAAGATGGCACATTGATTCAACAACTATTAGAGTTCTATAAGACCGCATCTGTACTTATTTTTGAAGATGTATTTGTACTGCCCAAAAACATAAGCTGAAGCACAAAACAAACATTTAAATACATTGGTGCTCACGGGAATAGTCACACACCTAGAGAGCATGTTCTTTTCACATCTTCCCAACTACTCAATTAGCAAAGCAGCACATCTACGCATTTTAATAGCAGGAGCAAAGAAAGAGAGAGATTGATATGAGAGAGTGTGGTTGAAGCACGCCAAGGACTCCCATCAGTGCTCAACTTGGACAGCTGCCAGCAACCATGGTGGACGTGCCAGTGGTGGTGCAGCATGGCCAGAGCAGGGCGGTGGTTGTGCGGATCCTGATATTCCAACACATCATGTTAGCGCACCAGGGAAATAGCAAGTTCTCCATATAAATGTTATCCATACTAGGTAAGACCAAAGCTACAGGACAATACCTTTTCTTCAGCTAGCTACTACATGCTACTACTCCTCCAGCAATGTAGCATCCTTGTATCCTCCTTGCGCGGGCAACCATTGGGAGCAAGGGCTGCTACCGCTCGACATGTTGAACCACCTGTAGGAATCAAAGTGAACTGAAGGGATTCAAACACATCAATGGGAACATGTACTACACAATAATTTGCACCTGTACTGTCCATAATAACAAACTAACATAAAAAAATTTATGAAGGAAACAGTTCTTGAAATCAGGTTGAGCTTAAACTGTTCAAATTTTTGAACTCCTGCAGCAGTTATACTTGAACTTGCGCGACACATTTTTTGAAAGCATCTAATGTTCATAATATGTTATATGGAAAGAGGAACGGGGAACACACTAGGACACATAGGCCAGCTTGAACTTGTAGCATCATTGTTTATATTTTTTTGATTGGAGAATAACATGTGAGCTTATAGCATTTGATCACTGGAACTTGTAGCAATAGAAATAAGAACTACGACCTTTGACCCGTGGAAATTATAAGAAATTTGTAAAGTTGTGAGCAACGAGGGGACAACCTTTCCTTTTCTGCCCTCATACACGCTTGTGTCGGACCTCGAATGGTGTGTGTGCGCGCCCATTGCGAAGCTCCTCTTGGGGTTTAGGATGATGATGTCTGCATCAGATCCCTCGGGGATTGCTCCTTTTCGCGTGTATATGTTGAAGATCTTGGCATTGAAAAGATTAGAGAGTAGTATGCATCATTATACTTTAAAATTGTTTTGCTTCTTGTTTTGTTTTTCTGATTTTGTTTTGATGCAGTTATAGAATTTCTGCACGACCATTCTATGCTCGTCACTCTCACATAATCGGTGAGAGTGATCTTGCAGGTCTCCTATACATATATTGAATGAAGTCAGAAAACAGAAATACCGGCAATAGAACCAACTTAGTACCCATCACAAAAAACAACATTTGAAATCAAAACTTACCACCATGCTATCCCAAATTATATGCATCCGTTCTTCAGTTACTGGGATCAAGTAATGAAAAGAGAGATGCCTTAGCCAACTTCCATTTGCAACGACACAACATACAGTTTACTGTGTTCAAGCCCTATGGCTTACCATTTACACCATTGGGAATCTTCCTGAAATCATCAGAACCGAAAGCTTTCTGAGTGGAATTGATGGTGCAATGATCAGTTCCCACAACCTGCACGGGAACAAAGAACAGTTAGGTGCTTATTCAAGGGATGTTTCCGTCCCCATAGTAGACACAAACAATATTTCAGAAAAATAATATTCCTTTTATAATTTACCGCCTCGAACAATCTTCAAGCAGAGGCTAAACACCAGCTTGAAGCGCTTTATTTTAAGGACTCCATGACTTCACACTTTAGGAAATTAAGGTGGGATTCTGGATTCAAGCGTGTCACATGTAATATTCCTAATGAAAGAGCATCTTGAAGTACTATATTATTACTAGTACTGCAAACCAACATTTATAAATACTAGTGAACTTGAACTTATGGTATCTCGACATGTGAACTGATTGTGTTACAAGCACACGCACGAAAATCCAACGAAGCTGATATCACTACATGTCAAAAAGATAATCAAGTTCATGTATATTAATTGTGAGAAGTTCAAAAAAAATTCTAAAAGTTTGAACTAAAAAGGTGTATACTGCATAACATCTGGTGGAGGACCATACTATTGACACACACACACATTCACAGAATGAGGAGGCTCCCATTAGGAACATTCAGAGGCATGCAGCTGCAAGTTGTTGCATTACTAGTACCCATGTCATGACAAAACATATATGCCATCTCTGCTGCATCATGCATCAGTCTCTGAAAGCTGGGAACAAGGTTGATTTGCATATACTACTGTCCATTGCTCTCCTCACTTCTCTCACACACATGAAAAGGCTATTTTGTAGAAAAAGATTGAGAGAAATATCACTGTAATTAGTCTCTGAAAGCTATCTTCAGAACTGTTCACAAGGATTCACAAGGATGCCAATGATGAACTGAATCATTTAGTTTTGTCTTCTTCCCTCAGATCTGAATCAAGAGTAGCATCAGTTCAATTAAAAAAATTGACAGTTCATGAATTTGTGCTAAGCAAGCATACCCATCAGCACATGGAATGCCTCGGTGAATGCACTCACTCAGTCCCCAAAATCAAAAAGAAATTTCAGAGGCGGGAAAACGAGAGAAAAGCTTCTGACCACTGCGTTGTTGAACGACCCCTCGTTGAACGGCCTTGGTTGGCAGTGGTAAACCGACTGCGGTGGCAGGTGTGAACGGCCTGGGTGGTGTCGCAGTGGTAGGCGCGCTGGGAAAGCACAACATGGTGAAGCTACTATTGTCGTAGGGGATCAAGCCCGTCAGGTCAATCAATCTATGGAGTGGAAGGCCGCCATTAATTAGTACTAAATCACTCCCAACATAGAGTTCAGCAAGAAGCAGATCAACTAAATCACTGGAGTTTCTGAATGCAGGAATCTAACATTGCACAGGAGCTACAGAAGTAGCATGGACGAACATGATTACGCCACCGAATGCATCTTTAGTTCGCATCCCAAATCTAACTACACAAGTATTTGCATAGAACGAAGACGATTGCATCCCAAAATCTATTGCAAGTACAGCAGGAACATAGTTTCTCGATTCGTTGGCTTGAATCCCAAACGTACCTTCAGAAAGGCGAGGAAACCCAGCCGGCGCAGCACGGACACGAGATGCGGCGCTTGTAGCACGGGCGGCAGAGGAAGACGTGGCCGCACGGAAACGGCCGCTCCGCCGGCCGGGCCTGGCAATCCCAACACGGGCTGCCTACCTGGCCGATAGGTACCGGAGGATACCCGTAGAGCTGCAGCGCCCCCCGTGGGTGGTGTAGGAGGGGCGGGGCGTCACCTCGTAGCGCTACTGTACATTGACGAACAGCGCTGGGCGCCGAGGTGCGGAGAGGTGGAAGCGCAAGTGCTGCGGCCACGCCGCGAACTACATCGCGCTGGCGTAGTGGGCGAGCCCCGGCAGCGCGAACGGGGGCGGAGGCGTAGTGGGCGATCCCCGGCGGCACGAACGAAGGGGATCAAGCCCGTCAGTTCAATCAGTCTATGGAGTGGAAGGTCGGGCGAGGTGGGGTGGCACCGTGGAAGGCCGGGCTGGCGTCGCGGTGGGAGGATAAGGTCGAGAGGTTGGGGATGACGGGCTCGGGACAGGTTTCTTTTTTAAGGTTGAGCCGTTCGATCGCGCCCTTATAGGGGCGAGGGGTAACAAAATAATACTCTGTTACCGGTAATATATATATATATATATATATATATATATATATATATATATATATATATAAACGGCCGTACATGGGACACAATCATATTTGCAGGATAAATATAGCCTTATAATCAAAATAAACATTGTTTTTACAATGATTTGATTCATCACTCGAACAAGACATTCTTCGAGCACTTCGCTTCTATTAGGCGGGCACCTTGTGTGACCTGCGCCGAGTATTGCTCGGCCGGATATTGGCACCCCGCCGGATCCCGGGTCGCTATAATGGCGGCCTCCATATCCGTCCAATAGGCTTTAACGCGGGCAAGAGCCATTCGTGCACCCTCTATGCACGCCGACCTCCTCATGGCGTCGATCCGAGGCACGGCACCAATGAATTGTTGCACCAAACCAAAGTAACGGTCCGGCTTAGGCCCTTCGGCCAAAGATGGTCTATTACAGACCGCATTGCAAGCCCGGACAGCCGGTGAAGCTCTGCTACGGCAGCCATCTTCTCATTTAACAGCAGCGGGCGAGTGGGAGCATGGAATTGTGACCAGAAAAGCTTCTCCACTTCCTTGTCACCTTGTTCCTTGAAGAACTTGGCCGCGTCAGCTGTACTATTCACCAAGTTCGCATATGCATCTATAGGACTCCAGCGTCCATCCAGAGGAGCATACTTCGGATCCAAAAACTTCGTACGCAGTAAGTAGGAGCCCCCAGCCACGATTTTGTCGGCCTGTTGGAGCTCCTCCCGCATACCCCGGATCTCGGTCCGCATCTCCTTGGAGGCATTAAGTGCCTTGTTCATGTCGGCCGAACTATCCTAATGCTCCTTTTAAGGAGCTCATACCGGTCAGCGGCATTTTTTAACTCCACAGCTATTTCAGCTATTCTTTCCTCGCTTCGGCGATGAGCAGCCTGTTCGGCTTTCAACTCTTCGGCCGCCTTTAGGGCAGCCGCATTGCTCACCCGAGCTTGCTCCTTGGCCTGGGCAAGTTCTGCCCTCAGGGCCTCCACGGCAGCAGCACCATCTGTAGTCCAAACATATTACATTAATATCATGCCGCCTTCATATTTTCCTATACAAAGGAAGGCAGATCACATACCTTGTGATTTGTCTAGCCGCTCGTTCACCAGCATGATATCGGTATAAATCGAGCCAATCTGCCTCGTTAGTTCGGCAACTTCAACAGACTGATCGGCGGCCGGACCCACAGGTACCTGCACGTGTTTACAGCGCAATCATTGATTTATGATCCCCTATTTGCCGCCTAGGGCGGGCAACCAGAGTCTCAGGGGCTACTATCTATATGGAGCACACCTAGCGCGTGCCTCACAGCCAAAAAAACAGTTTATTCTTCACTACATACCTCAAAGCCTCTGAGCAGGCTTGTAAATGCTTCATTCAGACCGCTTGTAGCGGATGAAATCTTCTAGAGCACTGCGCTCATTAATGAGCGGTGCTCCTCCGAGAGCGCAGGTCGCTCCAGTAGGCCCGTTAGTACATTCGGCCGGACATTAAACTTTGTCGGACCCTTCCCATCGCCCCTCGTGGGAGCCAAACACTCCAGGCTCAGGGCGGCTGATGCATTGGCTTCCGGCATCGGCAGATCCGGACTCCTCCGTGACGACACCTCGGTGTCGCCCGCTTCATGAGTCGGAGGAAGATCCCTCGAAGATGAACTCTATTCAGAAGAGCGGCTAGCCGGACTACAAAAGATGAATCCTGGTTATTGATCTAGGAGATACATAGTACCTTAGAACTAGCGATTAACTTACCGCTTGGTGGAGGGCTGGCCCGTTGTAGGGCACAACGCGGTGAGGGTGCCCGTCGGGGCAGATCCCCCTGGTGATGCCTTTTTCCCTTGCTTGGGCATCTCCGTCTCCAAGTCTTCGGAGGCGGCCCTCTTCTTCCCGCGCGGGGAGGAGGCTTTAGCCTCCCCTTCCCGATTATCCTCCTTAGGGGAGGTAACAATTCCCCTGGTTCAGATGCGTAGCGTGTGGAGTTCGGTTTCTGCGTTCTTCCCCTTGTCCTTCCCTGAGGGCATTCTGCTGAGTACCCGGTCAATCATCTTGGCCATGGTGGTACCAGGCGAGCCTTCGGCAAGTGGCACCGGACACCTGATTCTCTCCGCCTTGCTGAGCCATTCCTAGCCACGGATGACTTTCAGAATAAACAATTATGACAAACACAAAACAAGGTGTCCGGTATCAAGGTTACTCACTTGGGTTTCTAGGCGATTGCAGCTTAGGCCCGCATCCTCGGTGGTGTCCGGACACTCTACTTTCGGTCCGAAGAATAATTTGCACATCCCTTTGAGCTTCAAGCCGAATAAGTGCTTAATAGTCCGCGGACCCTCTGGATTGATCTCCCACATCTGGAGAGACCGGCGTTGACACGGCAACATCCGTCGGATTAACATCACTTGCATTATGCTGACAAGGTAAATGTCCCTCTCAAGAAGCTCTTGAATGCGGCTCTGCCATACTTGTACATCGCCAGCGGGCCCCCAATTCCGTCCTACGTCGGTCGAAGACGCTAGTTGAGACGGAGGGCCCGACCAGAACTCGGGGGCGGCCACCCATTTTGTGCCTCTGGGAGCCGTGACATAAAACCACCTCCGTTGCCATACATCAGATACTTCTGGGAAGGAACCCTCTGTCCATGGGGGCATTGGCGTTCCTGCTTATTATGGCACCTCCGCACTCCGCATGACAGCCCTCGATCATCTTCGGCTTCACATTAAAGGTCTTGAGCCACAAGCCAAAGTGTGGGGTGACGTGGAGGAAAGCCTCGCACACTATAATAAACGACCAGATGTGGAGGATAGCGTCCGGAGCCAGATCATGAAAATCCGCCCCATAGTAGAACATGAGCCCCCTCACAAAGGGGTCAAGGGTGAGACCCAGGCCGCGGAGGAAGTGAGGGACAAATACAACGCTCTCATAAGGCTCTAGTGTAGGGATAACCTGCCCTGGAGTAGGAAGCCTGTGCTGGATATCGGCGGTCAGGTATCCGATGTCCCTAAGCCTTGTAATGTCCTCCTCTTGGATCGAGGAGGCCGCCCATCGGCCTTTAGGGTTGGATCCGGACATATTGGAGGATCTGGGGTGTTGGAGCTTAGGTCTTGGGTGTTGGAGCTCGAGGTGCGAGAAGGTGCAAGGGAGGTGGAAAAGAGGCATAGGCCTTGACCCCTTTATAGAGGGGTTGAATATCAAGAGTCCTCAGCGTGACCTCTTGAGGCTTATCCAAGAATTCACGGAGTCATACCAACGGTTTGTTGGGGAACGTAGTAATTTCAAAAAAATTCCTACGCACACGCAAGATCATGGTGATGCATAGCAACGAGAGGGGAGAGTGTTGTCCACGTACCCTCATAGACCGTAAGCGGAAGCGTTATGACGACGTGGTTGATGTAGTCGTACGTCTTCACGATCCGACCAATCCAAGTACTGAACGTACGGCACCTCTGAGTTCAGCACACGTTCAGCTCGATGACGATCCCCGGACTACGATCCAGCAAAGTGTCGGGGATGGGTTCCGTCAGCACGACGGCGTGGTGACGATGATGATGTTCTACCGGCGCAGGGCTTCGCCTAAACTCCGCGACGATATGACCGAGGTGGAATATGGTGGAGGGGGGCACCGCACACGGCTAAGGAACGATCACGTAGATCAACTTGTGTGTTCTAGGGTGCCCCCTGCCCCCCGTATATAAAGGAGGGAGGGGGAGGTGCGGCCGGCCCCCTAGGGGTGCGCCTGGAGGAGTCCTACTCCCACCGGGAGTAGGACTCCCCCCTCTTGCCTTGGTGGAGAAGGAAAGGGGGGAGGGGAAAGAGGAAAGGGGGGCGCCACCCCCCTTCCTTGTCCTATTCGGACTAGGGGGGAGGGGGCACACGGCCTGCCCTGGCCGGCCCTCCTCTTCTCCCTCATGGCCCACTAAGGCCCATTAACCCCCGGGAGGGTTCCGGTAACCCCCCGGTGTTCCAGTAAAATCCAGATTTCACCCGAAACCATTCCGATATCCAAATATAGGCTTCCAATATATCAATGTTTATGTCTCGACCATGTCGAGACTCCTCGTCATGTCCGTGATCACACCGGGACTCCGAACAAACTTCGGTACATCAAAACTTATAAACTCATAATAAAACTGTAATCGTAACGTTAATTGTGCGGACCCTACGGGTTCGAGAACTATGTAGACATGACCTAGAACTATTCTCGGTCAATAACCAATAGCGGAACCTGGATGCTCATATTGGCTCCTACATATTCTAAGAAGATCTTTATCGGTCAAACCGCATAACAACATACGTTGTTCCCTTTGTCATCGGTATGTTACTTGCCCGAGATTCAATCATCGGTATCCAATACCTAGTTCAATCTCGTTACCGGCAAGTCTCTTTACTCGTTACGTAATGCATCATTCCGTAACTAACTCATTAGCTACATTGCTTGCAAGGCTTATAGTGATGTGCATTAGCGAGAGGGCCCAGAGATACCTCTCCGAGAATCGGAGTGACAAAACCTAATCTCGAAATACGCCAACCCAACATGTACCTTCGGAGACACCTGTAGAGCTCCTTTATAATCACCCAGTTACGTTGTGACGTTTGGTAGCACACAAAGTGTTCCTCCGGTAAATGGGAGTTGCATAATCTCATAGTTACAGGAACATGTATAAGTCATGAAGAAAGCAATAGCAATATACTAAACGATCAAGTGCTAGGCTAACGGAATGGGTCATGTCAATCACATCATTCTCCTAATGATGTGATCCCGTTAATCAAATGACAACACATGTCTATGGTTAGGAAACATAACCATCTTTGATTAATGAGCTAGTCAAGTAGAGGCATACTAGTGACGTTATGTTTGTCTATGTATTCACACATGTATCATGTTTCCGGTTAATACAATTCTAGCATGAATAATAAACATTTATCATGATATGAGGAAATAAATAATAACTTTATTATTGCCTCCAGGGCATAGTTCCTTCAGTCTCAGACTTGCACTAGAGTCAATAATCTAGATTACATAGTAATGATTTTAACACCCATGGAGTCTTGGTGTTGATCATGTTTTGCTCGTGGAAGAGGCTTAGTCAACGGGTCTGCAACATTCAGATCCGTATGTATCTTGCAAACCTCTATGTCTCCCACCTGGACTTGGTCCCGGATGGAATTGAAGCGTCTCTTGAAATCTGGATTCCTTTGCCAAGGCAATTGCACCAGTATTGTCACAGAAGATCTTCATTGTTCCCGATGCACTAGGTATGACACCTAGATCGGAAATGAACTCCTTCATCCAGACTCCTTCATTTGCTACTTCCGAAGCAGCTATGTACTCCGCTTCACATGTAGATCCCGCCACGATGCTTTGTTTAGAACTGCACCAACTTACAGCTCCATCGTTTAATAAAAACACGTATCCGGTTTGCGATTTTGAATCATCCGGATCAGTGTCAAAGCTTGCATCGACGTAACCATTTACGACTAGCTCTTTGTCACCTCCATATACGAGAAACATATCCTTAGTCCTTTTCAGGTATTTCAGGATGTTCTTGACCGATGTCCAGTGATCCACTCCTGGATTACTTTGGTACCTTCCTGCCAAGCTTATTGCTAAGCACACGTCAGGTCTGGTACACAGCATTGCATACATGATAGAGCCTATGGCTGAAGCATAGGGAACATCTTTCATTTTCTCTCTATCTTCTGCTGTGGTCGAGCATTGAGTCTGACTCAATTTCACACCTTGTAGCACGGGCAAGAACCCTTTCTTTGCCTGATCCATTTTGAACTTTTTCAAAACTTTATCAAGGTATGTGCTTTGTGAAAGTCCAATTAAGCATCTTGATCTATCTCTATAAATCTTGATGCCCAATATGTAAGCAGCTTCACCGAGGTCTTTCATAGAAAAACTTTTATTCAAGTATCCCTTTATGCTATCCAGAAATTCTATATCATTTCCAATTAATAATATTTCATCTACATATGAAATCAGAAATGCTACAGAGCTCCCACTCACTTTCTTGTAAATACAGGCTTCTCCAAAAGTCTGTATAAAACCATATGCTTTGATCACACTATCAAAGCGTTTATTCCAACTCCGAGATGCTTGCAGCAGTCCATAAATGGATCGCTGGAGCTTGCATACTTTGGTAGCACCTTTTGGATCAACAAAACCTTCTGGTTGCATCATATACAACTCTTCTTCCAGAAATCCATTCAAGAATGCAGTTTTGACATCCATTTGCCATATTTCATAATCATAAAATGCAGCAATTGCTAACATGATTTGGACAGACTTAAGCATCGCTACGGGTGAGAAAGTCTCATTGTAGTCAACCCCTTGAACTTGTTAAAAACCTTTCGCAACAAGTCGAGCTTTATAGATAGTTACATTACCATCAGCGTCAGTCTTCGTCTTAAAGATCCATTTATTCTCAATGGCTTGCCGATCATCGGGCGAGTCAACCAAAGTCCATACTTTGTTCTCATACATGGATCCCATCTCAGATTTCATGGCCTCTAGCCATTTTGCGGAATCTGGGCTCATCATCGCTTCCTCTAGTTTGTAGGTTCACCATGGTCAAGTAACATGACTTCCAGAATAGGATTACCGTACCACTCTGGTGCGGATCTTACTCTGGTAGACCTACGAGGTTCAGTAGAAACTTGATCTGAAGTTTCATGATCAATATCATTAGCTTCCTCACTAATTGGTGTAGTTGTCATAGGAACCGGTTCTTGTGATGAACTACTTTCCAATAAGGGAGCAGGTACAGTTACCTCATCAAGTTCTACTTTCCTCCCACTCACTTCTTTCGAGAGAAACTCCTTCTCTAGAAAGGATCCAAATTTAGCAACGAAAATCTTGCCCTCAGATCTGTGATAGAAGGTGTACCCAACAGTCTCTTTTGGGTATCCTATGAAGACACATTTCTCCGATTTGGGTTCGAGCTTATCTGGTTGAAGTTTCTTCACATAATTATCACAGCCCCAAACTTTAAGAAACGACAACTTTGGTTTCTTGCCAAACCACATTTCATAAGGCGTCGTCTCAACGGATTTTGATGGTGCCCTATTTAACGTGAATGCGGCCGTCTCTAAAGCATAACCCCAAAATGATAGCGGTAAATCAGTAAGAGACATCATAGATCGCACCATATCTAGTAAAGTACGATTACGACGTTCGGACACACCATTTCGTTGTGGTGTTCCGGGTGGCGTGAGTTGCGAAACTATTCCGCATTGTTTCAAATGTAAACCAAACTCGTAACTCAAATTATCTCCTCCACGATCAGATCGCAGAAATTTTATTTTCTTGTTACGATGATTTTCCACTTCACTCTGAAATTCTTTGAACTTTTCAAATGTTTCAGACTTGTGTTTCATTAAGTAGATATACCCATATCTGCTCAAATCATCTGTGAAGGTGAGAAAATAATGATACCCGCCGCGAGCCTCAACATTCATTGGACCACAAACATCAGTATGTATGATTTCCAACAAATCAGTTGCTCGCTCCATAGTTCCGGAGAACGGCGTTTTAGTCATCTTACCCATGAGGCACGGTTCGCAAGTACCAAGTGATTCCCAAAGCCCATCAGTATGGAGTTTCTTCATGCGCTTTACACCGATATGACCTAAACAGCAGTGCCACAAATAAGTTGCACTATCATTATCAACTCTGCATCTTTTGGTTTCAACACTATGAATATGTGTATCACTACTATCGAGATTCAATAAAAATAGACCACTCTTCAAGGCTGCATGACCATAAAAGATATTACTCATATAAATAGAACAACCATTATTCTCTGATTTAAATGAATAACAGTCTCGCATCAAACAAGATCCAGATATAATGTTCATGCTCAATGCTGGCACCAAATAACAATTATTTAGGTCCAAAACTAATCCCGATGGTAGATGTAGAGGTAGCATGCCGACCGCGATCACATCGACTTTGGAACCATTTCCCACGCGCATCGTCACCTCGTCCTTAGCCAATCTTCGCTTAATCCGTAGTCCCTGTTTCGAGTTGCAAATATTAGCAACAGAACCAGTATCAAATACCCAGGTACTACTGCGAGCATGAGTAAGGTACACATCAATAACATGTATATCACATATACCTTTGTTCACGTTGCCGTGCTTCTTATCCGCCAAATACTTGGGGCAGTTCCGCTTCCAGTGTCCAGTCTGCTTGCAGTAGAAGCACTCAGTCTCAGCCTTAGGTCCAGACTTGGGTTTCTTCTCTTGAGCAGCAACTTGTTTGCTGTTCTTCTTGAAGTTCCCCTTCTTCTTCCCTTTGCCCTTTTTCTTGAAACTAGTGGTCTTGTTGACCATCAACACTTGATGCTCCTTCTTGATTTCTACCTCCGCAGCTTTTAGCATTGCGAAGAGCTCGGGAATAGTCTTGTCCATCCCTTGCATATTATAGTTCATCACGAAGCTCTTGTAGCTTGGTGGCAGTGATTGAAGAATTCTGTCAATGACACTATCATCAACAAGATTAACTCCCAGTTGAATCAGGTGATTATTATACCCAAACATTTTGAGTATGTGTTCACTGACAGAACTATACTCCTCCATCTTGCAGCTATAGAACGTATTGGAGACTTCATATCTCTCAATCCGGGCATTTGCTTGACATATTAACTTCAACTCCTGGAACATCTCATATGCTCCATGACGTTCAAAACGTCGTTGAAGACCCGGTTCTAAGCCGTAAAGCATGTCACACTGAACTATCGAGTAGTCATTAGCTTTGCTCTGCCACACGTTCTTAACATCGTCAGTTGCATCAGCAGCAGGCCTGGCACCCAGCGATGCTTCCAGGACGTAATTCTTTTGTGCAGCAATGAGGATAATCCTCAGGTTACAGACCCAGTCCGTGTAATGGCTACCATCATCTTTCAACTTTGCTTTCTCAAGGACCGCATTAAAATTCAACGGAACAACAACACAAACCATCTATCTACAACAAACATATACAAGCAAAAAACTATCAGGTACTAAGTTCATGATAAATTTAAGTTCAATTAATCATATTACTTAAGAACTCCCACTTAGATAGACATCCCTCTAATCCTCTAAGTGATTACGTGATCCATACCAACTACACCATGTCCGATCGTCACGTGAGATGGAGTAGTTTCAACGGTGAACATCAATATGTTGATCATATCTACTATATGATTCACGCTCGACCTTTCGGTCTCCGTGTTCCGAGGCCATATCTGTTATATGCTAGGCTCGTCAAGTTTAACCTGAGTATTCCGCGTGCAACTGTTTTGCACCCGTTGTATTTGAACATAGAGCCTATCACACCCGATCATCACGTGGTGTCTCAGCACGAAGAACTTTCACAATGGTTCATACTCAGGGAGAACACTTATTGATAATTTAGTGAGAGATCATCTTAAAATGCTACCGTCAATCAAAGCAAGATAAGATGCATAAAGGATAAACATCACATGCAATCAATATAAGTGATATGATATGGCCATCATCATCTTGTGCTTGTGATCTCCATCTCCGAAGCACCGTCGTGATCACCATCGTCACCGGCGCGACACCTTTGATCTCCATCGTAGCATCGTTGTCGTTACGCCATATATTGCTTCTACGACTGTCGCTACCGCTTAGTGATAAAGTAAAGCACGATAACTTGGGTTACAAAACATGATCATCTCATACAATAAAATATAGCATCACGTCTTGACCATATCACATCACAACATGCCCTGCAAAAACAAGTTAGACGTCCTCTACTTTGTTGTTGCAAATTTTACGTGGCTGCTACGGGCTTAGCAAGAACCGTTCTTACCTACGCATCAAAAACCACAACGATAGTTCGTCAAGTTAGTGCTGTTTTAACCTTCGCAAGGACCGGTCGTAGCCACACTCGGTTCAACTAAAGTGAGAGAGACAGACACCCGCCAGCCACCTTTAAGCACGACTGCTCGTAACGGTGAAACCAGTCTCGCGTAAGCGTACGCGTAATGTCGGTCCAGGCCGCTTCATCTCACAATACCGCTGAACCAAAGTATGACATGCTGGTAAGCAGTATGACTTGTATCGCCCACAACTCACTTGTGTTCTACTCGTGCATATGACATCTACGCATAGAACCTGGCTCGGATGCCACTGTTTGGGAACATAGTAATTTCAAAAAAATTCCTACGCACACGCAAGATCATGGTGATGCATAGCAACGAGAGGGGAGAGTGTTGTCCACGTACCCTCGTATACCGTAAGCGGAAGCGTTATGACGACGCGGTTGATGTAGTCATACGTCTTCACGATCCGACCGATCCAAGTACCGAACGTACGGCACCTCCGAGTTCAGCACACGTTCAGCTTGATGACGATCCCCGGACTCCGATCCAGCAAAGTGTCGCGGATGAGTTCCGTCAGCACGACGGCGTGGTGACGATGATGATGTTCTACCGGCGCAGGGCTTCGCCTAAACTCCGCGAAGATATGACCGAGGTGGAATATGGTGGAGGGGGGCACCGCACACGGCTAAGGAACGATCACGTAGATCAACTTGTGTGTTCTAGGGTGCCCCCTGCACCCGTATATAAAGGAGGGAGGGGGAGGTGCGGCCGGCCCCCTAGGGGTGCGCCTGGAGGAGTCCTACTCCCACCGGGAGTAGGACTCCCCCCTCTTGCCTTATTGGAGAAGGAAAGGGGGGAGGGGAAAGAGGAAAGGGGGGCGCCGCCCCCCCCCCTTTCTTGTCCTATTCAGACTAGAGGGGGAGGGGGCGCGCGGCCTGCCCTGGCCGGCCCTCCTCTTCTCCCTCATGGCCCACTAAGGCCCATTAACCCCCAGGAAGGTTCCGGTAACCCCCCGGTGTTCCGGTAAAATCCCGATTTCACCCGGAACCATTCCGATATCCAAATATAGGCTTCCAATATATCAATCTTTATGTCTCAACCATGTCGAGACTCCTCGTCATGTTCGTGATCACATCCGGGACTCCGAACAAACTTCGGTACATCAAAACTTATAAACTCATAATAAAACTGTCATCGTAACGTTAAGCGTGCGGACCCTACGGGTCCGAGAACTATGTAGACATGACCTAGAACTATTCTCAGTCAATAACCAATAGCGGAACCTGGATGCTCATATTGGCTCCTACATATTCTACGAAGATCTTTATCGATCAAACCGCATAACAACATACGTTGTTCCCTTTATCATCAGTATGTTACTTGCCCGAGATTCGGTCGTCGGTATCCAATACCTAGTTCAATCTCGTTACCGGCAAGTCTCTTTACTCGTTACGTAATGCATCGTTCCGTAACTAACTCATTAGCTACATTGCTTGCAAGGCTTATAGTGATGTGCATTACCAAGAGGGCCCAGAGATACCTCTCCGACAATCGGAGTGACAAAACCTAATCTCGAAATACGCCAACCCAACATGTACCTTCGGAGACACCTGTAGAGATCCTTTATAATCACCCAGTTGTGACGTTTGGTAGCACACAAAGTGTTCCTCCGGTAAACGGGAGTTGCATAATCTCATAGTTACAGGAACATGTATAAGTCATGAAGAAAGCAATAGCAATATGCTAAACGATCAAGTGCTAGGCTAACGGAATGGGTCATGTCAATCACATCATTCTCCTAATGATGTGATCCCGTTAATCAAATGACAACACATGTCTATGGTTAGGAAACATAACCATCTTTGATTAATGAGCTAGTCAAGTAGAGGCATACTAGTGACGTTATGTTTGTCTATGTATTCACACATGTATCATGTTTCCAGTTAATACAATTCTAGGATGAATAATAAACATTTATCATGATATGAGGAAATAAATAATAACTTTATTATTTCCTCTAGGGCATATTTCCTTCACGATTGTCGTGGGGTTGCGCACGCCCATATTGATGGAAAATCCGGTAATAAGAGGAACATGATCTCCCCCTTGGCAGGACGTGCCCAATAAAACTGCCTCGCGATGCGAGTCGAGGTGGGGCCAGAAATGCTGGTTCGTGATTGGACCAGGTCACGACACAAGGGCATGGCGAACGGAGATTGCCAGCAGATCGGATTTACGCTATGTTCCCTACAATGGTATGTGAAGATCATCTTGCAGATCTGGACACGGTTTGGGTGTTCGATAATTACTTTGGAGTATTCGGAGAAGGAACCCTCCTTGCAATGCCGAAGACAAGACTGCGCGCCGGACTCCTCGTCATTAAAGCCTGGTTCAGGGGCTACTGAGGGAGTCCTGGATTAGGGGGTATCCGGACAGCCGGACTGTATACATCGTCCGGACTATTGAAGCATGAAGATACAAGACTCAAGACTTTGGCCCGTGCCCAGATGGGACTCTCCTTTGCGTGGGAGGCAAGCTTGGCGATCCGGATATTGTGTTTCCTTCCTTGTAACCGACTCCATGTAAACCCTAGCCCTCTCCGATGTCTATATAAACCGGAGAGGTTGGTCCTTAGAAGGCCGATCACAATTACAATCATACCATCATAGGCTAGCTCTTAGGGTTTAGCCTCTATGATCTCGTGGTAGATCTACTCTTGTACTTCCTCATATCTTCAATATTAATCAAGCAGGAAGTAGGGTTTTACCTCCATCGAGAGGGCCCGAACCTGGGTAAACATTGTGTCCCTTGCTTCCTGTTACCATCAGCCTAAGACGCACAGATCGGGACCCCCTACCCGAGATCCGCCGGTTTTGACACCGACAATCTCATCTCGCACCGGCGATGCATAGGCCGGCGTGGCGGCAGATTTGTTAAAATTATGCATACTTAAGCTATGTTTTTAATGGTGGTCTTATTAGAGCAATGTTTAGGTCAACTGGCTTTGTTAATTACTAAAATTGCTCGATTCAGTAAGTGTGGTATGTCTGCTGTACGCTCTTTTGTGTGCCCAAATTAGCAAGCGATGTTAAATTATGCAATGACGTACTCGGGGAAATTTCCACCAAAATTTGAATTATCAAACTCATCCCATATGCGTAAAGCAGAATAATCATTTTCGATGCACACAATCGTTCAAAGTGAACGGTCCGGCGGGACCGCGCGCAAAGTTTCCCTCCACATTTCCAAAATTTTGGCCTACCGCCAAAATATCTACCCCCGGCCCGTCCCCCCTTCCCCACCCCCTTTTCTCCCCGACCACAAGTCACATTTCCCCTATTTCCTCCTTCCTTCCTTACTTCCTAAGCTATAGCCGCTTCCTCGCTCTCGTCGTCTCGCATCCTACCGCCGGTGTCTACATGGTCTTCTTCAAAGACCTCTCCAGCGGTTCCTCCTCCAGCAACGTCTCCTTCACCACCCGGGTATGCCTCTCTTCTCTCTATCTCTCGGGTTATGACTTGGAATGAAGAATTTTTACCCGGCGGTCGATTTGAGTCATTTCTTCCTCTTGTAGCTCCCTATGACCATCGTGGCAACGAATGGAGCGGGGTGGCTGAAGATCTATCTGCTCAATGTCACCATCAATCTCCATGTGTGAAGCTAGTTGCGTTTGGATATGTGGATAGTGGGAGGAAGTTTCCTGCATGTGCAGAGAAGGTTAGACCCTCTTTCGTTGTTACAAATCATTTGCTAGATGTGATTCAGACACTGTCACGGTCCCAACCCATTCATACCACACCTTCAACCAAGCGCATCATAAGACAGTGTCACATTTTGTACCTAGTAGCTAAAATTGTTGCCATCTCATCAGTGGTGCCATTAGAAAATTATTTGGCACCGCTTCAGCAGTTTGTGCAGCCAACTTTGGTCCACACATCCGAGCAGCCAAGCAGTAAAATACTAAGTCTTTATGGCACGAATGAACTGGGCATCGGAGCAACTAGGTGCTCCGGAGTCCTGGTCCCTGATTTTTTTCCGCTGCATCGGCTCGCCAGTGCAGGGCACTGGTGCGAGATGTAGCAACAGTTGTCTTTACACCAGTTTTGGCATACATAGTGGACGGCCTAAGTGCTATTAGTTCTATGTTACTAAATTTGTGTACACACCTGTTAGTATCAATTTGCTGTCATCCAAACACTGTCGCTATGTTGTTGCAGTTATATTTACCTTCCTCAAAAATGTTTAATTTGTTATTTATTGTACATGATTAAGAACTTATAGCGTTGTTGTTGGTAATTATAGCTTCCGATATTCCAGAATTTGGTTGCTATTTCAGTAGCAATTAATTCATTTGCACATTGATCTTTCTGAGAAGATATGTCATAATTAACATGTTTCTTCAGTTTTTCAAAATAAGCATTGGTGATTTTCTATATTTCTATAAACCCATTTCCCCTACAATTGTTACTGATCTAGTTTTATATATTATAGGATGCAAGGAAGTGTTCTTACTTGAAGTGGGTTGATCAAGAGTGGCCACAATCTTTGAAGATGTTCCTAGCGAAGCTTTGGAGCATGTATGAGGAAGAGAACATACGTAGGCTTAGAGAAAGTTTTGTCAATGCTGAACAATATTTGAAGATGCGGGGTAAAAATAGGAAGGTGGAGAATGTGCTTAGATTCTTAAATCAGACTTTGCTAAGATGGTGTTGGCGAAGGAGGTAGCACTTTCCCAGTTGGCCAGTGCAAAGCAGGTTCTTACTGAACTGAAAGCAGAGGTGGATAAGACGAGCCTGGATGATCTCGATTAGGGGAATGAATATATTGTTCTAATATTGTTATTATGAAGTTGAACTAGCTATATGTTGTATTGTGCTATTCTCGTGTAGCTATCGTACTGTGATGTTAAAATATATTTATGTGCCTGATATGAAATTGGCAAACAGATGTTCGATATGAAATGTGAATTTGTGTAATACTGGAATTATTAATTGTAAACTAATAAACCTGCTAAATGTGTGATGGAACTTTGCAAACGGTTCTAGCAGTAAAAGCGCTTGTGATGGATAGCCCAATGCCACACAACTTTCTTCATCAAATTGTGTGTGATGTAGTTAATAAAAGCAAACAGTTAACCAAGGCAGAGCGTGTGTGATAGTTACATCTTTCACACACGAGCCTACACATAAAACTATGTTGGATGTACATACGAACGGAAACGTTTTTCCTGGATTGACTGTGTGGGATGTACATAAGAACGGAAACATGTTCCTTGGATTGACTGTGTGTGATATACATACGAACGGAAACGTTTTCCCTTGATTGACTGTGTGGGATGTACGTAAGAATGGAAATGTATTCCTTGGATTGACTGTGTGTGATATACATATGAACGGAAATGTTTTTCTGGGATTCACTGTGTGGGATGTACATACGAATGGAAATGATTGGGTTTCGATGCCTCGCCGGTCGCACATGATCTCATTTTGCCCCAGCCATTGTACCAGGAGGGCATATCCCCGACGATTTCTGGGTCGTGTGGGAAGGACCCCCCTATCGCCCACACTCACTTGGCGACGGTTCCAAATGCCGTCGCGGAAAGGGGTTAAAAACCGTTTGTATAGCACCGATGCGTACCTGTGCTTAGGTCATCTCCACTTTAGGGAAGTTTGCTACTATCCTACAAAACTCTACGCTTGGAGGCCCAACACGAGTCTACAAGAAGAAGGTTGCATAGTAGACATCAAGCTTTTTTCTGGATCCGTTGCAGGGGAGGTGAGTGCTTGAAGGTATATCTTTAGATCTTGCAATTGAATCTTTTAGTTTCTTGTTAGCTCACCATAGTTGCGAACTAGTTTGCCTACCCGCTGTCCAGATAATTTCCGATGACAATGCGGTGTAGCAGACCCATCACTAGGTGGTGAACGTGGTCACAATCGATGAATGACCTCAGTCAAATCAGCCATCTTTTTTCCTAGACTTTCCTCAACCTTGTCGATGCGCCTCCGCACTAGATTCAGCACATAGTCACAAGTTGCCTCCAGTCCTAGCACGATAGCCGGCGCAACACTCGTCTTCCACATCTCCATCATAGGTGGGCAAGGGCAACTCGTCTTCCACATCTCCTTCATGTGCACCATGCACACTTGAATGGTGATTTCTGCGAATTCACCATTGTATCAACTCTAGTAGATCAACTCGAGAACCAGAGTGAAAAAATTGCACCGTGATCAACCTTGCTTTGAATGCCACTTGATCAGACCCGAAGAGACGACGAGTCTTTTGATGGCCCGATCTTTCACGGTACCCAATGAAGTTAAAAATTCCTGGACGAAACAAAAGTCGTAATAGCAACGTAGATGATGAAGTACCAGATCAAGTCTTCAAATCAAGCAATAAGCAAGAAGACCAAAGAATATAACTGACGTATGGAATTAAACAGATCAATTCCCATGCGTAACAGCACCTGAATCTCTCAAAGATCAGCAAAAAAATGGATATTTCGCGTACCCAAACCTGGTACTTTTCTTGTATTTTTCTCAACTCTGGATGAAAACCAATCTTACTTGGCCAGAGCGGTCGGTACTTAAAAGAGCACGCAGGCTCAAATTGTGAACCGACTAAAACTAGCAGCTGGTGTGATGCTAACAAACTCTATCTATGCAAACCGACCCAACTAGTACTAGCAATATATTATTAGGACTCTCTCTCAACCATACTAATTAGGACATTTTTCTAATAAAATAATCCGGCAAAGTTGATCACTTAGGATCTGACCCAACAAAAACAGATCACGTAGGATCTAACCCAACCTAACTAGGACTCTTAGCAAAAAGAACTTCTGATCAAACTGGAATGTCGATTAATTAGAATTTCACCAGCCAGGTTATAACTACACGGTGGTGTTCTGAAGTTTGGCTTGATGTCCTCCTTCTACAATTCCATCGAGGGAATTTGAAAACCAAATGAGCCAATATAAAGTATAGATGAATCCCGTATAGTTACATGCATCAGCGCTTTCAATTCCTTGGTACTCATGCTACTGTGTCTCACCATATTTTGAGTATATGGCACAACACCGAGCACCTCCATGGCATTTATGTCTTTCGTAGTAGCTGCAACACCAATGGCCACATCATCTGTCCCTTCCTTTGGCCTATAAGGCCCATAACTTGCCAGGGAGTGCCCGGAACCCTTTCCATTGACCCGGTTACTTGCCGGTACGTCCTGAAACACTTCCGATGTCCAAATACCATCGTCCTACAAATCAATCTTTACCTCTCGACCATTTCAAGACTCCTCGTCCTGTCCATGATCTCATCCGGGACTCCGAACAACATTCTCTCACAAAAACATATAACTCACATAACACTATATCATCAACAAACGTTAAGCGCGTGGACCCTACGGGTTCGAGAACAATGTAGACGTGACTGAGACACCTCTCCGGTCAATAACCAATAGCGGAATCTGGATGCCCATATTGGATCCTACATATTCTACGAAGATCTTTATCGGTCGAACCGTTATGACAACATACACAATTCCCTTTGTCCATCAGTATGTTACTTGCCCGAGATTCGATCATTGGTATCTCTATACCTAGTTCAATCTTGTTACCGTCAAGTCTCTTTACTTGTTCCGTAATACATCATCTTGTGACTAACTCCTTAGTCATTTGCTTGCAAGCTTACGATGTGTATCACCGAGAGGGCCCAGAGATACCTCTCCGATACTCGGAGTGACAAATCATAATCTCTATCTATGCCAACTCAACAAACACCTTCGAAGATACCTATAGAGCGTCTTTATGATCACCCAGTTACGTTGTGATGTTTGATAGCACACAAGGTATTCCCCCGGTATTTGGGAGTTGCATAATCTCATAGTCGAAGGAATATGTATTTGACATAAAGAAAGCAATAGCAATAAACCGAACGATCAATATGCAAAGCTAACGGATGGGTCTTGTCCATCACATCATTCTCCTAATGATATGATCCCGTTATCAAATGACAACTCATGTACATGCTTAGGAAACCTTAACCATCTTTGATCAACGAGCTAGTCTAGTAGAGGCTTACTAGGGACACGATATTTGTTTATGTATTCACAAAGTTTTTGATCAATACAATTCTAGCATGAATAATAAATATTTATTAGGAATAAGGAAATATAAAATAACAACTTTATTATTGCCTTTAGGGCATATTTCTTTCGTGTACACCAGAGAAGGCCCGTGAATTATTCAATCTACTCTTTCTTTCGAGGAGACTTGAAGGTATGAAGTTTCCAAATATTGTAGGAAAGACGAACCTTTATTTAAATTGTAAACAGTTTTTTAAAAGTTATGTACACTTTCAGAAAAACACGAACAAAATTTGAAACAGGAACATATTTTAAAATTCACAAACATTTCATGAAAACAACCAACTTTTTTTATATAGAAACATGAACATTATTTGAATTTTTGAACATTTTTTTAGAACAGGAACATTTGTTGAAAATTTATAACTTTTTTCGAAAATGTGTATCTTTTAACATTATTTTGAATTGTGAAAATTTCACTAAAACAAGAACATTTTTTGAATTTGAGTATTTTTTGAATTTCCATTTTATTTTTAGAAATCTCGAACAATTTTCAAAAATAATAAAAGGTTTTTAAAAAATGGGAAACTTTTTCAAATTCCGAATATTTTTCAAAATAGCAACAAAATTTTGGAATTCTGAACATTTTCTACAATTTGAATTTTTTATGTATTCTGAACGGTTTTTGACAATTTTGAATTTATGAAATAAATTTTATAAGAAAAATAAACTTAGAAGTGAAAAAAGAGATAGGGGAAGGAGAACAAAAATAGAAGTAAAACACATAAACAAAGAAAAATGGGCCAGCCCATTATTGGTTGTCCTGTGCGAAGATCTGACTGTTTGTCGTCCTGTGCGGAAAATAGAATTTTCC
This sequence comes from Triticum dicoccoides, assembly GCF_002162155.2. Classification (NCBI taxonomy): domain Eukaryota; kingdom Viridiplantae; phylum Streptophyta; class Magnoliopsida; order Poales; family Poaceae; genus Triticum; species Triticum dicoccoides. The sequence continues at coordinate 67,882,647 of NC_041389.1, forward strand.
TAGTTGAGTGGACAGAAAAATAAGTGGGCTGGCTTCGCTGGGCCAGAGAACGCGACCACGTTTGAAATTCTAGAAAACATTTTTTTCTAGCAGACAAACGCATAATACCACCTCAGATAGAAAAAAATTCTTTTCTTTTTTCTTTTCGACGGTGAACAGATGAATTTTTTGATGAAACGCATGTTGCTTTATTAGTAGGTATAGGTAGACCTGGGGGCCATAGTTTTCAATAGAGGCTTCTCTCTTAAAAATAGCATACGATGGGTAAACAAATTACTATAGGGCAATTGATAGAATAGCAAAAAATTATGACGATATCCAAAGCAATGTTCATATATAGGCATCACGTCTGAGACAAATAGACCGACTCCTGCCTACATCTACTACTATTACTCCACCCAAAGACTGATATCCAAGATGCATCTAGAGTATTAGGTTCGTAAAGAGCGGAGTAACACCTTCAACAAGATGACATGATGTAGACAATATAAACTCACGTATGAATAAACACCATCTTTTTATCCTTAATAGAAATGATACAATACGTGTCATGTCTCTTTCTGTCACTAGGATTGAGCGCCGCAAGATCGAATCCATTAGAAAGCACCTCTCCCATTGAAAGAAATATCAATCTAGTTGGCCAAACCAAATCAATAGATCAGAGAGAAATACGAAGCTATAGTAATCATGCATAAAAGAGTTCGGAGAAAACTCAAATAATATTCATGGATAGAGCTGATCATAAACTCACAATTCATTGGATCCCAACAAACACACCGAAAAAGTCATTACATTGAGTAGAACTCCAAGAACATCAAGGAGAACATTGTATGAAGATCAAATTAATAGAGAGAATAAGCCATCTAGCTACTAACTATGGACCAGTAGATCTATGGTAAACTACTCATGCATCATCGGAAGGACAACAAGGATGATGTAGAGCCCTTCGTGATCATTTCCCCCTCCGATAGAGTATCGGAAATGGCCTCCAGATGGAATCTCTTGGTTCTGGAACTTGCGGTGGCGGAAAAAAGTATTTCGTGGACTCTCTGATGTCAAGGGAATATTTGAAAATTTATAGAGGTGGCATTAGGTTGGAGGTGCCACGAAGGGCACACAAGCCTGGGGGCGCCCCCCTAAGGGGGGCACCCCCCTTGGGGCGCGCCCCTAGGGCTTGTCGCTCCCTCGTGGCTCTTCTGGCCTTCTTCCGAACCTTCTAGGGTCTCTTTTGATCTGGAAAAAATTAATCAAAAGTCTTTTCTCCTTTTGGACTCTTTTTGATATTGATTTCATGAAAAGCCAAAAACATGCAAAAAAATAGCAGCTAGCACTAGGCACTGTTGGATGTGGGGTTCTGGCAAACCCTTGAGGTTCGAACATTGGGGTGCGCGCGAAGTCCCTACTCCCTAGCTTGCTAAGATCTCGCGGACGAACTTGACGAACTCGCAACACAGAAAGACACAGGATTTATACTGGTTCGGGCCACCGTTGTGGTGTAATACCCTACTCTAGTGTGGTGGTGGTGGATTGCCTCTAGGGCTGATGATGAACAGTACAAGGGAAGAACAGCCTCCTGAGGTTGAGGTGTTCTTGTGCTTGTGTGGTTGAGCGTGTCTCCGGATTCGATCCGTCCAAGGTCAGTCTCCCCCTACTACTGTGGTGGCTAGACCTATTTATAGAGGCCCTGATCATCTTCCCAAATAATGAGCGGGAAGGGAGCCAACAACTGCAGGCAAATTTTAAGGGGAACAGCTAGTACAAGCTATCCTGACAAAAGCGGTCTTTGCCTGCAAAAAGTTCTGGTGGTGACACCGTCTTGGGCTCCACGATGACCTCCGTCTTGTCGTCCTTCTGTTCTTGGTCTCGTTTTTACCAATATAGAAACCTTTGCCTGATGCCTCGGTACTCCTCGCCTCCGCTGGCCTCCTTAGCACCAAAGAGGAAACAAGGACACTGCGCGCTGGCGCCCTCCTCTTATCGTGCGTCATGGCTCACGTCACGAGGGCCTCATGAGGTTTTGCCCTTCCTTGATATCTCCGCTCCTCGTGAGCCTGCCCTAGGCCACTCCAGAGGAGGTCTTGTGTTGTCCACCTCGCGAGGCATGGACCCTCGCGAGGGTCTTGGATGCCTTGTTGATGAAGATGGGCCATACGGCCTGCTGACTCGGCCATGCTGTTGGCCACAGGCAGGCAAGTCTGGGGACCCCCATTCCTAGAACACCGACAATAGCCCCCGGGCCCAAGGTGCGCTCGGGCTTGGCTTCGCGGCGAAGCCAATGGTCAAGTTCGGAGCACCGCGGGCCCCAAAAGCCTGCGGCCTCGGTCGACGCGTGGCGGTTGATTGGACGTGGACGTCTTTGCTTCTCCATGCTGCCTTGGCAACTGCACGACTTGACAAGTCCCTATGACATGCAAGGAAAACCATCATTACCTGCGATCATGGTAGACGCCGATTGGCCTTGTCTTGCTATAAATGGGGAGGGGCGGAGCCCCCATTGCCCATCTCTTCCTTGCTTGCTTGCTCCTTCCTCCTCGCTCCATCGCTTGCAGCGACACCCATGGCACCACGAAGGAAGTTCTCCGACGCCGAGAAGGGGAAGGCCCCTCGCGAGGGACCCAGCTCCCCGGCGCCCAAGCGCGGGCGTGGCCGCCCGCGCAAGCATGCCGCGACCCCCGCCGTGACCCATCATCGAGACGGCGCCACGGCACGCGGAGTGGGTCATCCCAGTCATGGCGGTCCTATTGATGAGAGGAGGCGTGCTATGGTGGCGCGGCCTCCTGGTCCGCACTTCCACACGGCGGAGGTGTCGCCGGAGTTTGTCATCTGGTCGGAGAACCCGACCGGCAACTGGCTCCAACTTCCGTGCTTCTTTGTCAGTGAACTGCCGGCCTCCGGTCCGGGCGGACTCTGGCTGCAGGCGGATGGCTGTTGCAGCAAGGCCTCTTGGGTTGCGGTCGAGACCTCCGCCGCGGGAAACATGGCCCTAGCTCGCGGCTGGCAGACATTCGCCCACGCTCGCGGCCTGGGCAGGCGGTGCACCCGCCACTTCAGGTTCAATGGTGGATCGTCACTCTATGTGAGGGTGTTTGGGGAAGATGGTCGCCGCACCGGGTACTGCCCCGAGGCGAACGACGGAGAGGAGGTGCTCGGCCTTGGTGACGGTCGCGACGAGGACGAGGGCGAGCCCGCCCTCGGCGATGACAGTGTCTCGTCCAGCTACGGTGGCTCTTCCTCCGGCGACAGCTCCAGCAGTGGTGGCTACGACTAGCCGCCACGCCGCCGCGCCCATTTTGAAGGTGGCGGTGGGTCGTCCCAGCGCTGCACTTTCGTGAAGCGTGAGGAAGGATCTGGTTAGGGTCGGGGTAGCGCTAGAGGCCTGTCTTCGTGGATCGCTGCGACGCTGCTTTTGCTTTAATCTTTTCCTACATCAAGAATGAAACCAGTATTGGCCCAGGGGGGTGTGTATAGAACTATGGTTCCTCAGTTATAACAGTATGCGTGTTGCTCTCGTGTTGTGTCCTTATTTTGCGCAAAGATATCTTAACCTGGTATACTCAGGACAGCCTCTTCCTCGCGAGGCGTTTATTTCCTCGCATCCATTTTGCCTTCGTGGCTTGCATTCGCTCAGGAACTGCGAAAAACTCATTAGGAAGTGCGTTAGAAGATTTGCCGTTCATCCTGGCCCTGACCTAGCGCTTTGTATCGCGGTACCCGAGGGGCACGGACTAGGAGAGGTGCACCAACTTTTGGGATCGAACGAGGGTGGCTCACGAGAAGGCAGAACGGAGGAAAAATGCTCGCGAGGGCACCTGCCTAGCCCCCTCATGAGGCATGCGAGAGAGAGAACACGAGCAAATTCGAGCCAGGAAAAAATGCAGTGAAAGCCGAGGGAACCAATTCAACAACGAACGCCAAAGGCAAACTTTGATTAAGGAAAAGCAAGCCAACTACGGAAAGCAAATGAAAAGCCGTGTCCGGCACCTAATCTAGTCTTCAAGTCTTCTCACCACCGCGGAGCTAAGTGCTGTCAACTAGGCGTGGGAGGGAGCGTGTACAACCCCAACTCGTTATTACGTGAGAGTGTCACAGGCGGCGAGTCTTCACAGGCACCGGGCCTTCTTCACAGGCTCTGGGCCTTTCTTCTCAAGCTCTGGGCCTTGCTTCTCAGGCTCTGGGCCCTACTTCTCAGGCTCTGGGCCTTGCTTCATGGATAGAACTTCTGGAGGTGCTGGATGTTCCAGGCGTTCTGGATGGGTATTCCGTCCTGCGTCTCCAGGCGCGCTGCACCCGACCTGGAGACATGGACGACCCTGAACGGGCCCTCCCACATGGGCGAAAGCTTGTGAAGCCCTTCTCTGGATAGGACCTGCCCCAGGACGAGGTCGCCAACCTCGAGCGTCCTGGAGCGGATGTTGTGGCAGTGGTATCGCCGCAGCGCTTGTTGGTACCTTGCCGCCCTCAATGCAGCTTCATGACGGTGTTCCTCCCCCAGCACGAGGTCCATCCCCCGCATGGCGTCCTACCATGTTTCATCGAATGCCAGGACCCGCGCGGAGCGATACTTGACCTCGTGAGGGAGGACTGCTTCAGACCTGTAGACGAGGAAGAATGGAGTCTCGCCCGTTTGCTTGGTGGCGGTGGTTTGGATGGACCACAGCACGGACTGGAGCTCGTCGTGCCAGCCCCTGCCGCAGGCCTCCAGGTTCTTCTTGAAGGTCCTAGTCTTGAGGCCCCTCAGGACTTCCGCGTTAGCACGTTCGGCCTAACCGTTACTCCTGGGGTGGGCCACCGAAGCGTAGCAGATCTGCGTTCCAAGGTTAGCATAGTAGGTGAGGGAGTCCTGGACTAGGGGGTGTCCGGATAGCCGGACTATCATCATCGGCCGGACTCCAAGACTATGGAGATACAAGATTGAAGACTTTGTCCCGTGTCCGGATGGGACTTTCCTTGGCGTGGAAGGAAAGCTTGGCGAGACGGATATGTAGATCTCCTACCATTGTAACCGACTCTGTGTAACCCTAGCCCTCTCCGGTGTCTATATAAACCGGAGGGTTTTAGTCCGTAGGACGAACAACCATTACAACAATCATACCATAGGCTAGCTTCTAGGGTTTAGCCTCCTTGATCTCGTGGTAGATCCACTCTTGTACTACCCATATCATCAATATTAATCAAGCAGGATTAGGGTTTTACCTCCATCGAGAGGGCCCGAACCTGGGTAAAAACATCGTGTCCCTTGTCTCCTGTTACCATCCGCCTAGACGCACAGTTCGGGACCCCCTACCCGAGATCCGCCGGTTTTGACACCGACATTGGTGCTTTCATTGAGAGTTCTTCTGTGTCGTCACCAATAGGCTTGATGGCTTCTTCAATCAACAACAACGCAGTCCAGGGTGAGACTTTTTTCCCCGGACAGATCTTCATGTTCGGCGGCTTCGCACTGCGGGCCAATTCGCTTGGCCATCTGGAGCAGATCGAAAGCTACGCCCCTGGCCATCAGGTCAGGTTTGGAAGCTTAAACTTCATGGCCGACATCCGCGGAGACTTGATCTTCTATGGATTCGAGCCACAGCCGAGCATGCCGCACTGTCACGATGGGCATGATTTAGCTCTGCCGCCGGACAGTGCCCTGGAAGCCGCACATGAGTCCGCTCCGACCCCTAGTTCGGAGCCGACCGCGCAGATCGAGGACAGGTGGCTGGACACCGCCTCGGGAGCTGCAATCTCTACGTCGATGGAGCTGAACACTGACCTTGTCCCTTGCAAAGCTCGTGACTCCGAGGTGCCGGACTCCTTGCCGGACTCCGAACCTCCTGCGCCCCTGCCAATCGAATCCGATTGGGCGCCAATCATGGAGTTCACCGCTGCGGACATCTTTCAGCACTCACCCTTTGGCGACATCCTGAATTCGCTAAAGTATCTCTCGTTGTCAGGAGAGCCCTGGCCGGACTGCGGTCAGGATGGTTGGGATGCGGACGATGAAGAAATTCAAAGCCCACCCACCACCCACTTTGTAGCCACTGTCGACGATCTAACCGACATGCTAGACTACGACTCCAAAGAGATCGACGGTATGGACGACGATGCCGGAGACGATCAAGAACCAGCGCCTACGGGGCACTGGAAGACCACCTTGTCATACGACATATACATGGTGAACATCCCAAAGGATGGGGACGGCGAAGAAGCAGCGGAGGCAGATTCCTCTAAGAAACAGCCCAAGCGCCGACGTCAGCGGTGCCGCTCTAAATCCCGCCACAGCAAGAATGGAGATTCCGGCACCGGAGATAATAACACCCTAGAGAGTGCCGAAGACAACCCCCTCCAGCAAGATTCAGCACAGGAGGACGGAGAAGCCAGCCCTCAAGAGAGAGCGGCAGATGAGGAGATTGAGGATGACAATTACATGCCTCCCTCCGGAGACGAGGCAGGCCTCAACGACGACGAATTCTTCGTGCCCGAGGATCCCATCGAACAAGAGCGTTTTAAACGCAGGCTAATGGCCACGGCGAACAGCCTAAAGAAAAAGCAGCAACAGCTTCGAGCTGATCAAGACCTGCTGGCCGACAGATGGACCGAGATCCTTGCGGCCGAAGAGTATGAACTCGAACGCCCCTCCAAAAGCTACCCAAAACGCAAGTTGCTCCCCCGACTAGAGGAGGAAGCATACAAACCTTCATCACCAGCGCACAATACGGCAGACCGACCACCTCCTGGCCGTGACAGAGAGGCATCTTGGCCCTCCACCAGAACCGTACCCCCGCACCGCTCGAAAAGCGCGAAGCCATGGGGGAATGCGCCGGACTTGCGAGACGTACTGGAGGACAAGGCAAAACAATCATGATCTATCTACGGATCACGTGGGCGCCCCACGATCCACGACGACTACCATCGCGCCAGATACAGCAAACTCCGGCCGGGCCGAACACAGCAGACAAAGCTCTCTCGAGCTACGTCGTGATACTGCCCAATATAGAGGCTCCGCACACCCACTATGCTTCATAGATGAATTAATGGATCATCAAATCCCTGAAGGGTTTAAACCCGTGAACATTGAATCCTACGATGGCACAACAGACCCCGCGGTTTGGATCGAAGACTATCTCCTTCATATCCACATGGCCCGCGGTGACGATCTTCACGCCATCAAATATCTCCCACTCAAGCTTAAAGGACCAGCTCGGCATTGGCTTAACAACTTGCCAGCAGAGTCAATTGGGTGTTGGGAGGACCTGGAAGCCGCATTCCTTGACAGCTTCCAGGGCACATACGTGCGACCACCAGACGCCGATGACCTAAGCCACATAATTCAGCAGCCAGACGAATCAGCCAGACAGTTCTGGACACTATTCTTAGCAAAGAAAAATCAAATCGTCGACTGTCCGGATGCAGAGGCCCTCGCAGCCTTCAAACATAACATCCGCGACGAGTGGCTGGCCCGGCACCTAGGACAGGAAAAGCCGAAATCCATGGCAGCCCTCACATCACTCATGACCCACTTCTGCGCGGGAGTGGACAGCTGGCTAGCCCGCAGTAACAACCTCAGCAAAAATTCTGGCAGCCCGGATAACAAGGACCGCAATGGCAGGTCGCGTCGCAACAAAAACAAACGCCGCGTTAACGGCGATAACACTGAGGATACGGCAGTCAACACCAGATTCAGAGGCTCCAAACCCGGTCAGCGGAAAAAGCCATTCAAAAGAACTACTCCGGGTCCGTCCAATTTGGACCGAATACTCGACCGCTCATGCCAGATACATGGCACCCCCGAAAAGCCATCCAATCACACCAACAGGGATTGTTGGGTATTCAAGCAGGCAGGAAAGTTAATCGCTGAAAACAATGACAAGGGGCTGCATAGCAAAGATGAGGAAGAGACCCGGCCGCTGAACAACAGAGGACAGAAGGGTTTCCCCCCACAAGTGCGGACGGTAAACATGATATATGCAACCCACACACCCAAGAGGGAGCGGAAGCATGCACTTAGGGACGTATATGCGATGGAGCCAGTCGCCCCGAAGTTCAATCCATGGTCCTCTTGCCCGATCACTTTTGATCGAAGGGACCACCCCACCGGTATCCGCCATGGCGGATTCGCCGCATTGGTTTTAGACCCAATCGTCGATGGATTTCACCTCACGAGAGTTCTGATGGACGGCGGCAGCATCCTGAACCTGCTTTATCAGGACACAGTGCGCAAGATGGGCATAGACCCCTCAAGGATTAAACCTACAAAGACGACCTTCAAAGGCGTCATACCAGGTGTAGAGGCCAATTGTACAGGCTCAGTCACACTGGAAGTGGTCTTCGGATCCCCGGATAACTTCCGAAGCGAGGAGTTAATCTTCGACATAGTGCCATTCCGCAGCGGCTATCACGCTCTGCTCGGACGGACCGCGTTTGCAAAGTTCAACGCGGTGCCGCATTACGCATACCTCAAGCTCAAGATGCCAGGCCCTCGTGGAGTCATCACGGTCAACGGAAACACTGAATGCTCCCTCCGAACGGAGGAACACACAGCGGCTCTCGCGGCAGAAGTACAGAGCAGCCTCTTAAGGCAATTTTCAAGTCCGGCCGTTAAACGACCGAACACGGCCAAACGCGCCCGGAGTAACATACATCAAGACAACCTGGCACGTTCCGAGCACGCGTAACAATGCGGCCCCAACCCCAGCCCTTGCATGATTGCAAGACTAGCCCGTCGCGTACATCATTACACTCTGGAGATACCATGGGCATAGGGGGAGGGGCACGACCACGACAGGCCCAGAGTGCGGCTCAACCACACCAGGGGCTCCCAAGCGTGTCACTTTTTCTTTTCTTTTTTTATTATTATCCGCAGGACTCCGTTCAACAGAGGCCCTGTCCGGCACTGGATCGGCCGAACTCATGATGCAACAGCAGGGGAAGGATGAAGGCTACGACGAATACTCAGGTGGTCTCCATTATGAGCATCAAATCTGTTTAATCCACCATTCCGCAGCCTACCCCTAGAGGGAGACATTTCTAATAGTCCAAACCCTTGCTTACCGCACTATTTGTATCGTTCTGCACTCATGGCAGAATTCCTTGAATAAACAATGCATCACTTTTCGCTTATAATCGCATTCCTTTTTTACATCTATGTTCATTTATGACGTTTTGCATCCGTACACTTTGGTACGGCCGAATACACCAGGGGCTTATGTTCCCCGCATTATGGTGTGATAAGTCCGAACACTTTCACAAGTGCGGCACCCCGAACTTATAGCACTATATGCATCGGCTCCGAATCATGTCTTGGGCAAGTGTTTGGTTTGCTCGGCTCCCATGTTTTGGTACCTTACGTTCCGTTCTATCGGCTAAGGTAGCACTGGGAGAACCACTGCGATTGCACCCCGGTTGAGCTGGGCGAGCGCCTCAGTGGAGAAAACTAAAACTGACCGTCATGATAAGGCGAGAGCTGGTCGCTGTTCGAGAGGTCTTTTCGAGTCTCTAAAGACTTATGCCGCTTAGAGCGAGGAACCGGCTTCGTCCAGCCCAGGCGTGGATAGCGCCCCGAACTCGGTCTTCCGAACACTAGGGGCTTCGCCGAAATTTAAAATTATAGAATTCTATGGCTAAGTGAGAGTGTTCAAGCATTATAAGTCCGGTTGCCTTGTTCGTTGTGTTGAGCGCCTCCCTAGATGGACCCAAAAATGGGAACAAGAGCGCTCAAGTTTATCCTGAACACCCCAGCACTCGTGGCATGGGGGCTGAAGCCGACGACTTGCCATCTCTCAGATTTGATAAACGGCCGCACAGAAGGTAATATTTTAAATTAATAAGCGTTGCTTAGCGCATATGAACAAAGTTTTCAGCGCACAGGATAACACATTGTGAGTCTACTCAAATACTACATCTTTGGAGCACTCATCCGCAATCTTGCGGGCACCCTTCAGGACACTCTTATAATACATTTTGGGCGTATGATACTCCTTGCCCGCCGGCGGCGTGTCTGTCAGAAGCCTCTCAGCATCCAGCCTGCCCCAGTGCACCTTTGCGCGGGCAAGGTCCCGACGGGCACCTTCAATGCAGGCGGAGCGCTTGATGACTTCCACCCAAGGGCACGCATCCACCAGCCGCCGCACGAGGCCGAAGTAGCTCCCAGGCATGGCCTCTTCAGGCCACAGCCGGACTATGAGGCCCTTCATGGCCTGCTCGGCTACCTTGTGGAGCTCGACCAGCTGCTTCAGCTGGTCGCTAAGGGGCACCGGATGTCCGACCTCAGCATACTGAGACCAGAAGACCTTCTCCGTTGAGCTCCCCTCCCTCGGCCCGGTAGAATGCGGCGGCATCGGACACACTGCGAGGCAGATCAGCAAACGCTCCTGGGGAGCTCCGAATTCAGGTAAGTAACAGGTAATTCACATTCACATGCTTGCTTTGCATGAAAAATGCCTTACCCGCCGCTATTTTCTTCACCGCCTCAATCTCCTGGAGGGCCTTATGGGCCTCGGCCTTAGCGGCTATGGCACTCTCAAGAGCCGAGGCAAGCTCAGACTCTCGAGTCTTTGAGTCATGCTCCAAACTCTCATGCTTTCCCATGAGAGCCTGGAGCTCTTGCCGCACCTCCGCCGCCCGCGCCTCCTGCTTCTCTCGCTCCGTACGTTCCGCGGCCGCATCACGTTCGGCCGCGGACACGGCCTCCTTCAGGGTCGCCACCTCGTTCGTGGCCCCTGCAGTGCCCACGTTATCCTTGTTATTTCTATTGCAACCAAAATCCTTTTCTGTAAGGTACAAATTTAATACGGTGTTACTCACCTTCTTTGTTCTCGAGCTGCTTCTTGGCAAGGCCGAGCTCGTTCTCGGACCGCTCGAGGTCCTGCTTCAAAGCACCGACCTCCGCAGTCAATGCGGCAGAGGTCAGCAGCGCAGCCTGCAATCCCATATTGACATAATTTTTAGAACTCCTGCGTATACCTTTTTAGATCCTCAGTCCGGCTTTTCTTTCCGAACACCGAACCGAGCATCAGGGGCTACTGTCTATGCGGTATTACATTACATATTTTAAAACTTCTTACCTCAAAGCCTGTTAGAAGGCTGCTGCAGGCTTCGGTCAGCCCGCTCTTGGCGAGCTGAACCTTCTGAATCACCGCACTCATGATAATGCGGTGTTCTTCCTCGATGGAAGCGCCGTTGAGCGCCTCCAACAAGTTGTCCGGCGCCTCCGGTGGACGAAGGCTGCCGGTGTCACGGTCCTGCCCTTCTTACGAAGGGGCCGCCTGCCGGACTCCGGAACCCCTGTGGATTCTGGTGCGGAATCCGGTGCGAAGTCTGGGAGGTTGCCCTGGGGCACCTCCGGAGCCTCCCCCTCCTGGCGGGTCCCCTCCTGGGACCCCACCTCGGCGTCCTTAGCCTCACGAGGGGTGGAGGCGGTCGGAATGGAATCCACATCCAACGGAGCCAAGGACGCGCTCGAAGAAGTGGGGAAATCATCCTCGGCCGGACTACAGGTTGTATGCGGCATTAGAAGGACACTATGTGGCACAAAAGAGAAATTATAAATTATTCAGGAATCCGGATACTTACGATCTTGCCGGGGGCTTGGCCCTTGAGGGCCACCCCTTGTCCCCGTCGTCGGTGTTGGCGGAGCAGTCTGGAGGAAGGGTCGTTCCCTTCTTGGACCCTTCGGCCTCCCCCATTGGGGAAGCCTTCCTCTTCCTCTCTTCCCCCTCTGGGGAGAGTCCTCTTTCTCCTCCTCATCTTCGGGGGAGGAGTCCGCCTCGGAGCCCCCGGATGAAGGGATGAAGTGGGAAGCCCAGTCCGCGGAGGAAGTGGGGAAGGAATACGACCCTCTCATGAGGCCTGGGGGTGGGGATGAGCTGCCCCTCGTCGGGCAGCCGTGCGCGATGTCGCTGGATAGGTATCCGGCGCCGCGCAGCTTCTCGATGTGCCCCTCCGTAATGGAGGAGGCCATCCACTTGCCTCCAGCTCCGGACATGGCTGGAGAAGGTTGAGACGAGATGTGCGGACTTGGGCGCTGGAGCTCGAGTGCGCGGAGATGGATAAGCAAAGGAGGAAGAAGGCGTAGGTAAAAAAGGTGGATCCTTATCCCCTTATATATGGGCGGACGAAGACTATGCGTCCCCACCGGCCTGGTAAAACTCAATTATCTCCCAAGCGCCACAATCAATTCCGCGGTTGGGTTACCCACGACCATATTGGTGGGAATCCCGGAATAAGGGGAACACGATCTCTGCTTCGACAAGACGTGCCAAGAAAACCGCTTCGCTAAACACGCTGAGGTGGTATAGAAAAAACAATTCAAGTAAAGGTTTGGTAGTGGCGTGATGTCATGCCACGAAATACGTTAGCAGATTGAACTTGTGTGCATATTATTCTCTCTACGGTGGAATGTGGAACTTATTTTGCAGAGCCGGACACTATCCTGGTGTTCACAATCTTCTATGAATTATTCGGAGGAGGAACCCGCCTTGCAATGCCAAACAATATGCGCGCCGGACTCATCGTCATTGAAGCCTGGTTCAGGGGCTACTAAGGGAGTCCTGGACTAGGGGGTGTCCGGATAGCCGGACTATCATCATCGGCCGGACTCCAAGACTATGAAGATACAAGATTGAAGACTTCGTCCCGTGTCCAGATGGGACTTTCCTTGGTGTGGAAGGCAAGCTTGGCGATACGGATATGTAGATCTCCTACCATTGTAACCGACTCTGTGTAACCCTAGCCCTCTCCGGTGTCTATATAAACCGGAGGGTTTTAGTCCGTAGGACGAATAACCATTACAACAATCATACCATAGGCTAGCTTCTAGGGTTTAGCCTCCTTGATCTCGTGGTAGATCCACTCTTGTACTACCCATATCAACAATATTAATCAAGCAGGAGTACGGTTTTACCTCCATCGAGAGGGCCCGAACCTGGGTAAAAACATCGTGTCCCTTGCCTCCTGTTACCATCCGCCTAGACGCACAGTTCGGGACCCCCTACCAAACCGATAGTAGGTTTTGAAGAGGTTGCTAGTAAACTGCGAACCATTATATGTGATGATGCGGTTGGGGACCCCGAATCGGTGCACGAGGCCCTTGATGAACTTGATAGCAGAGCCGACTGGAATGGTACGGACGGCTTCCACTTCTGCCCACTTGGTAAACTTGTCGATGGCTACATAAAGATAGCGGTAGCCCCCTGGCGCTCAGGTAACGGGCCTAAGATGTCCAACCCACAGACCGCAAACGGCCACGTGAGCGGGATGGTTTGGAGGCCCTGAGCAGGCTGATGGATCTGCTTGGCCTGGAATTGGCAAGCTTCACAGGACTTCACCAGCTCGGCCGCGTTGTTGAGTGCTGTCGGCCAATAAAACCCACTGCCGAACACCTCGCCGACGAGGGTCCGTGACGATGAGTGGTGTCCGCAGTCACCACCATGTATGTCAATCAGCAACTCCCTTCCTTGATCGCTGGAGATGCAGCACAGCGTGACATCGTTCGGTCGTTTGCTGTATAGCTCGCTGTCGTGGACACGGTATGCCGTGGCTTGCTGGGCCACGCGCTCCGCGTCCTCTTCCTTCTCCGGCAGCGTTCCGTGCATCCGGTACTCTTTGAATTTCTTGGTCCAGCACTCCCCTGGGGCTCGAGCGCCAAGAGCTGCCAAGCTCCTAAGGTCAGGCCACATGCTGGGGCTCCCGTAGCCACGGGATGTGGGAGCTCCTCTCGAGGCTGAGTCGTGCTTGAAAGAGGTGGCGTAGCTAATGGCTTGAAGAGTCATTCCTCAAAGACTCTGGGCTCTTGCGGTTGCCGCTTGGATGCTCTCCTGGCAATGTCGTCGGCTTCCTTGTTAGTGCCCCGGGGCACGTGCTGCAGCTCTTGTGCACCTCCGCGAGGTAGTTCTCCATATGATCGTCCTTCGGCTCGTACACCTTGTTGGAGAAGTTGATGAGAAGCTGCGAGTCGCCTTTGACGGTGAGGCGCTTCACCCCTAGAGCCACCGCAGCCTTCAGGCCAGCTATGAGGCCTTCGTATTCTGCGATCTTGTTGGAGACCTTCTCACCGTGCTAAAAACAGAGTTGCACGGCGTAGTAGAGCTTGTCCTGGGTGGGCGAGATGAGCACCGCTCCAGCCCCCGTGCCCTGGCGCGCAAAGGCGCCATCGAAATACATGACACAGCCATCTGGCGCCTCGCTTCCTGGGGATGTGGACCGGTCTTCTCCTTTCTCAAGAGTCGGGGCATCTGTCCATTCTGCCACAAAATCGGCGAGCGCGGCCCCCTTGATGACCCTGGTGGTGCTGAACTCCAACTGGAATGCTTGCAACTCAATGTTCCACTAAGTAACCCTTCCGGCTGAGTTAGGGCTCCTGAGTACCCTCTCCAATGGGTAGGATGAGACGACTTTGATGGGGTGGCCCTGGAAGTAGTGTCGCAGCTTGCGCGAGGCCACCAAGAGTGCAAGTAGGAGCTTTTGCGGCATGGGGTAGCGCGCCCTCATGTCCTGCAGTACGGTGCTGACGAAGTACACCAAGTGCTCGACGAGGGCTGGCACACTGTCGAGGCTCGGGTCCTGTGGAGATTGTAGCATATCCTGAGATGGTGGGTTTCCTGAGACCTGACCATCCTCAGGAGCTTCTGTGATGTTGCCCTGCTGATCTTGGTCTTCCGCCACTGATGGCTTTGTTGCGCCTTCCTGACCCTGCGCTGCATCAGCTCTGGCTTGGCGCGGCACACCCTTGGCTTTGTGCACCTCCCGCACCGCCACCAGCGCTGCGCTAGAGGAGTACGGGGTTGCAGCAAGGTAGAGCACCAAGGGCTCAAGGGGTCGAGGCGCCACCAGCACAGGAGGGCTGGTGAGGTATCTCTTGAGATCTTGAAAGGCCCGGTCGGCCTCCGGGGTCCACTCAAACGGGCCCTTCTTCGTCATTAGCTTGAAGAAGGGCAGGGCGCGCTCCCCTAGCTTTGAGATGAAGCACCCCAGCGCAGTCACCCGACCGGCCAGTTTCTGCATTTCCTTGAGGGTCTGTGGCGGGCTCATTTCCTCAATGGCCTTGATCTTTTCTGGGTTCACCTCGATCCCTCTGTGGGATACGAGAAAGCCAAGCAACTTGCCGGAAGGGAGGCCGAACACGCACTTCTCTGGGTTAAGCCGCAAGTTCACTTGGCACAGGCTCGCGAAGGTCTCCTATAGGTCTTGGATCAAGGTTATTGCTTCCCAAGATTTCACGACAATGTCATCCCGAGCTGCTGCCCCAAGGCGATGTGCATCAGTCGCTGAAAGGTTGCACCTGTGTTGCGCAGTCCGAAGGGCATGCAGGTGTAGTAGTACACCCCACATGGGGTCAAGAAGGCCGTCTTCTCGACATCTTCTACCGCCATCTTGATCTGGTGATATCCTGAGAATATATCCAGGAAACACAGCATGTCGCACTCGGCACTGGAGTCGACAATATGATCGATGCGCGGGAGCGGGGACGGGTCTTGAGGACAAGCTTTGTTGAGGTTGGTGAAGTCAACGCACATTCGCTCATTCCCACCTTTCTTTGGCACTACAGCTGGGTTTGCCAGCCACTCTGGGTACCGAACCTCGCGTATGGCGCCTGCTGCCTCCAACTTGCGAGTTTCTTGGACGATGAAGGCCTGCTTCTCCACGGACTGCCGCCTTGCCCGCTACTTCACAGGGCGCACGTTCTGGCACACCCTTAGGTGATGCTGGATCACTCCCCTCGGGACTCCCACCAGCTGACTGGGGTCATACGCGAATATTTCCTTGTTTGCGCGTAAGAACTTTACCAATGCTTCTTCTTGGCCTGGGTCAAGGCCGATTCCTATGGTGAAGGTGGCTCCTGAGGTTCCGTTCTCGTCCACTGGCACTTGCTTGGTTTCTGTCTAGTCTTGGGTGAACAGCTGCTTCTTCTTGGCCAGCACGGGCTCCTTGGCCTTGGGGGCACCCTTATCGGCAGGCTGTGCTGCCTAGGCAGCTTTGTGGGTGAGCTTTAGCGATGCCAGGGCCTCCTTGACATCCCCCTTGATGGTGAGGACGCCCCTGCTCCCGGGCATCTTCATGAGGTTGTAGGCCGGATGGGTTGCCGCCATGAACTGGGCCAGAGCCGGGTAGCCGAGGATGGCATTGTACGGGAGGCCGATGCGGGCGATGTCGAAATTGACCAGCTCGGTGCGGTAGTTGTCGCGCGTGCCGTAGGTGACGGGGAGACGGATCTGCCCGAGGGAACGGGCGGCGCCACCGCCAACTCCCTAGAAAGGCTTGCTGAAGCTGAGCCGTTCGGGCGGCACGTGGAGGAGGCCGAAGGCCTCTATGGAGAGCTGGTTGAGGCCGACGGCACCGTCAATGAGGGTCTTGGTGACGACCACGTTGCAGATGGTGGGCGTGCAGAGCATCGGGAGCATGCCCGAGCCAGCGGTGGTGTCGGGGTGATCTTCTGCGATAAAGACGAGGTCGGCCTCCGGCGTAGCCCAGCCCGAGGGGAGCCCCCGGGCGCTTGGAGGCGGCGCCAATCTGGCGAAGAAACGACTTGACGTGGCGATTTGATGGCGGCCCCTGAGATCCGCCCAGGATGGCCGCAACGATGGCTGGCGCCGGGACGCCAAAACGCGCAAGGAAAAGGTTGCGCAGCCCCTCCCACGACGTTATGGAAGCCGTCGGGAGGCTGAGCAACCAGGTGCGGGGGGCGCCCACGAGGGCCATGGGGAACCAGCTCGCCATGACCCTGTCACCGCCCCCGGCCTCCAAGACGGCCTCTTCGTAGGCCAGCAAGAAGGGTGCTGGGTCGGCTGCACCGTCGTAGCGCGACGGCATATCTGGCTTGAACTTGGGCGGCCACTGCACCTACCGCATGGTGGGGACAAGGATCCTGAGACCCGCTGGGCCACCGTCGGTGGCCAGCAGTCCGGCCAGGGGAGCAGCATCGGCCATGTGCGCCGGCGGAGTGGCGGAGCGCGGACCGACGGAGAGGAAGCTTCGGCGCACCCCTACCTGGCGCGAACACTTGGGTGCGCGTGAAGTCTTTCCCTCCTATAGCTCTGCGCCCTAGCTCGCTAAGATCTCGCGGACGAACTCGACAAACCCGCAACACAGAAAGACACGGGATTTATACTGGTTCGGGTCACCGTTGTGGTGTAATACCCTACTCCAGTGTGGTGGTGGTGGATTGCCTCTAGGGCTGATGATGAACAGTAGAAGGGAAGAACAGCCTCCTGAGGTTGAGGTGTTCTACTGCTTGTGTGGTTGAGCGTGTCTCCGGATTCGATCCGTCCAAGCTCAGATCCCCCCTACTACTGTGGTGGCTAGACCTATTTATAGAGGCCCTGGTCCTCTTCCCAAATAATGAGCGGGAAGGGAGCCAACAACAGCGGGCAAATTTGAAGGGGAACAACTAGTACAAGCTATCCTGACAAAAGAGGTCTTCGCCTGCGAAAAGCTCTGGTGGTGACGCCGTCTTGGGCTCCACGATGACCTCCGTCTTGCTGTCCTTCTGGTCTTGGTCTCATTGCACCAATATAACAACCTTTGCCTGATGCCTCGGTACTCCTCGCCTGCGCTGGCCTCCTTAGCACCAAAGAGGAAACAAGGAGCTACGCACATTGGCGCCCACCTGGCACCCGCCTGGTGTCATGCGTCATGGCTCACGTCACGAGGGCCTTGTGAGGTTTTGCCCCTCCTTTATATCTCTGCTCCTCGTGAGCCTGCCTGGCTAGGCTACTCCAGAGGAGGTCTTGCATCGTCCGCCTCACGAGGCTTGGACCCTCGCGAGGGTCTTGGATGCCTTGTTGATGAAGATGGGCCGTACGGCCTGCTGGCTTAGCCACGCCGTGGGCCGCAGGCAGGCAAGTCTGGGGACCCCCATTCCCAGAATGCCGATAGACACTAAGTTAGCACGTTAGTCCCAATAAATGATATATAATTGCATTTAATGGTATATAAAACATCCAAGATTGATACTATAATAGCATGGAACGATAAAAAAATTATAGATACATCGGAGACGTATCACCTGACTTCTGTGATTCAAATTTGTTATATTTGCAGGAGCGGAAGAACATAGAAAAACTGAACTGCACACCGAGTTTTTTCCTCCCTTTGCTGCAGTTCACTGGGATGTTAGTAGTGCAAAGAGCTTAGCCATGTTATGCTCCTCACATATAGAAAATATAGGCCGTTGAGTACAATGATTCATGTGTTATGGCCATGTTATGCTCCTTCTTTGCTAAAAATAGAGACATTGAGTATAAAGATTCCTATTGTGCATTCCATCAAACACTTGGCATGCACATTGTGAAGAAAATCAAACCTGAATTATTTGTAGAAACAATTTATATGAAAATTTAACCTAGAAGAGAGACTTACCTGCTGCAAATAATGGAGCCCGACGACACGCATCGTGTCAGTCTTTACCTGCTTTTCATCATGAATGCTCCCAATAGTCAGCTCAAGGAACTGCAATGAAAGATTCTCCATGCACTGAGATATTAAATATAATGAATAATCAGTTCAATCGGTTAAACAAGTACGAGGGGTGGTGGAGAGGGGAAGATGGAGACGAACATCAAAATAAACACATCAAATAATGACTTTATATAGTATGCATGCTAAGAATTGAAGAAGAAAACTAAGGCATAAACGTCCAACAAAACTCGGACAAGTGGGGCGATGATACCGAGGAGGAGTCGGACGTTGTTGTGGGCTGCATCGGCGATGGCCTCCATCGCAGCATCGAGTTCCCAGCCTCCCCTTCCTCCCGCACCGCGGCCCTCGCCATCGGTGGACTTCGTCTTCAACTCCCTCCCTGTGCCACTAGGTGCACATCGCCTTATTGAGCATGGGATGAGGCGGGAACACCTCCAAGGTTGCGTCTAGCTTCTTCACGCATGACATCTCCATCGTCTTGCCATCACCGCTGAGTGAGAGCACAATCGTCGCCATCGCACGTGAGAGACGGGTGAAGAGAGAGATGGGTGAAGGGAAGTGGAGGGGTGGGAAAGGAACAACTTGCTGACCATAGAACATAAGAAATATGGGCAGCTCAATTCCACGATGATGTGCATGGTGATCTGATCTCTCTATCTGGTGATGGTGACTGTGGCGGCGCACCGCCATAGGTCATCGAAGGGTGCGACCTTGCAAATGAAACGACGGTCGCAATAGTCCTCTCCTCTTCTGGCTGCACTTAACAGAGGCTCCTATAGGCCCATTAGGCCCAATTTAATCAGCGACAACCAAAGAAGTGACGAGAGCTATCGCCCAACACCATTCACGGTTGTTAATATGGAACTTACGCGGGATTCACACCCAACCGGATGGCCAAAAATGCCTAACAGTGATGATCCAACGGATACAAATGCTAATGGCCTGAGAAACCAGGGAAGGTGCTTACTTGTAATACATTTAAATGGTTGTATGCAATTGTATTTTTTTGCATGTGTTTCCTGACTCCTGAGCGATCCATTGTTCCTATCGACCAGAAGCTCTCTCTATGCACTGCGTGGGCGATTTGTTTAGAAAAAAGGACAAGGCAGCTCATTGTAGAAAATGTTGGGGAACATAGCAAGCAATTTCAAAAATTTCTTACGCTCACGCAAGATCTATCTAGGAGATGCACAGTAACGAGAAGGGGAGAGTGTGTCCATGTACCCTTGTAGACTGAAAGCGGAAGTGTTTGACAAGCGGTTGATGTAGTCGAACTTCTTCTCATTCTGACCGATCAAGCACCGAACATATGGCACCTCTGAGTTATGCACACGTTCAGCTCAATGACATCCGTCAAACTCTTGATCCAGCAAAGTGTCGAGGGAGAGTTCCGTCACCATGACGGCATGGTGACGGTGATGGTGAAGTGATCCGCGCAGAGCTTCGCCTAAGCACAACATGAATATGACCGGAGGCGTAAACTGTGGAGGGGGGCGCTGCACACGGCTAACAATGTTTGTTGTGTGTTCTAGGCGCACCCTCCCCACATATATATAGGTGGGAGGGGGAGGGGAACAGCCATGGGGCTCCCCAAGTAGGAGGAATCCTACTTGGGGGCCTCCTCCATTTCGGCCTCCCCTTTTCCTTATCTCCGGAGGGGGGAAGGAAAGAGGGGAGATGGGAAACACTACAAAAAAATACACTTCCGTGATGATACGTGTTTGTCATAGTAGGTCACGTTTTCTGTCATGCATGTACATCCATGATGATTTTAGGATAGAATCAAGATAGTCGTACCTGTGCTGTCGTAGAAGTGTTCCTTGACATTACCAAAATTATCATCATGGAAGTGTCCACTTCCATGAAGATAAATCGCGCGTCATAGAAGTGCTTTCATCAAGGGTGACCGACACGTGGCATCGACCGTAACAGGTCGCCGTTAAGCTATCGGGTCCGGTTTTGGATCCGATAACCCGTTAACAGCCCGGACCAATGGGGATTTTCCATGTGTAAAATTATCATTGGCCAAAGGAAACACGTGTTTGCTCACCATTGGTACAGATGTCATCCACTCATTGGACACAAGGCGCCTATGATACGTCGACACATGGCACTGCCCAACAAAGGCCCATTCTGGTGTAAAGGCCGGCCCATCTAAAGGCCCACCATTTGTTTTTCAGACACTAGTGGGCTAGCCCATTAATAGTCTGGAATGTTTTGAGCCAAATTGAGGCCCATAGAAGATCAGGCCCGTTCACAGCCTGCCGTGTTTTGGGCCAAATTATGGCCCATATTGGATTAGGCCCGTTAACATGCCACTGTTCTTTTGGGCCCATTCTAAGACAAGTTTGTATTTCAGCCTGTTAAAGCCCGTTAACCAGTTCGGCCCAATAATAGTTTCGGCCTATTAGCGGCCCGTGGTGCATCTGGGACATTGTCGCCCCGGTTTAACTTTAGGCCCTTTAACGGCCCATGCAGAAACTGGGCTATTTCTTGTCCAAAGTAACTTTAGGCCTCTTAACGGCCCGTAGTCTACGTGGATAAATTTCAGCCCAACAGGCCTATCGGCCTGTTAATGGCTCGTGGAAGAGTTGCGCCTAATTACAGCCCGCGTTGAATCCGGCATGCTGACAATCCATCTGATAACGGCCCCTGACACTTTTGGACCTATGGCCCGTATGGATACCGGCATGCTTAAAGCCCATAATTTTATTGGTCCAAACAGTCCTAAGATATATTTTGGCAAGTTAACTGCTCGTCCTGTTTGGGCCAAACATGGGCCTTAGGCGGTTTCGGCCTATATTGGCCCGTGAATTTTTCGGCCCAACGCTGGCCCAATCTAGGTTTTAGCATGTTAAAAGCCCATGGTATTCTCTGGCCCAGCTGGCGAGAACTTTACTCGGCTTGTTAAAGGCGGGAAACTATTATAGGTTTAGACCTGCTAATGGCCCAAGATGATTATAGGCCCACATTTTGGCCCATATGAGTAACGAGCCGGCCTGAAGACCGACAACATCGAGATCCACTGAACCTTCCGGCCTAATTACAGCATACCGACCAAAGAATAAACCTAGACTATACAATAAAGAAATTACGACATATTGCATCCACTAGGAATCAAAGTTTGCTACCGGTGTTAATAAAGCGCAACCTGACCACGGATTACATACACTGGGCATCAAAGGTCGCCACCAGTGCATATAAATGTGCCGACAAAAGAATATACAAAACTGAGAGCACTTCAGAAGGCACTAGGCCTGGCTAGGACGGGCCCTGCAAGCAGCCGAACAAGCTGATAAGACCTCAGTTGTGCCAACCATAGATGCTCCATCCATAGCTATATGGCACCATAGTGTGCAAGGCAGTCCTTTGTCATCTTCTTTGCATCTTTGACTTCAAGTCAGAGCTAAGCTGAAGCAAGCCTTTCCGCTTTAAGTTGAGACTGAACAAGTTGAACTGATTGAGGCAGCGACTGCACAGAGGTTGTCTCACACCTGCTGGTGAGTAGCTTCATCAAGACAAGACCTTGGGGTCATCTCGCTGTCCTCAATATGATTTGGCTCACTAACTTCCCTAAAGTTCTGCCTGGCATAAGAGATACGACTCTGAAAGAGAAACAAGGAGACACATAACAGGTTTCACAATTATATAAGCAAATAAATGGATCTATTCTGCATAAGGAACATGTTTTTACAACTATTTAAAACTTGTAGTTGTTGTAAACATCCAATCAGATGTAAAAAGCAGTGGAGGAAATGATGCCTATCCAACTCTAATACTAGAACAAAGTTTGAAGGCTTGAGAAGGATGAACTTACATTACATGTTAACACAGGCTGGACAAAGCCCTTCTCCATGTTGATGGAAGGATAATTCAATAAATTCCCCAAAGAAAATTCTTTATAAGCGTTGCCATTATTCTACATTTTGCAAAGAGTAATATAATGAAGCTCAGGTGCAGACTGATGATACATAATCAAATAGCAATTAATTAAGTATAGGGTTACAAGGCAAAAGGTACTGACAAGAGGAATGTAGACATCAACGTGTGCAGTGGCATTGGCTTTATTCAACATTTTGGTAAGAGTAAATGTAGATATGATAATTTGGAGAAAGTGGAGGGCAGGGCAGATAAGATGCAGAGTAATCCTAGACAATCAACTATCTCGCGATGCAAGTACAGTAATACCACCACTGTCCATTATTACTTGTCGCAAATGGATGTATCTAGCACTATTAAGTTCTAAATACATCCAATTGATCAAC
This sequence comes from Triticum dicoccoides, assembly GCF_002162155.2. Lineage (NCBI taxonomy): Eukaryota > Viridiplantae > Streptophyta > Magnoliopsida > Poales > Poaceae > Triticum > Triticum dicoccoides. Next base: position 67,905,305 of record NC_041389.1, read on the forward strand.
AATTAATTCGATGCAGAGGAAGTACATGACAACAGGTACTTACATGAGCAATCCAAAACTTCATAACAATTGTGTTCATTCTACATTTATCTAAGAGTAAATATAGATCTTACAATTTCAAGCAAAGGGAGGATAAAGAAGCAAACATTTAGAGTGATGCTACATAATCAAACAACAATGAGTGTAAGTATGCTGACAAAGGGCAAGAGGTACTAACAAGAGCAATGCAGAGCCCAGTATTGCTGAGAGATCCTATGATTCTTTGAGCAAGGAGATTCATCTAAAATTAGTTTTCATACAAGAGAGAAGGTAAGGCACATGCAGAAATTTAGGAGTTCAAATTTCGAATTGATATCATAAACAGTACCTGACGCTAGGCTCTCAACAGTTATATAATAGGGGTTTAGCCAGTGGAGTAGGGGTAAAGTGTGGATAGTTTGGCATGTGTTTTCTGTGGCTGCTGATCTATCTAATTTATCAGGTATCACTACCTTTTCCAAATACCTAGTTTTTACTCCTTGAGGATCTGCACTCACCCTCTTCCTTTTGGACATCTATTACGAAAGAACAACATTTGACTGAAAAAACATAGTATGACGACACATGGAATAGGTACAGAAAATGGATAGGTATGGCATATACTCATATATGATGCTTAAACTAAGAAGATGGTGTAAGAAAGTAGAAGTAATGAAAGAGGTCAGATGCAAAATATGTGCAACTAATACAACCTTGCCAAGTTAGAGCAAGCACCTTGATGGGTGAATAAGATAGGCCATCCTCTACCATGCCAAGTTTGTTAGCCAGTGGATTGTTCCGCAATATTCCTCTCGTGCGCCCATTCTCATATTCATTTTGATAATGTTCAATACCTTACATGCATGAAAACATAAAAACAAGTGAGATTATGTTTGTAATGCAGAAGTGATTCTAATCCAATACTGCCTCCCTGTAAACCCCTTTGTGCTATCTCTGCAATTCTTCTGAGAGATGCCATGCATGCTGTAATTTGGTGTGTGCCTTAATATAATGTGGCCTACTACTCAAAATATGAGAGCTCCAGAAGTGATGATACTTCCCAGATGACAGCTTCAACATATAGTAAAGAAGAACAAGTCGACCTGACCTGACAGATTCAAAATATACTAAGGGAGAACAACTCGACCTGATCAGTTGACCGCAAATGTCTCTGCAACTCTTCCCAACAAGGAACATACTTATTAAAGAAGAGAAGAGGATCATCTTAAAGAAGAGCAGAAGATCAAACAGATTGAAGATATTACAAGTCTTTCTATACAATGTCGGTTGCCCACCCATGATGAACCAGAGCACAAAGAGAAATACTTTTCCTTCCGGTCTCTCCATATGTGGCTCACATGCATTTCAAAACTAAAGTAGGAACATTTAGCTGACAAATTAAACATCTCTCAGTTTTACTAATATCAGCATAATATCAAATTTGAATTTGTACAACTAAGTTTGTTTAGCTCGATGGGTGGACAAGTGATATTATATGACACGAACCACGTAGGCTAGCTGGTCGTGGTCATCATAAAATGGGGAAACCGTAAGCATGATGAGTATAGTGTTGACTGTGGGAGTGGGATGGTAGATCTGAAGCTGCAAACCACGAAAGGGTAGTTAGCAACCAATGTTTGCTTTGAAATAAGAACTAAGATTTGGTATGGACAAGAAAGTACAGTCAACAAGTGACAAAGAAATGCAATTTTGCTGTCTCTCTATATGTCGCGACATGCATTTGGAAACTCAAGTGGGACCTTTAGCTAACCAATTAAATGTGTCTGTTAACTAATATTAGTATCATATCACAATCATATTTGAACAACTAATCTTTGGAATTTTCAGTGTTGTGTTGTTTAGATTGAAGGGTGGAGTAATGTTAGTATGACAGAAAGCACCTACGCATATCATAGTAGAGTAGATAAAAGGGGAAACCCTAAGGACCAAGAGTAAAATCAAGAAAGTAGAACTAGCTGGACCAGTGGGTGGTGCACATGCTTTTCGAAACGAATATAGGAACATCAGGTGACCAATTAAATGTTCTCTGTTTTAGTAATATGAGCATCATATCAGATTCGTATTTCAACACCTAAGCTTTGTAATTATGAGTGGCATGTTCTTTCGCTTGATGTGTTGAGGTCTTGAGGAGCAGTGCTAGCACGACACGAAGCACCTATGATGATGGTAGTGAATATAAAGGGGGGAAACCATAAGCTTTATGAGTATAGTGACCATGCCATGGCGGATCTGAAGGTGCAAGCCGGAAAAAGCTACTTCACAACCAATGTTTGCTTTCAACTAGCCACTATGATTTGGCACGGACAAGAAAAGTACAGTAAACAATTTACAATCTATTTTCCGGGTGAGATCAATTACTTAAGCACATATGGAAGAGTACCAGCTCTCTTGCGATGCCGTGTAGGCCCCTGCTGATACGTTGAGGGTGCTGTGGGTGCGATGCTTTCGGCGGCGGGGAAGAAGACATTAGACGGCAAACAGCCTAGTTGGGGTATAAATCCTGTTGTCGTGGACGAGGCGGTCATAGGAGCGGCAACAACATGGTGGACGACGGTGCCGATGAAGCGAGAGGACGCGATGAAAGGATCCTGGTCTGGTGCCGTGGATAAGAGACGTCCATCTCTTGCAGTGGACGATGGGGTAGGGGTAGCGGCTCCAGTAAGGTGGAGGATGGGGTGGTGGACGGTGGAGCCTGGCCGCAGTGGGGAGGTTGTTGTGGGGCTGACCGTGTATGAATGGGGACATGGAGGGGGGGATCTCAAACTTTGGGACGCGCTTGTCTCAAAATGTGGGAAAGTTACAAACTTATCCCCTGTTTAAAATTTCAGACATCACGTCAGTTGGGGATAGGACGGTAATCTCGCATCTCCCAAATATTTGCCAGTAGCGATTTCGGGCAAGGAGATGGTGTTTTGCCGCCCACAGTTGGCGTCCATGGTGTATGAACGGGATTGACAGGTAGGGCGGTTGTGTCATGTCTGAGGGAAGTTACACATCTGCCCCTATTAAAAATATTTGCCTACATCGATTTTGGACGAGGAGAGTTTGTTTTTCCACCCACCGTGTATGAATGAGGAAGTGGAGGGAGAGACACATGTCTTTCGGAAGAGCTTGAATCAAATGTGTTTTGCCGCCCATGTTTGGCGCACACCGTGTCTGAATGGGCTCAGATGCGGTCCTTTCATGTCTGATTGAAGTTACTAGTCTACCCCTATTGACAGCAGTGTAAATCCGGTCGATAAGGATGTCAAAGTGTCAGGGGTAGATAGTAATTTCCATCTTGCAAACACTTGCTTCGGGCAGCCCACAAATGATAGTGGGTGTTTAGCCGCTTCGTTCAAAACATGGGAGAATTAGCATTCACGTTTGCCCTGGGCCCTGACAACTAAATTCAAATCCAATTTGTATTCGATTACGAATATCCACAGATAATTCTATGTTTTGTTATTTATTTCTTCAAAACCACAACAAAGATTTATTCCACCTTTATATATGATTATGATTTAGAAATGTCGTGATCTTCAAATTCAGTAGGTTGGATACATTTTGAGTCAAACAGTTATTTCATCCAATACAATATGCTCACACGAAAAACAGTTCACCTTATGTCAATCATACAAGTACTGAGGATTACCTCGCCTAAAAAATTTGGATCATTACAACACATGGACAACATAGGGGGTCTTACAACATAATCCATTCAGAGACATGACACAACATGCAAGTACAATAATCTATTGACAATTTCAACTGGTATCTAAAGAAGAACTGGGATTACCCTGGGCTTCAGATAGTAGGAACATCAGGACCTCCTCCGTATTCAAATGTAAGATTCTTACTTCCTCCAATTCTTGGGTTTCTCGCATAATGTGTGCAGCTAATTGCATAATTTCCAGCCTCAAGATCAAGATTACCTCATCATGGCAGCCACACCATCTCTTTCTGCAAGAACTATAATATCTATGCTCAGAATGCTCTCCGACGGTGTTGCCTCTGAACTGCTACCATCTGGTAACATGGATGGTGCACTGCTTCCACAAATAGATTCTGGGGTTGTACATTGTGTCCTAGTGTGAACGGCATCCTGAAAGGTTTCCGCTTGACATAAGTAAGAGATAATTATCGCATGATCCAGGCAGTAAGCTTACATGGTAAACGACATACGAATTATTGCCAAGCATGGCAAGCTATATTTAAATGGTTTGAAGTAGCATCAACCGAAGAGAAATTAAAATGGTAAGATGAAACTAGTTATTTAAGTGGCAAATAAACGACATCCGCCAGTCCCATATAGTTAGTTTTTGCTAGCTCCCTAGTTTATTTTCCTCAAAAAGGAAAAAAACTCTTTTGAACTATCATACCACTAGTGAACTTTAAACAGGATTAAACATGACCCACTTGACATCCCTAGTTGAAAGGGAGTGTACCACCGCTATATTTAAGTTGCCAAGGCATCTAAGCAGTTCAAATAATCTAAGAAAGCACTTAAAAATGTGGCCTCATATAAACTACGAAGATAGTCTTGTGATGAAGTTCAGAGGAAGCGTTAAGGACTCAAATGAACTAGGCATGCATTTCTTTACGATAGTACAGCAGGCACTGCTGACATATTGGCCAACTCAGGTATAGCCTAACAAGTAAGAAACAAGCATTCAAATCAAGCAACACAGCAAAGCAGACAACTGAACTATTTGTAATTCTGTAGGATTACAGGTTGAGGGCACAAGCCAAGAAAGCAGCCCACACGCATTACATTTCACATTTACTAAAACACACTGGCTTACCATATGTTGTTGTGAAGCCTCCCTGTTGTTGCAATGTTCTTGGAAGATATTGTCAGCATCCCGTGGTTGCAAATCTAGTTGTTGTAGTTTATTCTGCAACCTCTATTTAGGTAAAATTAATTTAATCGCATGCACTGGTTCGAATTGATCATCAATGGTTCATCTAAACTAATGAAAGAAGGGTGTGTGCTTATATCTGCTTCACTCTATTTTTATGCTTATTCGAGGTGCCAGCCCCAAAAGAACAAATATTTTGCTTGATGGGGTTGGCAGCTCCATAATTACTAGAAGCATCAAATTAGTCATGCAACTTGGGAAGATCAAGGACACACAAAAAAATAATGAACAGAGGCTCAGAGCAGTGACATAATAGCTAGCATAAGAAAATGTAGGGTAAAACGAACAAAAAGCAGCGAAACCACATGCTAGTTTACTGATGTGTAATTAAGTATAGAGAATATGAAGCAGTCTGATGGGACCAACAGGTGGCATCAGAACAACACCATTATCATAAATATAGCATGCAAGAAGTAAAATAGTAGGCAGTGATATCTAGGAAGTACAGTAATACTTAGGACAAAACAAAATCATATTAACTATATGTGCACTGGTATGTAATTTAGCACATGTTACATGTTCACTGCCAGAAGTATGGCCCTACATGTGCAAGCAGAATAACGCGTCTCATGAAAAATTGAATGATGCTCTGGAGAAATTCAAAGGTGCGGTGCTTATGCTAAGAAAGTGAACGTAGGCGCCGGCTGTTGGTTAATAGTACCTAATTCTCGGCGGCGTATGGGTATCGTTGTCATACTTGATAGCTAAGGATCATCGATGGTGCTTGTGTTGCGGTTGAGTTTGGGCCGGCTGTCGTTGTCCCTGAAGCAGCTCCGGTGCTTCGGTTGCGGCACCTGTCGACATACAAGAAAGCTCATCTGTGGTAAGTGAACAGTTGCACGATAAAGAAGAGAAAAACTAAAGGAGTACAAATCGAAATAACCTGATGAGGCTACGACGTCAGTAAAGCAGGGCCGGTGGAGTTGAATATGGCGTCCGTGGAGCGGGTCCGGTGTAGTGGACAAAGGCTTCGGCGGGCGTGGTGTACAGTGCTTTCGATGAGGTGGATCTGTTGCGACGGACGAGGGATTGTATGAAGGGCCAGCGATGGGGCGGACGAGGGAGTCAGTGAAGGTACTACACTATGCTAGATGAGGGCGCCGGTTAAGAAGATTCGGTGTGGTGGACCATGATGGCGGTCAAGGAGATCTGGAGCGGTGGACAAGCCAGTCGCTGAAGTGGTTCCGGTGAAGTGGTGAGTTGGCAGTTGGGGGTTCCAAGGTGCGGAAGGTAGATCCGGCGGGGTGTGAGGTCCACCGCTGCGGCGGAGGACTAGATTCGGTGGCTTGCCGTGGTTGGGGGTCGGGGAGGGGAAGGGGAGGGGCTCTAGGGAAGAATGTTGGGGGTAAAGAGGGGAGAACAATGGAGTTACCAAAGTAGCCCTTTTCCGTTCATGTGGCAGGGGTAAAACAGGAATATCACAGGGCTAAACTTTCGGGCGCGAGATATTTCGATGTGAGCGGGAAGTTTGAAAGCTTTTGGCGCCTGAAATTATAAGTGTTCTGCTCTTGTACATCCGACTCTGATATCATGGCCGAGAATTTATTTGTTTTGCATGCAAAAAAAGTGCAAGTTTTGAAAATCAATGTCTCCAACTCGAAACTTAGATTGTCCATTCAATTCAAATATGGATCATTGAGCTAGTACAAGCAAATACCATCATACGGTCTAGTTCAAATGAAATTCCAAATGTGTTTGTCCTAAATATGATGACAAAAGTAAAAATGTGTATGTGTTTGAATAAAGTGGATGATTATAAAGTTTGAACATGCCCGTATGTATATATCTCTAGGTTTGATATATGAATTTGAACTCACGAAATCACGGCTTAAAAAATGTACCTCCGTTTAAATGAATTACAAAAGCTAATGATGGAGTCAAATTCCAAAATTCCAATCTTAGGTTTGTAATTCTGGTACATCAAGGTATATCACGTATGTTGAAAAGTATCGTTATCTCATAGTCCAAACTGTGAAACAAATTGAGCAACCATGAGTGCACACACTATTGACCATATATCTCTCAATTACACTGAAGTCC
>NC_041389.1:67912731-67913894 GCF_002162155.2 Triticum dicoccoides
CACGTCGTTCTCACGAACACACGAGCACATTAATACCCCCTCTCTTCTAATGTCCGGACCCCAATATAGGCCTCTTATCACTTTGTCTCTCGGGCATGCACTGTAACGCCCACGATGCGGCTATATCTCCCACGTGTCGAAGCACGACTTAGAGGCATAACCGCATGGTGGTTTTGTCGTAAGAAGGGTCATCTTCACACAATCCCATGTAATGAACAAGAATGGGATAAAGAGAGTTGGCTTACAATCGCCACTTCACACAATACATAAATTAATCCATAGATCATACAAGATACACTCATAGACCGGCTACGGTCAAATTCAAATGAAAAGAAATAACCCCAAATGCTAGATCCCCGATCGTCCCCCAACTGGGCTCCACTACTAATCATCTGGAAATGAAACATAGTAACGACCAAGGTCCTCATCAAACTCCCACTTAAGCTCGGTTGCGCCACTTGCGCTGGTATCCTCGGTACCTGCATCTGTTTGGTACAATCTGTGAGCCACGGGGACTCAGCAATCTCACACCCGCGAGATCAAGACTATTTAAGCTTGTAGGTAGGAAAGGGGTAATATGGTGGAGCTGCAGCAAGCACTAAGCATATATGGTGGCTAACATACGCAAGTGAGAGCGAGAAGAGAAGCAACACATCGGTCGAGAAGCTAGAAGTGATCAAGAAGTGATCCTGAAACTACTTATGTACATACATAACCCAAACCATGTTCACTTCCCGGACTCCGCCGAGAAGAGACCATCACGGCTACACACACGGTTGATGCATTTTAGGTAAGTCAAGTGTCAAGTTCTCTACAACCGGACATTAACAAATTCCCATCTGCCTCATAACCGCGGGCACGGCTTTCGAAAGATAATACCCTGCAGGGGTGTCCCAACTTAGCCCATCACAAGCTCTCACGGTCAACGAAGGATATACCTTCTCCCGGGAAGACCCGATCAGTCTCGGAATCCCGGTTCGCAAGACATTTCAACAATGGTAAAACAAGACCAGCAAGACCACCCGATGCACCGACAAATCCTGATAGGAGCTGCACATATCTCGTTCTCAGGGCACACCGGATGAACACTACGTACAACTAAAACCATCCCTCAAGTTTCCCCGAGGTGGCGCTGCAAGTGGCTCTAGTTTGGACCAACACTC
>NC_041389.1:67914053-67916234 GCF_002162155.2 Triticum dicoccoides
AAGGCTTAGGTGGAAAATGGTAAAACTAAGGTTGGGCCTTGCTGGAGGAGTTTTATTCAAAGCGAACTGTCAAGGGGGTCCCATAAATCACCCAACCGTGTAAATAATGCAAAATCAAGGAACATAACACCGGTATGATGGAAACTAGGGTGGCAAGAGTGGAACAAAACACCAGGCATAAGGCCGAGCCTTCCACCCTTTACCAAGTATATAGGTGCATTAATTAAACAAGAGATATTGTGATATCCCAAAGTATCCATGTTCCAACAAGGAACAAACTTCATCTTCACCTGCAACTAGCAACGCTATAAGAGGGGCTGAGCAAAAGCGGTGACATAGCCAAACAACGGTTTGCTAGGAAAGGATGGTTAGAGCTTTGACATGGCAATATGGGAGGCATGATAAACAAGTGGTAGGTAGAGCTAACATAGGGATAGAGCGAGCAACTAGCAAGGCAAAGATAGAAGTGATATCGAGGGTATGGTCATCTTGCCTGCAAGGTTCTCAGAGTTGTCGAAAGCTTGATCCTCGTTAGCGTACTCAACAGGTTCCTTGTTCATGTACTCGTCTCCCGGCTCTACCCAGAGCAAGAACACAAGCAATGGAACCACAATAAATCACGGTGCAATGCACAAGCAACATGATGCAATACATGGCATGATATGCGAGATGTGATATGCAATGCTTATGCGTGCTCCGGAAGGAAAATGATGAATAAGGCATAAACTTGGCAAACCAAGCATGCCGCTGGAAAGATGAGGTGATTTCGGTTGAAATCGATATAAGGATCGCCGGAAACGGATGCACGGTTTGCAAATGGCAAGCAAAACAAGAATGACACAACTCTGCGATTAACAGCATGATTGCACATAGAATACATCAAGAAACTATGCTACAGCACGCCAACATAACAACAAAGCATATGACACTGATCTACAGGAGATGGTTAACAAAACAGGAACACTGAGCTACGGCTAAATCACACAATCGCAGGTTCAAACAAGCATGGCAAAAGTGCAAAAGATATCAGCTTGGGCATGGCATAAACAGCATCAGGTAGCAATGTTCAGAGCAAGCAATCAACATGCTACAGGAACTTATAATAGCAACACAAGACATGACATGATTCTAATCAAAGCATAGAACAAAAGTCCCTTACTGACCATGAGCCAAAAAGGATCAGAAGATATGATCGCACCCATGTAAACTTAGCAAGTTTTGTTAATAGATTCAGGAAACAGAGCATGGCATTAACAACATTACGAAGGCATCTTTGCGAGCTCGATTCACTCACCACAAGTCATTGCATGACAAGATAAGCATAGCACCAGCAATAATACCTGTTTATGAAACTAAACATGGCAAGAACAAGTTCATATCATGCAAGGATCAACTACAACAACCTTGGCAAAATTGAATAACATGTAAACAATCTGCCAGGAAACATTTTATAGCAAAAGTAGAGCAACAAAATGAGATGCTAGACTACTTCATAATTGCAAAATGGGGCATGGATGGATAGAGAATAACCATATGTTCAAAACATCCTTACTGAAGTATCTCAAAATATGCATGGATCTCTCTGTAACATCAATTTTACATGGCATAAAATAACAGCAGAACAGGGACTGAAATCAGCAACATCACGAAGCCTAGTTTGCATGCTTGTTCTAGTCACCACATAACTCACAAAAATACATGGCAAGCACCTCTGTAAAGAAGACATGGCATACTCCAAAACACCTGTAGAGCTCATGCTCATAAGATGCACACAATAAATGCAAAAAAAATGACAAAACATCAAGTTCTGTTAACAGACAGCAGATTACATCATATAGCACTTTTGCATCAGAGATTTGGGCATCCAGATGACCTCAAATGAACATGTCCCAATGGAACAAAATGAAGAGCACAACCTGATGAACATTTCGATATATCATATGCATGAAACGGAGCTATGATGACGGAGATATGATGCGATGAATATGGCAAGATAATGCAAAAATAAAAGGACTTGGGAGATTTCGGGGTCAACCTAGGTTTTGACCCGGTCCAGATCTGGATCCGGGTGCGCGAACCGAGGTTGGCCGGAGTAGCCGCTGGAGTTGGAGAGGAGGGAGGCGAGGTGGCCGGCGGCGGCGAGGCCGAGGCGACGGGCGGAGGCGGCGGTCGGCGTGGAGG
>NC_041389.1:67916834-67924049 GCF_002162155.2 Triticum dicoccoides
CGACGGGGCGGCGAGGTCCGGAAGCCGGCGGGCGGGGACGCGGGCGGCGGGCGGCGGGCGGCGAACGGGACGGCCACCGGCGGAGGCGGACGGCGCTCGGGCGGCGCTCGGGGACGGGTGGCGGTGACCCCGATCCGGGCCGGGAGGGCCTCCCGCGGGCTCGCAGGCCGGCGGCGGAGAGAGCGGTGGCGCGCCATGTGGCAGACGGTGATAGGCTCGAGCGCGGCGGCGGTTTCGTCCGGCGCGGACCGGACGTGTCCGGCGCGCGGAGGGAGCGGGCTAGGGTTTCGGGATCTAGAAATTTTGGAGGGGTGCACATATTTATAGGTAGAGGGAGCTAGGAGACTCCAAATGGGGTGTAGTTTTCGCCCACACGATCGTGATCCGACGACGGAGAGCATGGAAGTGACTTAGATGGGTTATTGGGCTGTTTTGAAGGGGTGTTGGGCTGCAACACACAAGAGGCCTTCGCGATTACCCGGTTAACCGTTGGAGTATCAAACGACCTCCAGATGGCACGAAACTTGACAGGCGGTCTACCGGTGCTATACCAAGGCCACTTGGCAAGCCTCGGTCCATTCCGAGAATGTTTAACACCCACTCACGAAAAGAGAACAAGATGGGTGCGCCGGTGCATGTGGGAGTGTCGGATTGCAAAACGGACAACGGGGAAAATGCTCGGATGCATGAGACGAACACGTATGCAAATGAGATGCACATGATGACATGATATGAGATGCATGACATGAACAAAATGCAAAACAAAAGACAAAACCCAACCACGGAGGGAATACCATAGCACATAGCCGAAAATGGCAAGAGTTGGAGTTACAAATATGGAAAGTTACATCCAGGGTGTTACAACACTCCACCACTAGAAGAGGATCTCGTCCCGAGATCTAGGACTAAAAGAACTCCGGATATTCGGAACGGAGGTGATCCTCACGCTCGTAGGTGGCTTCTCGGTCGGAATGGTGTGACCACTTCACATTCAGGAATTTGATTGACTTGTTGCGAGTCTTGCGCTCGGTTTCTTCAAGAATAGCAACGTGGTGCTCATGATAAGAGAGATCTTCTTGGAGGTCAATTTCTTCGAATTTGATAGTGTGCTCAGGAGTCTTGAAGCACTTGCGAAGCTGTGACACGTGAAACACATCATGCACATTTGCAAAGTTGGACGGAAGCTCAAGTTGATAGGCGAGATCACCTCTTTTGCCAATGATCTTGAAAGGGCCCACGTATCTAGGGGCAAGCTTCCCTTTCATACCGAAGTGACGAGTGCCTTTCACTGGAGAGACGCGGAGGTAGACATGGTCTCCGATTTCAAAAGCCAAGTCACGGTGCTTGCTATCATAGTAACTCTTCTGGCGTGATTGCGTGGCTTTGAGATTCTCATGAATGACTTTGCACATTTCTTCGGCTTCTGTGATCAAGTCGTTGCCAAGAAGTTGGTGTTCACCTGTCTCGGACCAATTGAGTGGAGTACGGCACTTTCTGCCATAGAGAATTTCGAATGGGGCCTTGCCCGAACTCGCTTGGAAGCTGTTGTTGTAGGAGAACTCGACATATGGAAGACAATCTTCCCACTTCATACCGAAAGAAATGACACAAGCCCTGAGCATGTCTTCAAGGATTTGATTGACTCGCTCGACTTGGCCACTTGTTTGAGTGTGGAAAGTTGTGCTGAAACGAATGTTGGTGCCCATGGCCTTCTGAAAGGAGTCCCAGAACTTAGAGGTGAAAATGCTACCACGGTCTGAAGAAATCAGTTGTGGAATGCCGTGCAAGGAGACAATCCTGGAGGTGTATAGCTCTGCCAACTGAGCTGCTGTCATAGATTCTTTGATAGGAAGGAAATGAGCCACTTTAGTAAGCTTGTCAATGACAACGAAGATAGCATCATTTCCATGCTTGGACTTAGGAAATCCATTCACGAAGTCCATCTCGATGTGATCAAACTTCCATTCCGGAATAGCAAGAGGTTGGAGGAGACCAGCTGGTCGTTGGTGTTCTGCTTTCACCCTTCTGCAGACATCACATTCATTCATGAATTGAGCAATTTCTCGCTTCATTCGAGTCCACCAATACGACTACTTGAGGTCATGGTACATCTTCGTACTTCTAGGATAAATGGATAGAAGGGAATTGTGTGCCTCGTTCATAATGACTTTTCTCAGATCACCTTTAGGAACCACAATTCGATCCTCGAAGAAAAGAGTATCTTTGTCATCAATGTGGAAGCACTTGTATTTGGAAATGCCCTTGTCAATACCACGTTTCACCTTTTTCACCATGGTATCCAGGAGTTGTGCCTCACGAATTTAATCTTCCAAAGTAGGAGAGACTATGAGGTTGGCAAGAAAGCCTTGAGGAACAACTTGAAGATTCAGTTTGCGGAAAGCTTCACAAAGATCTGGTTGGAATGGCTTGAGAATTAATCTGTTGCAATAAGCCTTTCTGCTCAGAGAATCTTCAATCACATTCGCCTTGCTAGGAGTATATTCAATACTTGGATTGTACTCTTGAATCATTTCAACCCATTGAGTTTGTCTGAGGTTGAGGTTTGGTTGAGTGAAGATATACTTGAGACTCTTGTGATCGGTGAAAATGTCCACTTTCCTTCCCAACAAGAGATGTCTCCATGTTATCAATGCATGGACAACTGCCGCCAACTCGAGATCATGAGTGGGGTAGTTCTTTTCGTTGGGCTTCAACCGACAAGAGGTGTAGGCCACAACTTTCTTCTCTTGCATTAACACAGCACCGAGACCTTGAAGAGAAGCATCACAGAAAACTTCGAATGGCTTGGATTCATCAGGAGGAGTCAAGACAGGAGCTGTGACTAGCTTCTCGTTGAGGGTGTTGAAAGCAACGTCACACTCAGGCGACCAGACATACTTGACATGCTTCTGGAGGAGGTTGGAAAGAGGCTTTGCAATCTTAGAGAAGTTCTCAACGAATCTTCGGCAATAGCTTGCAAGACCAAGAAAACTTCGGAGCTGCTTGACATTCTGAGGAGGTTCCCAATTCAAAATTGCAGACACCTTCTCGGGATTAACAGCGATGCCCTTGGCGGAGATGATGTGACCAAGATAAATAAATTCATCAAGCCAGAACTCACATTTGGAAAACTTCGCATAGAATTGATGCTCTCTGAGCTTGTCGAGCACCAATCGCAAATGTTTGGCATGATCCTTCTTATTCTTGGAGAAGACCAAGATATCATCGAGATACACCATGACGAATTTATTGGTGTAGGGGTTGAAAATGAAGTTCATCATTCGAGAGAATGTTGGAGGAGCATTGACAAGGCCGAAAGACATGATAGTATATTCATAAGAACCAAAGCTAGTTCTGAATGCTGTCTTGGGAATATCTTGTTCACGAATGCGAATTTGATGATAACCCATACGAAGGTCAAGCTTGGAGAATACTTTAGCACCTTTGAGTTGCTCGAATAGCTCATTGATGTTGGGAAGTGGATACTTGTTCTTGATTGTCTTCTTATTCAATGGACGGTAATCGACGCACAGTCGGTCCGTGCCATCCTTCTTCTGGACAAAAAGAACTCCACAACCCCATGGAGATGAACTCGGTCTGATCAAACCCGGACGCTCTTGTTCATCGAGCTGTTTCTTCAATTCCTTCAGTTCTTCAGGTCCAAGCTTGTAAGGACGCTTGCAAACGGGTTCAGTGCCAGGCTCAAGATTGATAACGAACTTGACTGGCCGGTGCGGAGGCATACCCGGAAGCTCTTCTGGAAAGACATCTTGGTACTCACAAACGACTGGAATCTGAGAGATAGCATCCAACTCGCCCTTCTCATTGAGAGAAAACAACCAAATGGTTTCGTCATGAGCGGCATAGATGATAACATCCTCAGAAGAGTGTGTCCATTGAATTTCTCTGGCAGCACAATCAAGTTGAGCTTTGTGCTGAGAAAGCCAGTCCATCCCGAGAATTAGATCAATATCCGAGTCACCAAGAACAAATGGTTTAGACAGAAATTTATAGTTCCCCATCTTTATAGAAACATCCGGGACGCAATTATTAGATGTCATTTGCTTACCCGGGGACACAATCTTCAACGGGATAGGAATCTTTTCCGTCACAAACTCATGCTTGGCAACAAAAGGTCTTGAAATGAAAGAAAGCGATGCACCAGTATCAAATTAGAGTTTTGCAGGAATAGAGTTAACTGGAAGGTTACCCATGATCATATCCGAAGAATCCTCTGCCTGAGCTGCATTCATCATGTTCACCTTTGCATGCTTTGGATTATGTTTGATCACTGCATTGCTTGAAGATCTCACAGGAGGAGGAGGCGGAAGGCGCCTTTGGTTGAAGCACTTGTTCGCATAGTGACCTTTCTGCTGGCACTTGTTGCAAGTCACCTCTGAGAGCGGACGGTGATAAGGAGCATTTGACCTTGGAGCTTGAGAATTTGACTTGTTTTGATAGCCTGAGTTGGGTGGGTGGGAAGATCCACGACCACCTGAGTACTTCTGCTGGTAAGGCTGACGAAACGGAGGAGGAGGAAGGTAGAACTTTTGCTGCTTAGCTGCCACTTGAGAGGAAGAAGAAGACTGAACTCCATCCCTGATTCTCTTCTTAGAAGCCTCACACTTGAGCTGAGCACCTTCTTGCTTGAGGGCCATATTGTAGAATTGATCAAACTGAGTAGGATGAACAAGAACGAGAGCTAACTGCAGATCCTCTCTAAGGCCACCTCTGAATTGATAGATCATACTCTTTTCATCAGGAACGTATTGTTTAGCGAAGCGAGCAAGTTTCTGAAACTGCTTGTTGTATTCGTACACTAACATGTTGCCTTGCTTGACATTGCTGAACTCCTCACGCTTGCTCTCAACAACACTGGTAGGAATGTGGTGAGCTTTAAAGTCCCGACAAAAGTCAGTCCAAGTAATCACTCGACCTCCTCTGGAATCTTTGTATTGCTGGAACCAATTAGCTGCTTGGTCCTTGAGCTGAAAAGAAGTGAACTTGACGTAGTCCTCAGGCCTGACATTGCTGCATTCAAAATGCTTGTTGATATCCACGAGCCAATAGTCGGCGTCTGTGGCCTCGGCACAGTAGCTGAAAGACTTCGGCCGATTTGCAAGGAAATGGTTGAGGGTAGGAAACTGAGGCTGATGGTTGAACTGCCCTTGACCTTGGTTCCCTTGGTTGCCTTGGCCTTGGTTGCGCTCTTGCATCAGCTGAATCAACAACTGAGCATTGGCGTTTGTGGTTGCCATCAAAGCTTGCCATGCCTCCGGAGGCGGAGGTGGAGGTGGAGGGTTCGCCTGACTCCCATCATTGCGTTCCGGATTCTGACGCGTTGGCGAAGCCATCCTGAAGAGGGTGACATCCGTTAGCATCTTGATAGACAGATAGACAAGTTGAATCAACGGATAGAAACTGCAACATATAGTCTTCACGATAAACATTCGAACAAGGATGAACGAATGAATTCCAAAGCAAACATCACGTCCATTAAGGTGAGAAGCCACTTGATAAGAGATTGATGAAAGAAAATAACAAGGTGCAACTGGAACAAATAAGTGGTAAGGATTACCCAATCACAAACCAAATATCTGAGGGAAGAAAAGCTAGAGCTACTTGAATCCCACCTATAAGCTCCCGAAACTTTCTGGTTATGCAATCAGGTGTTGGGGATACAGGGGAAGCAATATATCTCACCCAAACTAACAATCCCTACATCCAGCCATATCCATCCGTCAACACATAACCAAGAAACCTTCGGAAATCGTGTACCTCAACCTTCGAAAAGCATCCGTTATACGAGTTATGGCAATACTCCCGAACTCCCCAGTACTGGGTGACGTCGAGATTATCTCACCAACAACTGCATAAAAGAGATTTTCGATGTCGACAAAACTCAGGTATTCCAGAACTGCAACGATAAAATTGTGACGAGAACACCTCGGAGCTCAACTCCCCGGGACACTACCACAACCCCTAAATGTCAGGAGGCACCAAGAAAAATGTTCTCGTCACAAAACCATCGGAACGATTCCAATATCCCCGCGTGATCCTAAAAAATTTGTTTTAGTGAAATCTGAGGAGAGGAGAGTCAAACCTTCTACGTCAGGAGACCTCACCAGAGCGACGAAGGGACTGAGGAGTAAAAAGAATCCTACTCTCCGATATATATAATCCTAAGACTCAATACATTTTTTTGTTCTAGACTCAACAACGCCAGCAAACAATCAAGCAGGGGGCTCCTAAGTCGGGGATGGCTCTGATTACCAACTTGTAACGCCCACCATGCAGTTATGCCTCTAAGTCGTGCTTCGACACGTGGGAGATATAGCCGCATCATGGGCGTTACATGCACACATCTCTTCCCACACTCTTTAGGTCTCCCGGCATCTCTCTTTCCCAAGCACACACACTATGTAGAGTGTATCTTTCCCATACACACAAAACGTTGCCCCCAAACGTCTATCTCCCTAGTTATGTGGTTCTCGCACATTCACCTCACACACCACCCCCACTTCAAACAAGCACACTTTGTCTCCTTGTGCACCACTCTCCTCTTTCTATCTCTCCCACATGCGGACCCGCCCCAACTCCTTCCCTGTATACATATATGTCATGACTCTTTTCATAGGTCCCTAATGTATCATCGTTCTCAATCTCGCACGTTGTTCTCTACACCATCTATTCTAGATCTCTCATGAACACTACAAAAAAAGACACATCCGTGACATTTTGGGCCGAAAGAAATTTTTTTCTGTCATACATATGACACTTCTATGACGATAATTGTGACAAAACCCGGTATCATCATAGATGTGGTGGGCTCCTACTTCTATGACAAAAAAACATGACAAAAAATGGGCTTTTCATCCTGGGCGGGCCGGAGACGTAGCTGCATGACATTCTTTGGGCCGTCCATGACGGAAAAAACCGTGGTAGAAGCGAGGGGGAGGAAAATTTTGGGGAATTCCCGGTTACGGTGGGAGGTCGGGAGCCGAGCAATGCGCGTTTCTCTCGTACACGTACGCGCGTGTGTGCCAGGCGTTGGCTCTAACTGAAACCGAGCGAGGCGTTGGGCACTAACTGAACCCGAGCGATTGCACCGCAGGCTACGCATTACTGAAACCGAGCGATCGATCGATGGCTGTTAACTGAACCCGATCGAGCGATTCCTTCGCTACTGCTGCTAACTGAAGCCGATCGATTGGA
>NC_041389.1:67924223-67950548 GCF_002162155.2 Triticum dicoccoides
ATGAACAGTGAGCGGTGGTATTGCCTCTGGATGAATAGGACCCCGTGGTGTGGTGGAGGGCTGGATGAACAGTAGACGGTGGAGGGGTGCCCGTGGAGGGGTGGATGAATAGGACCCCGTGGTGCGGAGGGCTGGATGAACATTACACGATGGAGGGGTGCCTGTGGAGGGGTGGTTGAACAGGACCCCGTGGTGTGGAGGGCTGGATGAACAATAGACGGTGGAGGGGTGGTTGAACAGTAGCCGGTGGAGTAGCACGCGGTGGAGGCTGGATGAACAGGAGCCCGTGGAGGCTGGAGGAGGTCGACGGTAGCCCGTGGAGGCTGGAGGATGTCGACGGTGGAGATGAACAGTATCCCGTGGAGTCCCATTTTGCAGTACGACACACCCCTCCCGATGAACAGGACCCCCGTTTCGACCGTAGCGCTCCAACACAAGTCCGTTTCATCTGTTTTGCAGTATGCCACACCCCTCCCGATCAACAGGACCCTCGTTTTGACCGTAGGAGGTCCGTTTCCTCCGTTTTGGGGTATGGCAGACCCCTCCCAATCAACAGGACCCCGTTCCGAACGTAGGAGGTCCGTTTCCTCGGTTGTGCGGTATGCCAGGCCTCGTTTCCATTGCCTGTTCCATCCGAGCCCTCCCGATGAACACGACCATGCATTCCGTTCCGACCGAGCCGGTTGGCTCCCACGCGTTCCATTGCCTCCCGATGAACACGACGCATTCCATTGCCTCCCCATGAACACGACGCATTCCGTTGCCTCCCCATGAACACGACGACGCTGTTTCTCCGTTCCGACCCAGCCATGTCAACGAGCCCATCGCCGTACGTATGCGCGAGTAGGCGTTCGAGACCCCGCCCGTATGTACACATACGTGGCCGTATATTCTTTCTTGCACCCTTCCCGTATGTACATGCTACGTGCGCGTCTCTACTACGACACGTACGCGCCTCTACATCCACCAGTATATATGTACGTACACATTCGCGACCAGAATGACAACGCTACGTACGCTTCGACCAGGTGGGTCCTGACTGTCAGGCACTTCCTTGCGTGCGAAGATGTAGCTGGTGGGTCCCAGCAGTCAGGGGCCGAATTGTTTTTTTGCCCCGGTCGCACTTCCTTGCGTGCGAAGATGTAGCTAGTGGGTCCCAGCAGTCAGGCGGGCGAATCGTTTTTTTTTGCCCGGATGCACTTCCTTGCGTGCGAAGATGTAGCTGGTGGGTCCCAACAGTCAGGGGGAAACGTTTTTTTCGTGAAACACAGTGGCCGTCAGGTGGGTCCCAGCTTTAAAGTGGAGGAACCATTATTTTCCGCGTAATAAGGAGGCACTTCCTTGCTGCGGCCGTGGACCCAACTATCAACCTCTCCACGTATAGTCCACGTCCGATGGAAGTCGTTCCTTGACAACATTGACCACGCCGCGCCGAGAGCATCAGGGCGGTGGACGATGGCGATGCCTAGGAAGGGGACAATGCGGAGCCGGGGAAGACGTGGCAGTGGAAGCCCGCGCGGAGAGGAGTACGAGGGTTCACTGGTTCGGCTACGGTGTGAGGCTGCCGTCGCTGCAGGGCCTGGCCAGCGGTGGGAATAGTAGGGGGCGGTGAGGCCTCCGCGGCAGCACATCCGACCACGGGAGGCAGGAGCATGCGGCACGACCGGCGCTGCTTTGGGCGGCTAGAGCAAGAAGACCAGAGGTTGAAGAAGCACTACGGTCGTTGGATGGACATCGTACGGTCACTGGAGCTAGAATCATTTATATTGACTAAGTTGACAAAGCCCTCCTTCTCGGTCAACTTAGTAGGCCCACAAGTCAGCCTCCCACCAAGGTGGGTCCCAGCTAGCAGGGGGTATTCATTTTTTTGTGCGTAATAAGGAGGCACTTCCGGTGGGTCCGAGCTAATAGCAGGGGGAACATTTTTTTCACGAAATACGGTGGCCCGTCGGGTGGGTCCTAGCAGTCAGGGGCAAACGTTTTTTCGCGAAATACTGGTGGGCGTCCGGTGGGTCCCTACTGTCAGGTGGAGGAATAATTATTTCCCGCGTAATAAGGAGGCACTTCCTTGCAGCTGCCGTGGACCCAGCTGTCAGCCTCTCCACGTACAGTATTCTTCCGATGGAATTCGGTCGTTGACCACATTGACCACGCCACGCCGAGAGCACCAAGGCAGTGGACGATGCCAAGGCCTAGGAAGGGGACGACGCGGAGCCGGGGAAGACGCGGCAGTGGATGCCCACGCGTAGAGGAGTACGAGGGTTCACTGGATCGCTGCGGTGTGAGGCTGCCGTCGCCGCAGAATAACAGGGGGTGTGGGTGAGTGGAGTGGAGGGATGGCCTGGCCAGCGGTGGGAGTAGTATGGGGGCGGTGAGGCCTCCGCGGCAGCACAGCCGGCCACGGGAGGCAGGAGCAGGCGGCACGACCGGCGCTGCTTTGTGCGGCTGGAGCAAGAAGACCAGAGGTTGAAGAAGCACTACGACCGTTGGATGGACATCGTACGGTCAGTCGAGCTAGAATTGTGCATATTGACTAAGTTGACAAATCCCTTCGTCCCCGTCAACTTTGTAGGCCCACTATACTGGGTCCCAGCTAGCAGGGGAGTATGCATTTTTTTGTGCGTAATAAGGAGGCACTTTCTTGTGTGCGAAGATATAGCTGGTGGGTCCGAGCTGTCAGCTGCGGCAATGTTTTTTTCGCGAAATACAGAGGCCCTTTTGGTGGGTCCCAGATGTCAGGTGGAGGAATCATTATTTTGCGCGTAATAAGGAGGTATTTCCTTGTGTGCGGCCGTGGACCCAGCTGTCAGCCTCTCCACGTATAGTCCACTTCAGGTGCATGTCGGTCGTTGACCACGTTGACCACGCCACGACGAGAGCACCAAGGCGGTGGACAACGGCAAGGCCTAGGAAGGGAACGACACGGAGGCAGGGAAGACTCGGCAGTTGTTTTTGTTTCCCACGCGGAGGGGAGTACGACTGTACGAGGGTTTACTGGTTCGTCTGCCGTCGCCGGAGAATAACAGTGGGTGTGGGTGAGTAGAGGGATGGCTAGGCCAGCGATGGGAGTACATTGGGGCGGTGAGGCCTGCGCGGCAACACAGCCGGCCGCAGGGAGGAGGGAGCAGGCAGTCCTGCCGGCGCTTGTTTGAGCGGCTGGAGCAGGAAGAGCAGAGATTGAAGAAGCACGACGGCCGTTGGATGGACATCCAACAGTATACAAGCCATCTGTGGAAAGCCTCAAGTCTGTGGAAAACAGCATACAGCCCATCTGCCATTATTTCAAATAATTTACAGCCCATTTGCTAATTCTTACGGGTTTTTTTGGAGCCCATATTCTTTTTGTTAGCATTACAGCCCATATTGTGGCCACAGTTAAAAAAGTACAGGAAATTTTGCATATGTCTGTGCGGTCTGAACAGTTTTTAATCCTGAAATTTCGAGTCACATTTAGACTGATCTTAAAAATAAATGTATATCAATATAAAATCCAATAAATTTTCCACGCATAAAAATCAATGCAATTTAAAATCTCAAAATGAAAAACAATATTTGAAACTAATTGCCGGTTTGATGTGTTTTAAAAATGTACAAACCATTTCTCATTACTGATAGGCCATTTTCTCGGCCAGCCGAATGAAGTTCTCCTCGTCTTGAAAGATTTGCAGCCCAACAGGCCTGATAAAGCGACTTACTTGACAAATCACAAAAAACTGGGCTAGCCATTTTCAGAAAGAAAAAAAACTACTGGGCTGGTCTGTGGTAAACATAAAAGAAAAGGTTATCTAGACAGGCCAGAGTGTCCCGCACAGCCGAGTTGACACCCTGCTTCCGTCTCAAAAACAAATTCGATAAATGCCACTCCAATTATGGCGATTCATAAAAATGCCACTGCAATTTCCATACTTTGAAAAATGCCACTGCAATTTTTGCAAACTTTGAAAAACGCCACTGCAGTTTGCAAACTTTGAAAAACGCCACTCCAGACTTCGAAAAATGCCACTAGAAATGGCATGAAATGGCATTTTTCAAAGTTTAGAAATTGAAGTGGCATTTCTCGAATACACCATATTTGGAGTGGCATTTATCAAATTAATCCAAAACAAAAATAACTGGGCGAGCTGCTGGGTCCCTGGTGTCAGCCGCTCGTTGTGCAATTCTCTCGTTTATTGACTACGTTGACAATGGCATGGGACCCAGATGTCAGAAATCCACTAGGAGGAGCCATTTTTTTATTGGCTTGAAATAAGGTGGCACTTGCTTTCGTACTGCATTGACCTTGGCGGGTCCCTACTGTCATCCTCTCCACGTACAATCATCTCCTGATTGTGTACACGTCAACTTGCTAGGCCCACAAGTTAGCCTCTAAACCCGTGGAGGACAAATACAACCCATTTAAAAAAATAACAGCCCATTCCATACGTTCAAACGGAAAGTTCAACATTCAGAGCAAAGTAACAGGTATGATCCACATATATAGTACCGAACTTCCACGTTGACAACCATCATAGCCAAGTTAACTATCTACTCCCACTAACACTCTAGTAGCGTACAAGTACTAACTTACTCTTAGCTAACTAGACGATGCCGGCCGCCATCTGCTGCCCATGCTAAACGCTGGCACCAGTGTCCTCCGCCTCGCCTCGGACTTGCCAGAGGTGCGATAGGGCGCGTTGCTCGCGCGCGTTGGCCCTTTCCATGCCGGCGTGGTCCATCGAAGCTTCGGCTTCCAAGCGGGAAACCCACTTGACGAGCTGGTAGTAAAAATAGGCGTCACGAACGCGTGCGTGCCCGACAGCCTCCATGGCTATTTGCCGGGCGCCGGCCTCCACGTAGTCGGCCCAGTTGCGGGTGCTCTGCTCGCAACTCAGAGCGTCGGTGCGCTGCTACTCCATGTCCCGTTGGCCGCGCAAATCGGCGATACGCTACTCCTCTGCCAGGCGGTCGCACTCCAACAACTCCTGCTCCTCCGCCATGCGGTCGTGCTCCAACAACTCCTCGATCTCCGCATTGGTATCTAAAGACAGATAGAATGCCTCCTCCCTCTGTCTGCCTTCCGGTGAAAACCCGAACACTGGTTCCCGCGGTGACCGCCGCGGGCATCGCCTACCGTGGACGGGCGGGAGCATGGCCGACGTGGCAAGTGATGATGGGCCGGTGGGGGCTTATGAGGATATGGCGAGTTGGGTCACGGTGGCACCGGAGAAGGCCGAGAAACAGTACTTATAGGCGGAAGATAGCGCGACGTGCGGTCATCGGAATTCAATGCATAATGGCTTAGCGCGCCAGCTTGCCGTGGAAAACTAGAGAAACTGAAATTAGGACTGTGCCATCCCGTCCCGTCTGGGTCGCACGCCCGCATGGCGGTCAAACGGGTGCACTCAAATCATCTCCCTCCTTGTCAATAATGATTCCACGAATTTAAAAAGCCCACAATAATTAAAGCGTATCTTTTTTCGCATCAGTTAGCTGCCTTAATTACGACCGGCTGCATGCAGGCACTCAGAATCGCTCGCAGGCAGTACGCGAAGCAGCATGGAACGAGTCACAGCCGAGGGCATGCATGCAGCCACTTAAATCGCTGGAATTAATTAGGATTGAACTTCTGCATGCCGTTAATTATTGTCGTGCCTTGGTCTTGCTGCTTTGCTCACAGGACTAATGAACCCGGACGGAGGGAGTACCTTGGTTGGTGAGAGGTTTGAATTAAGCCCTGCAAAGCAGAAAGGATGTACTAGTACGTGCGTGATCTGCTATTTATTCGTATAGGATCGATAGTGTAGCTTGTCAGTTTCTTCAGAGGTAGGCATTTTTATCCGTGTAGGATCGATAGTGTAGCTAGCCAGTTTCTTCAGAGGTAGGGATTTTTATTCAAAAAACTGCCACTTCACATCTTGCATTGCAAATAAAACTGCCAGGAGCGCATTTGTAGGCTAGCTAGTGATCGATCAGTAACTTGTAAACACTGAGCGAACAGAAATAAGTAACTGTTAATGCATCTCAATGATTCACAGATCATATACAAATATGTAGCTCCAAAAGCAAAGATCATCCACTTTGGATCTTGCGTCGCAACTAAAACTAACTTGTCCGATTCCCATACATAAGATCAACATGTTAATGCATCTCAATGATTCACAGATCATATACAAATATGTAGCTCCAAAAGCAAAGA
Organism: Triticum dicoccoides; assembly: GCF_002162155.2. NCBI lineage: Eukaryota > Viridiplantae > Streptophyta > Magnoliopsida > Poales > Poaceae > Triticum > Triticum dicoccoides. Next base: position 67,930,399 of record NC_041389.1, read on the forward strand.
TCTAGAAAAAACATCTGTTCTTCCTACTAACATGGATGCTTCTCTTGGCCAACATTCAGCACAGACTGAAATACAAATTTGTTTGTGAAGTCTACGATTCCTCTTGCAAACGTAAGTGGTTTCACCAACAGCTGGAACCATGAGAATGAATCACACATGATGGAGGAACATCCACTGCAATACCGCGAGACTATTTTCGGAATACAAACTTTAACTTAGGCAAAATGATGCCCATTGTATAATCAGACCAAAGCAATGAAGCACCTAGTGTTGGCCAATAAATAGTACAATACTACTTTTCTGCAGTCCATGAAGTGACTATCCAATCTTTCTGTGTCTATTTTCAAATTGCACTGCATGCAGTGACTATACTATTCTCTTGTGCAGTTCAACCAAAATTGCGGACACTTTGCTTGTTTGCCAAATAGCAACGGGCAGACATCTTTGTCTGCACAAATATTAAGCAGCTAGTAAACATATACCACACCTTGTATTTTTGGTTTAAACATGTCTCTTCCGCTTAGCATCTGTCATGTTCTGCACTCGACAATCTGATACAGTTATGTTTTGCCCTGGACAATTTCATACTGAATTGATTTGTTGGTTCAGAGCAGAAATATAGCGCCTATTCTTCATCAGACCAAGGATATCCATGTTCGTAGTGATGGAAGAGTTGAAATTGATACAACAAAAATTGAGCATCCAATCATTGAATCCTGTCCTGCACCGCCAATGTAGGTCCACCCTGCCAATAAATTCACATGCAAACCACTAGTATTACTATCTAATGACAATACAAAAAGAGTAGCAAGATAGTAGCAAACCATGTACCTTCGTAATGAACAGCTCATAGTGCCACCAATTGGATATAAAGGTTTGGAAAAAAAACATGCTCCTAATGTTGAACCAATTGGACTTTTTGTGCAGTTCCACTAAAATCGAGCATCCCTGTTTGCATAGATATTGAAAGTGTGATTACTCTAAAAGTGGCACTAGTTGAAGCATAGACTCACAAATATAAGCATTCCAATTTGTTAATGGGAAAAGGTAGCAAGACAGTTTCTAACCACCTGTTTGAAGGAATAAATAAAGCAACAACGGCTGAAGTCAGGAAGGCATACATAGTTTTTTCTGAAAAACTGAGCCATTCCTGAACTTTCCTCTTCTTTTAAACAAATTTTGTGCAGTTCTTCTAAAATAAAATGCCATCACCGCCTTGACAATTCAGTGACACTGTACAAAAGGAAATTACTTAACATTACATCATGATGTTAGGTATGTAGTTGACAGGCATTAGAGACAAACATACAGACCTCCTCCGATAACATAATGAACATTAATTTTAACAAAGGTGTGACTAGCTTTACCGGGATAATTGGAGTGAACTCTACACCCTTTATTCCTTAATATAAGACGTTTTCGCGGTTCAATTTAAAGTACCCAAATGTCTAGTATTTAGAAAAACAGGTAGTAGGTTTCTTGAGCACATATCTGGGAAAGCTTGCCACACTTTATTTATGTCCATACGCTAATGCAACACCATTCGAATACTACAAATATACACTAATCCGGTGGCTAGTGCAACAGTAGAGTAGTTAGTTTATTACATGGTACAGTACAATGGTTTTACTGAACAGATTTCAATAAACTCTAGCACTGGAAGGTTTCTATAAGAATTAATAATACAAAATGTAAAGGTAACAAGTTTCAGCATTGGTATACTAGTTGTGCATGAGCATTAAACCAAATACAAAAGTCTGAAGGTAACTAGCATTATTAACTAATGATAGTATAAAAAATTGCAAACCATGTACCTCCAAGGTAAATATCATTTTGAACTCGGGGGGACCTTAAAAATTGCTATCCCAATCTTGATAATCGATCAAACATAAAAACTTGATCGAACGAATCAAGAGAACAGTCGGAGGAGGAGATGCCCACTCTTGACCTTTCCTCTTGTCTTCATAATTGTTTGTGCAGTTTAACCAAAATAAAATGACACCAGCGCCTTGGAATTTTCGTGACACTGTACAAAAAAATTAACTTATCTCATGAAAGTGAGGTATGTAATCTATAAGCATTAACAGTGCAAAAATCTGAAGGTAGTAACAAGTTTCATCGTTGGTATACTGGTTGTGCAACAGCATTAGAATGCCTTAGATGAAAAATCTTTAATACATCCGCAATCAACAGCTAACCCTGAAATAATCTAGTGACATTAAATGGCATTGCTTAAATTTATCGGTGGCATTAGACTGAGAGAGGCAATAGTTAAATGTGGCATCACTTTAGCAGTAGCATTGCTTGACTTGACTGCTGGTGTTATACTAACAGCAAAAAAAGTGGCAATAAGAGAATGGGAGGCCCATTCGGACAGTGGGTGCACCAGTACGATGTACCTCCATGGACGCAGAGTGGTGAGGGAGGTATGGTTGCCCAGAGCAACAAATATCCAGGTAGCATATGTGGATTACGTCCCATTTTTGTTCTCTTTAGCCACCTTTTTCCTATGCGAGGTAAACAAACCGATCGACCTGGTCATTCTCTATTGCATTGTCATGCCTTTCTACCCTTCTTCAACCAAGAGACACGAGACTCGTTCCTTAGCTACTGATTTTCCCCTTTTCAACCTAGATGCGGGTTCGATGCCTACTCTCTCGGACATTACATCTCCCTTCCTTTCCTTATTCAAACCAGACATGGATTAGTCTTTATTTTTTTTTGAAAAGGGGGATCTCCCCGGCCTCTGCATCAGAGCGATGCATACGACCAGACATGGATTAGTCTGCATGAACTAGGGTTTCCTTTAATAGTGCCAATTATGGTTTTCGTCTACGTGGCCAGCAGAGCAGAGGATAGCAAATTGGGAAGATGGTGGAGTGGAAAAAGATCCACATGCAACGACGTGGCAGATGGGGCAATAGAACAAGGTTATGGTTCGAAAAGAGGTAGCATACCCGAGGGTCGGCGGGAAGTGGCTTCGCTCGTGGTCGTCGTCCTCCGCACACACTATGGCAGCGACCTTGGGAACGGAGGTCATCCCGCGCGGGCGCTAGGTCTGAGAGGACGGCCTTGTCGTCAGTGCGTGACCTCGCTCGCCGACGACGAGTGCGTCAACGCTGCACGTCCTTTTCTTCCCCGGCGGATCTGTGACCATCGGTGAGGAGGGAGAGAGGGGCCATCTTTTTTATATCTGGAGAGAGGGTGGTAGTGTGAGAAGCAAGTGGGCAGCCCTTAGCAAGAAAGTGCTGAAGGTCCAGCCTATATATCTTTTTTATACTACTAGTACTGGAGGTGGAGTAGTGGTAGAGTAGTTTATATTTTCTCTGTGTACAGCACCAGTTAGTCGTTCTTCAAAACTGATCGGCACGCCATTAGAAAGATAAAGGTCGATAACTAATGCGGCACCTCGGGCCAACGCGGCCAGATCGCATTTTGCACGAGAAATTACACACCATGTTTCGTTGACATGTGGTCCCGTCCCAACATATCAGTGAGACGACGGCGAGTAGTAGGAGTATTTCCGAACGGACGTGAAGGTCGGGGCGCCTCTTCGTGAACCATGGCAAACTCGCAATCGTCCACCGACTCTTCGCCTTTCCCTCTCAATTTGGAACTGCTGTCGCACACTCTTCCTCTCCCTCCTCCATTTTCCTTCAGCCCTTCACCCTTTCTTCTGCCATTGTTCGATCATCTTCTCCATGGAGGGAACAGGCCGGAAACGACCCCGTTATTCTTGCCCCGGTATGAAAGATGACGTGGTGGAGGACCTCATTGATCGGTGCAACGTCATCACCTCGGCTAGCATGGCAGGTTCGTTCAAGCCCATTCTCGACTCAACTAATAACATCATTACAAGGAACCCAAGAGTCAAGGAGCGGTTTGATCCCCCCTATCTTCTTTGCCGTGACCCTGATAACTGGCGCCGGCACGACGGAGGCCTCGCCCTGTGCAAGTTGATGCCGCTTGATAATGATACATATGATGTTAAGATGCCATCTCTTGAGGGCAAGGCTTGGGCAGGCGCAAATGGAGATTGGGTTGTTTATATTGGGTACAACTACGTGTGGGAACTTGTAACTGTGTACACTCGTCACCGGGTTCCACATCCAAAAATCTCAGACTACCCGGAGGTTGAGCACACCGGTATTCTACGCACGTTCAAATACGATCATAGTGACTGTCTTCTACGGAAGATAGCAATTTGTCGAGTTCCCAACCGCTCTTGGAATTACAACGACTATGAAGTTGTTGCTATCTTTGACAAGCTTGTTGCCGTCCTTGATGGTTTCACTCGATGGATATTGCTCAAAAATCAGTTTCTGTACATGGATGAGTACTATGATGCAATTCAATACGAGGGCCTTGTGTTTGCTGCCACCACTCGTGGCACTGTTTTTGCATGGGATCCTTGTTGTTTCGGTACATTTGTATTCCACCGTAATTATAATTGTTTCATCCACATGCATGCGGGTTAGCAAGTTTACCTTTACTAATTAACCTTCTTCTTATGTTTCCAAGGTCCTGTGAACATCCCACCACCTATACTTGAAAAATTTTATAACCAAGGGGGAGATGACGAGGTGATGATCACGAGCATGAGGACGAGCAGCGCCCATATACTCTGTGGCGCCTGGAAACTAATCCTAATGGATCGCCTCTTCTTGTGTGTATACAGCCCACTGATGATGTTACTGCTAAGGAAGCAGGTGTCTCCCATGGTCGCACTCTCTGGACCTATTCCAACACCCGTTGCATGGTATTCGGGATGGATACTAGTGTGCTAGCGCCAACTCCTTCTCCCTGGTACAAAATTGATAGTCTTGGAGAAAACTCGCTCTTCCTTGGACAAAACTATCCGATGATGGTGAAAGGCGAGCGCTTCCACCTCTGCCTCGTTGTCTCCCATGGAAACCCCTTTCCTCCTTTTTTTGCTCAGGCAAGGACCAATGCATGCAGCACGTCCATGCGGTTATTAGGCAAGAAATAAAAGCGCTTTGCATGCTATGAATTACGATGGCCTGCATGGGTAGCTAATAAGGCACCCTCTTAATTGGTATGATTAAATGTTGTGTTTAGAAGAGAGAAATTGCTTGCACCTAGGTCGTGATGCACCTTCTAATACGACTTATTCACCTAGATGGAGTACTAGCTTCACATGCCTCGCGCGTCGGGCGGGTGTTTTTACTGTAGCCATATGTTAATGTGTTTGCTGTACGTAACCAGCACCTCAAATCCTCGATACTACTAGTACTAGTACTATATAGTAGGAGTAAGTAGTAGGAGTAGTAGGGTGGCATGGGCCAGAACAAGCATTCATGTCCAGGAGTACGGCACACGCCACCACCACGACATCCATCTGACACCAATTATTTCTTGGAGTCCGTGCTAGAGCAATCTCTTTAACCTCGTCGTTTTTCTAACTTCAGCCATCGCGCGGCGGGAGAGGTGGGGGTTTGCCGATAGTCGATTTCCTTAACTGCGGTCCCACATGTAAGGCCAACTCCAACACACGACCCCAAATGGACCTCCATTTTGCACGAACTCCAACGATATTTTTGAATAGAAAAGCAAGACCAAAGAAAATAAGAACCACAAGAATACATTTTACTACTCCTGTAAGTTAGATTAGTGCCTTCTCGGTGCATTCATTGTTGATCCGCGGAGGCTCGATCTTGCGTGCTTCTTTCTTCTTTGAGTGTAAAGAAGTAGACGTTGCTTCCTTGCATCTAGTCTCATGTCTAGCCTCTATTCTAGTAGGAGTATCAACAAGTGCATTAATCTCATCACTAGCCTCTGTGCTAGCTAAAAGTGATAGAACATCTACTAAATTGTGCTCTATCAATATATGGATGTACTCTTCTTCCCAATACAAAAACTTGCATCCATTCTACTCCCTCCGTTGCACAATACATGCCTTCTATTTGTCAAAATATATATGTATATAGACATCTTTTAGTATATAGGTACAACCATTTTTGGACAAATGGAAGTCAAGTATTTTGGAACGGAGGGAGTACCCAATAAAAAATTTAAGTTAGCACAACTAGTCTAATCCGAGAGCACAACCGAAGATTTGGTTGGGATCTTCCTCCTTATGCCGACACGTGGGACATCCAGCATCCAGGTCGTGTCATGAAAGAAAATAGAGTGGTAGTTGAAGCCACGAGATGTGCATCTTGGGTTAAACTGTAAATAGAATCTTACTACTCTTGAGTAACTCCAAAAGCGACCACCGAAGATCTTTATTGGATTTGTTTTTCATCACCAGCACGTCGAGGTGAAAGATGTGGAGGTTCAGTGGGTCCTCTTGCGTTTTCACTGACATGTGGGGCCGCATGTGAGCAAACATATGATGGGCTGCGCGCGTCCGCTGGCTGGCTGAGAACAGAGATAGAGGAGGGCTGAGCACGGACTCCAGGAAATTTGTTCTACGTACTCGATATAGTGGAGTAACCAGCACCTCGATATAATAGTGGGGTGGCATGGGCCATAACTAGCATTCATGTCTAGCAGTACGGCACACGCCACCCACACGAGTCCCATCCGACACTAATTTTTTTGGAGTCCGTGCTAGCTACAACGATCTCTTCTCCCTCCTGTTTTCTCAGCCATCACGCGGTGGGAGGGGTGGGGGCTTGCCGATAGTCGGTTTGCTCAACTGCGGTCCCACTTGTAAGTGAAAATGCAACACATCACGCATTCCCCCTTGAGCGGCGTGCCGAACAAACCGTGTGGGGTGCGACACGAACAAGGCAGGCTTTTCCTTTTGAACTTGTAACTTGTAAAATTTGGTTCTGCTCCATGGGGCGACCGACAGATAGAAAATAACAATTTTGCCTAGAGTAATGAGAAGTTTGGTTCTGGCGCCGTTCATGCATGGAGTACATACGAAAATTATGAAGTTGATGCAAAAGGTAAGATAATTACTGTAGTATCATATACTACTACATGGATTTGACGGAAAGATAAAAATACATATGGATCCATCAACAACATCCTCACGCCCTAGTGTGCCGGGTCACCAACCGACGTGTGAGGAGCAGCGTCGTTAGGGGCGAGCTCAACGTGCTTCTGAACAGTGCCATCCAAGGTTGCCCTGCGGTCCAAGAAGGCCAGCATCCTATCGTCCTCCTCTTGCATGTAGTAGTCCTTGTGGATGAGTTGTGCGTAGACGTGGGTGATTATGTCGATGGTGTCTTGCTGCGCCAGGCGCTGCGCGGCGAGCGCGACCTCGAGGTGGACATTCTCCGGCGCGACAGCGGGCAGTCGCAGGGCCACCAGTGCGTCAAAGAGGTTGTCACCATAGTGGCCGTTGAGGGTGGCTGGCATCACAGAGCCTGGGAGCGTCGGCTGGAGGCTTATGTCAAAGTCGTCCGCAAGCTTCTTGACGACGGTGAACTTGTCGAGGAAACCGACAAGGACCTCGTCGAACAAGGATACGAAGCTGTCGTCCAAGCAGCCCCTCACCCTGGCGGCCTCAAGCAATACTATCTGGAGATGTTCCTCGGTGCCGGGCCACAGGCCGGCGTCATGGACCATCTGGCACAGCCGGCTGATGCTCGCGCTCATCGCCTCCATGGGTCTAGCTTAGGTTCTAGTCAACTGATCTTGCGATTCGAGTGATCACTCTTTCCCTTGATTAGCGTGCGTAGGTGCGTAGGATTTCGTACTACTCCTCGGCCCTCTACTGCACCTGCCTTTGGCTGTATGGTAGGTGGGCCAGCCACCCCCTGGGCCCACGTGTCATTCACCCAAAGGCAGGTGCCGTAAGTCAATGAAGCTGCGTCCCCCTCCGTGCCGGTGCAGTATTAGTCATCTCACCAAACCTCTAGTTGGGGCCAAACGAGAGAAGTTTGATGTTTACTGGTTTATTGGTCCCCTTTGCATTTTGCACCAAGTTTTGACCTTTAATTTAACTAATAAAATGTTAATGCATGTAAACAAAACTGTTGTGTAAGTCACCTTACGAAAACCAAATAATCCCAAAATACTTAGGCACGGTGCATTAACTCCCTCCTTGTTTCTTATTTCGTGACATATCAACCAATGAGAGATGTGGGCCGTGCATGCTTTCAATGACTTGAGACTACCAAACATGACATGCAGTGTTTAGTTCATTGCATGTAATCCTATTAGTACTATAGTTAGCAAAAAAAATAAGTTCTCTTGCCGATAGGAATAAAACATCATGTATTTATTTACAGAGGGAGTAGTACATTTTTTGTGACATGCATTACTAGATATTGCTAGTCAAATACTAAAATCCAGATGGACATGGTAGTACTCCTAAATCCAGACGGTGGTGCTACTAGTACTAGTAGTAGTACTACCAATGTAGTAGTAGTAGGAGTACTAGCACTGTACTACCAGTTGGTCAAATTATTACATGCTGCTCCTCACAGTGAAGTGACAAGACCCTACGCCGGAGATGACACCTGAGTATAGGCGCCGTGTTCGGCATACCATAGTCAGCATCACCGTCTGCAGTCACTATCATCATGGCTGTAGAGCTAGGATGCTTACAACTAGCCCTGTTCGACATAATTTCCCGTGCATAGATGCCCGTGCATTGCACGGAACACCAAGATTGGGGGTGGACGGCTCCGGCAGCGGCCATCGCGCCATATTTTTCCACGACCTTCTAGATGTGGTGGGGAGGAGATAAGGCTGATTGTGACAGACAAGGAGTTGTTTGTAAATAGGGAACAAGTGCGGGCATCTTTTTGCAAAAATGGAGAAGCTTGGTTTGTATGCGTTAGATCTAGATCCGACGGCTATTGGTGAAAGATGGGAGGCACAACATCATCACCAACTCAGGACCTGTTTGATTTGCAGGATTTTGAAAACGCAGGAATAGGACACGGCAATATTACAAGTTTCAAACTGATATTACAAATGTTAGGAGTAATGCTGCACCTACGAAGAGGGAATTACTAGGAAGTTTACGTAAGAACTTTCGTTACTTTAGGTGGATGCAGCATTATCGTACAAACTAAAATTTACCGCCCTGACAAGTCACTAATGGGCAAATAAGTTTTCGAGTCTCTGGCCACTTGATGTTTCAAAAACAAATTCAGCTTCTGCGGAGACTTTGTCATTTAGGCTTAGACGCTTGCGGTGATCAGCACGCCATTCATTGTTGCGCCAGAGAATGCCAAACCTCATTACCTTGAGCACACTTGCCTCCAGAGCAAAGAACCTAGCCAATTTAATCTTAGATGTGCTGCCTAGGTAGTCGATCAAATCAATTTCTATAAGATGGAGATCAAGGCATTTGATGAGATTTTTATAGTGCAACACATTTTTCACTTTCGTGTCTTTTTTTATCTGCAAAAGAAGAGAACATATTAGAGCAGCTGGCTGCATAAGATTGTCATGTCATCAAGAGGTATCAATATCATTCGCTCATACAATAGGGTTGGCTGGCTAGTGATATTTTTTCACTCTCTCTCTCTCTCTCTCTCTCTCTCTCTCTCTCTCTCTCTCTCTCTCTCTTTGTTTCCTCTCATTTAACTAGGAGCACGTGAAGAGCTTGGGCATTTGTTGCCTTCCACTATGTGGTCGATGCCATATTTCGCAAAAGTATGTCACATAATATGCATTGACATCAAATCAAAAGATTTTGGCACCGCTCTCGCGATGTGAGAGAGTTCGCACCACTGTGCACACAGACCCACATGTACAAACAAATCAATCAAACCAACTACACCAGCCTCTCACTCTCCCAAACAAGTGCTTTTTTATTGCCTCGGTCCTCTCTCTCTTGCACGCAGTGTTTTTTCATTGCGTGAGTTAATTTGGCACCGGAGCAAAGTAGGTGATCCAGATTGGGGCACCAGGTGAGCAATGGAGGGGCATCGATGCCAAATGCATCACAAGTGAATTTGGCACATGTTTTGGCCTACATAGCCCACTTTTGTACTCCCTCCGTCCCAAAATTCTTGTCTTAAATTTGTCTAAATACGGATGTATCTAGTTACATTTTAGTGTTAGATAGATCTGTATCTAAACAAATGTAAGACAAGAATTTTGGGACGGAGGGAATACTACCTCGTATTTAGTATAAAATTTTGACCATAGATTTACCTAAGAAAATGCCAATGCATCTCCCTAAAAATTACACCATTTGAAATTATCTTAAAATACGAATCCAACGATATACATGCATTAACATTTTGTCAGCTAAATCTATGGTCAAATTTTGATACTACAAAATTGGAAGAGTAAACCAGGACGGAGGTAGTACTTGCTCTTAGGGTAACCATAGAGTTACTGGAGTAGTCTAAGTTACTTTCCACTATGACTAGCCTAGGCTACTATAGTAGTACAACATAAAAACGATGCAGGTGATCACGTGAGAAAAAATACTAAAAACATTTCTTTCGGTGCAGTGCGTAGATGCAGTTTTGAACACTACACTTGTCATCGTAATTGGGGAAAATTACGAAAAAATTGAGCTACGTTGTGATTACCGTTTACTTATAGGAAAGAATTTTCACCTCGATGAGTAGCTTCTCCGTGCACAGAAAGCATGTGTAACACCCCAAAAATTTAACCAAGTTTTTGATATTAAAATCTTGCCAAGAGTTTAAAATTTTTGCCTGCAAGAATATTTCTGTTTATTTCAAAACTTTTCCTTAAATATTAAGAAATTTTTCCCAAGTGGATCCTTCCAAAACATATTGGACTTATTTTCCCTCTCATTTAAAAACATTTCTTGATCAGTAGATTCATTTATTAAATTATTTCATCCGGAGCTTAAATCATTAAAATGACTTTCTTTAAGTTTTGGAGCTCTTTTGAACTACAACCATTTGATATATTTATCTAAAAATCTAACCAAAATTTGGAGATGTTATGTGATGTCTCTAAATCACTTTTGTGCAATAATATATTTAATTCATTGCATATTTTGAGTGCTACACATGTTTTTCTTCTCTGGTCCAGTAGGCAGTTTTGCACTACAACCCTTTTAAATATTTATTTCTAGCCTCCACCCAAATTATGGGATGTCATTAGGAGCATATCATTCCATTATATGCAAAAATCCAGTGATGTTCTTTGAAAATTTTGAGTGAAACAACCTCATCTTCATTCTGGTCCAACATGATGGTTTGTACAGCATCCATATTATTTCTTACTCCTTGGCCATATATTCTTTCTCCTACTTGTAGTCCTCCATGTTAAACTCCTAAGTCCAGGAGCATGAAACCATTGGCATAATGTTTGTTCATGAAATAATGCCATTCACATCCTGTCTAGATTTGAAGTTCTGCAAAACTTGCACTAGCAAGTTTATGCTTTTCACCAACTAACCTCACCACCCTCTTGTGCATCCAAAGAGACACTGATCTGGAAGATTTGGCCCCTCCAAGAAAAGCCTAGGTGCCTGTGGAATTTTCTCAAACACCTGGAGTGCATGGTCAGATTTGGCATGGATTTTAGTTAGCAGTGTGAACCTGATCCTCTGACCCCTCAAGCTTGTCCATTGATCTCCTTGCAAGCCATAGCCTAGACCTGCTAACTCCCAGATCCAACCAAGCGCTCTGGAGTGCCATGGCATTTCGCCGAGCACCTGGTGGGCATGCTCTGGGCGCGCCTAGAGCGCGCGTTTTGCACGTGCGTGCGCTCGGGTCGCCGCGTCACGCCCCGGCCCTTGCTCGCCTACAGAGCCGCACCCCCCGACCTCATCCGCTCGCAGGAACCAGCCAAGCCACCCTGGCAGCCTACAGCGCCGCCGACAGAGCTTTTGGCGGCACGCCGGCGTCGGTAGTGCGCCTCTGCCACGGTCGGCGCCGCCCAAGCCACCCCGGCTCGCCACCTGCCCCCTTGAGCTTCGCAAGCTCATCCACAAGGGTGTCGCCTAGCTCTCGTCGCCGCCACATTCCCCTGCAGCTACAGAACGGCGGTTCGCCGACCGCCTTATCCACCGCCGCGGAACCGACCTCGTCGCGCTATAAATGGACACCCTGAGCCCCTCTGAGCATGCACGCAACCTCAGGCTACCCCCATGGCACCCCCACAGCTCGCAATCGTCAGGGAAACACCTTCTTCTTCATCTCCGACAACTCCTGCCACCGCCACTGTCTCGTTCACTCCGGCGCCACCAGGGCTTCCCCCTCTCCGTTCTCTTCACCAAGAACACATCCTTCCTTCCAGGAACCCAACCCCCTACTCGATTTTGATCGGGTACCACATTCGCCCCAAAATCACTTTGTTCCCTGAAGCCCACTCCACAACGGAGCTCGCCGCCGGCGACTCCCTCCACCTCCGGCGACCCTGCGACCACCGAGAGGACCGCCTAGGAGTGGCAGATCCATTCCTACACTCGGATACCCGCGAGGAGCCTCCTAACGCCGGCGACGATCGCCGGAGCCCCCGCCTCTGTTCGGCCAGAGGAAGGGGAGGGAGGGCGACTGGTCAAACCTGACCAGTGGGCCCCGTGGACCCACTGTCAGCGACCCCGCACCTGTCCACGTGGGATTAAGTGGAAGCGTAAACTCCCCAGTACGTTTTCCCTGCACCGAAAGCGTATTCTGTCCGAAGCGTTTTCTTTTATATCTTTATTTTAGAAACAGATTTGACCAAAATTTGACCAGCTGTAACTTTTTAAATATAAGTCCAAATGAACCGATTCTTTTTCCTACCTCTCTCAAATAATGTCTAGTTTATTTTTAGATTTATTTGAAAAAATTTCAAAATAACTTTTTGTGCTGTTTTGATTTTGTGTGTTAATTCAAATATATTCTTTAATAGGATTTTTGAAGATTTCAAGATGTTTTGGAATGCACCCTGTTTTCCCATGACCTAAAGGCAAGCATTATGAACCCCGGCATAATATTTTTGTGTGTTCGACGACACGTTCATAACTTCACCTCACTTTGGAGAAACTTGTTATTTCATGTGATATGATCATATGCATGGGTGCATGTTATTGATTTCCATGCTGTTGGAAATGAACACACTTGTGATGATAATCATCCTCATGTGCCTTGCATGCATACCGGCAGGAACCCGGGAAAACCTCTGCCTTGGGTAGGCATGAGTTTGTCGCCGGTCTCCATCAGGACGGTTATGTCTGGTATGGCATGGTAAGGTAATATGAGCGGTGACTCTGTTGGTTGGAATATATTTCGTTATGCTAATCATGCAGGGAATGCTTAAACCTCCTGAGTCGACCGTAGATCGAGTCTTGTGCCAGTAACCCCCATACTTGTTTCCTACTACCACTCGTCTCTACAACAAGTAGATTACGGTTCAGTAAGTTGTCAACCTCTTCCTAGCACACACCGTACAGAGAGGCCATGGTGGAAGATACCGGTTGTAGCTGGTAGGCAGGCCACCTGGTCCGGGGGCATGGGTGTTTCCGGTTGGGACCAAGAGGGGAGGCCACCCCTTAGAGCGCGCGATATAAATTTGATCCCATGCTACGCGAGGTTGTAGCCTCCCCACTTAGAGTTTGCTTAACAGGTGTCGTGGGTGATTCCAGACACGTGTGAGTTAAGCTGGTGTGTGCAAGTTAAGTGTGTTTTCAACAAAAAGACCGTAGACGGAATTAGTCGCGATGGACTGAAGAAATCCGTTACTCGTGGGTAAAGAGTACACCCTCTGCAGAGATTAAACCTATTCGAATAGCCGTGTCCATGGTTAAGGATTACAGTCTGGGATGGGTCAAGTGTCGGTCTTAGTGTCGGTCTTCGGAGGTGAAACTGTTAACCAGAACCGGAACTACTACTTGTGACTTGTGATAATTATGATTATTATTATTGTTGACTAACCGTGATATTATTGTTATTATCGAGTATCTCTGGGATGGTTCTACCTCCGGGATATTCACTATGTTTGTTTATTTTAAAGCCCTTTATGCGGTGTCGCTCAGACGCCCGACCGTGGCATTTCTTTTAAAGCCCTTTATGTGGTGTCGCTCAGACGCCCGACTGTGGCATTTCTTTTAAAGCCCTTTATGTGGTGTCGCTCAGACGCCCGACTGTGCATTTCTTTTAAAGCCCTTTATGTGGTGTCGCTCAGACGCCCGACTGTGGCATTTCTTTTAAAGCCCTTTATGTGGTGTCGCTCAGACGCCCGACTGTGGCATTTCTTTTAAATCCCTTTATGTGGTGTCGCTCAGAGGCCTGACTATGGCATGCTTGTTATTTATTTCATAATTTTTAATACTTCTATGACATTGCATATTCATATATTACATGCTTACACACATCAGAGTTATATTTATCTTTTGTGACTGACGTCATGAGTATAAAATATTTTCAGCACATCGTTGTTATATTATACCCGTGTTCATAATGTTTGCGAGTACATTCAAAGTACTCACTGGCTTGTCCCTGGCTATTGTCTTGGCCAGATTTCTTGCGCGGAGAGGAGCGACGCGATGACAGCCCCGGAACCTAAGCAACGGTGATAGCAGCCTCGTGAAGATAGGAGTTAGCCTGGTCAGCTGTTCCTGTGGGAAATGGAGTCCCATAGACACTGATGTTTCACAACCCGCTTCCGCCGTCAACCACTAGAAACCATTTGTTGTACTCACAGGCCAGAATGGTCTTGTACTACATATTTGTATTTTGCTTGGAATTTCTGTATCAAGTTGGAGCCTCATCAGCTAACAGTAATCCTGGGGCTGATGAGCACGACGGTCTTTTCTGGAAATTTATACCCGGAAAACCGGTCGTGACAGACTTGGTATCAGAGCCAGGCTGACCATTGGCTAATCCTATCTTAGCCAGGTCAATAAATCTTAGACAAACAACCCACCAAGCCATAACCAAAACCCCAGCCAAGCTTCTCGTGCAAGATAGCCACACAGTGACCCCGACACTATTGGCAGTCAGTGTCCAACCTATCAACCTAGCTTGTCGATCATGCACCAGTGACCAGCACCCAAGATGTCTCATTCGCAAGCGTGCGAAGGAAGCCTCCGTCCCCTTTTTTCTATAAAAAGGGCACGCTAGCCCCAACCCAGCACAGCCTCTACCCCAAACCGAGCCCGACACCGACAACCCAGTCGTGTTGTTCGGACACCCGATCGAGACCCTGAGATCAGCTCCAGCCACCAACCGAGATGCTTTGATGACCCCAGAAGTGCTTCGTCGCCTTTTGGGAGCACACTCCAACGGGATTGTGGCCAACAATCCCCGCGATGGTCATCCTCGCTACCCCGACCCTGCGGTTCCTCCGCCATCTCCGACTAATCCCGGCAGTGAGACACATGGAGAAGCCTCGACATCCACCAGGCACGCCCGTTTAGACATAAACAAGGTAGACTAAGCCGTACGAGTAGTATCGAGTCTCAATGTATCCTCGCTTTGTAATCGTGCGACCGTGTATATAAACGCAGCCTGTCGTTGTGCCTCTGTTTTAATAGTAGCCTTGCATATTTGGTCAGTGCATAGTTGCATATTTTTCCGGGCACAGCTACCAAAACCAACCTTGACGACAACCACAGTAACACGTCTCTTTATGAGATATGTGTATCTCTGACACTGATCCGACCTTTGGAGCTAAGCTGGCAAATTTATTACCTTCCACCACGGTAAAAATGACCCAACTCCATTGCTATATAAAGGCCACCTTGTGACCTTACCCAGCAACCCACACCTTGTGCACCACCCTCACGACTTTTTCCTGTCATGCCGAGCCCCAGCATTCATCTGAGAGCCCCAGATGCAACCCCAGGTAGCTTTGTCAAATTATTGTGGGACTTTACCCGCAGTACCATGGGTTCTACCCAGCCACCCCAGTACGAGCTGTTCAAATCGAGAATCACCCCATCCACCTCGGAATATTGGGCAGCAATACACATTCCTCCCGTAGACTCCAATCAGGATCCAACGGAAGTTTCCTTCATGGGGAAATCTATGCCAACCCCACACCTGGCCATAGAAGATGTTGTGAAAGAAGCGATTGCTCGCCTTCGATTCGCAGTAACCTATGCCCGCGAACGAGGATATTATTACTTTCCGAGCCGTGCAGCACCCGGAGAAGTTACATATTTTCCCGGTGGACGGATTGAGAAGGACCCAGTACTAGCCAACCTTATCCAGTACATCATCGCTCAAGAGCATTTGAACCAGCGAGTAATGGATTATCTCCAGAGTCTCGCTGATTTAAATCCTCAGATTACAATCGGCAGATCACTGAGGCCCGACCCGGAGAGACGCATACATCGACTGGTCAATCCACTTCCTCCGATAGAAGAGGAGTGTATCCCTTTACCAGAGACATTTTATCAGGACCCCACCCAGTTACCGTTTTCATTTTAGACGTCACTACTGTATTTGTTTTTGCAGCATTTATATTTGCGTGTATCTTATGCATGGTACCTCAAATTTGTGCGACGAGTCGAGTATTTAGTTCCTACTGGTATGAGTAATTTCCTTCGCGAATAACTTGTGTAACCGCAAAAAAAATCCTAGTATGAGTTTTCATCTTACTGAATTGCTGCATCCATTATCCCCTCACTACGTGGATTATTTTTATTCACGCAGCACCACGGCAGCAAACTCACAACCGCTTGAACATATATGGAGTATTCGTTTTTCTCAACGGCTCTTAGCAAATCTCAAGGACGAGATTTTTTCTTAAGGGGGGTAGTATTGTAACACCCCAAAAATTTAACCAAGTTTTTGATATTAAAATCTTGCCAAGAGTTTAAAAGTTTTGCCTGCAAGAATATTTCTGTTTATTTCAAAACTTTTCCTTAAATATTAAGAAATTTTTCCCAAGTGGATCCTTCCAATACATATTGGACTTATTTTCCCTCTCATTTAAAAACATTTCTTGATCAGTAGATTCATTTATTAAATTATTTCATCCGGAGCTTAAATCATTAAAATGACTTTCTTTAAGTTTTGGAGCTCTTTTGAACTACAACCATTTGATATATTTATCTAAAAATCTAACCAAAATTTGGAGATGTTATGTGATGTCTCTAAATCACTTTCGTGCAATAAAATATTTAATTCATTGCATATTTTGAGTGCTACACATGTTTTTCTTCTCTGGTCCAGTAGGCAGTTTTGCACTACAACCCTTTTAAATATTTATTTCTAGCCTCCACCCAAATTATGGGATGTCATTAGGAGCATAGCATTCCATTATATGCAAAAATCCAGTGATGTTCTTTGAAAATTTTGAGTGAAACAACCTCATCTTTATTCTGGTCCAACATGATGGTTTGTACAGCATCCATATTATTTCCTACTCCTTGGCCATATATTCTTTCTCCTACTTGTAGTACTCCATGTTAAACTCCTCAGTCCAGGAGCATGAAGCCATTGGCATAATGTTTGTTCATGAAATAATGCCATTCACATCCTGTCCAGATTTGAAGTTCTGCAAAACTTGCACTAGCAAGTTTATGCTTTTCACCAACTAACCTCACCACCCTCTTGTGCATCCAAAGAGACACTGATCTGGAAGATTTGGCCCCTCCAAGAAAAGCCTAGGTGTCTGTGGCATTTTCTCAAACACCTGGAGTGCATGGTCAGATTTGGCATGGATTTTAGTTAGCAGTGTGAACCTGATCCTCTGACCCCTCAAGCTTGTCCATTGATCTCCTTGCAAGCCATAGCCTAGACCTGCTAACTCCCAGCTCCAACCAAGCGCTCTGGAGTGCCATGGCAGTTCGCCGAGCACCTGGTGGGCGTGCTCTGGGCGCGCGTTTTGCACGTGTGTGCGCTCGGGTCGCCGCGTCACGCCCCGGCCCTTGCTCGCCTACAGAGCCGCACCCCCCGACCTCATCCGCTTGCAGGAACCAGCCAAGCCACCCTGGCAGCCTACAGCGCCGCCGACAGAGCTTTTGGCGGCACGCCGGCATCGGCAGTGTGCCTCTGCCACGGTCGGCGCCGCCCAAGCCACCCCGGCTCGCCACCTGCCCCCTTGAGCTTCGCAAGCTCATCCACAAGGGTGTCGCCTAGCTCTCGTCGCTGCCACGTTCCCCTGCAGCTACAGAACGGCGGTTCGCCGGCCGCCTTATCCACCGCCGCGGAACCGACCTCGTCGCGCTATAAATGGACACCCCAAGCCCCTCTGAGCACGCACGCAACCTCAGGCTACCCCATGGCACCCCCACAGCCCGCAATCATCAGGGAAACGCCATCTTCTTCATCTCCGGCAACTCCTGCCGCCGCCACTGTCTCGTTCACTCCGGCGCCACCAGGGCTTCCCCCTCTCCGTTCTCTTCACCAAGAACACCTCCTTCCTTCCAGGAACCCAACCCCATACTTGATTTTGATCGGGAACCACATTCGCCCCAAAATCACTTTGTTCCCCGAAGCCCCCTCCGCCGCGGAGCTCGCCGCCGGCGACTCCCTCCACCTCCGGCGACCCTGCGACCACCGGGAGGACCGCCTAGGAGTGGCAGATCCATTCCTGCACTCGGATACCCGCGAGGAGCCGCCTAATGCCGGCGACGATCGCCGGAGCCCCCGCCTCTGTTCGGCCAGAGGAAGGGGAGGGAGGGCGACTGGTCAAACCTGACCAGTGGGCCCCGTGGACCCACTGTCAGCGACCCCGCACCTGTCCACGTGGGATTAAGTGGAAGCGTAAACTCCCCAGTACGTTTTCCCTGCACCGAAAGCGTATTCTGTCCGAAGCGTTTTCTTTTATATCTTTATATTAGAAAACGCTTTTAACCAAAATTTGACCAGCTGTAACTTTTTAAATATAAGTCCAAATGAACCGATTCTTTTTCCTACCTCTCTCAAATAATGTCTAGTTTATTTTAAGATTTATTTGAAAAAATTTCAAAACAACTTTTTGTGCTGTTTTGATTTTGTGTGTTAATTCAAATATATTCTTTAATAGGATTTTTGAAGATTTCAAGATGTTTTGGAATGCACCCTGTTTTCCCATGACCTAAAGGCAAGCATTCTGAACCTCGGCATAATATTTTTGTGTGTTCGACGACATGTTTGTAACTTCACCTCACTTTGGAGAAACTTGTTATTTCATGTGATATGATCATATGCATGGGTGCATGTTATTGATTTCCATGCTGTTGGAAATGAACACACTTGTGATGATAATCATCCTCATGTGCCTTGCATGCATACCGGCAGGAACCCGGGAAAACCTCTGCCTTGGGTAGGCATGAGTTTGTCGCCGGTCTCCGTCGGGACGGTTATGTCTGGTATGGCATGATAAGGTAATATGAGCGGTGACTCTGTTGGTTGAAATATATTTCGTTATGCTAATCATGCAGGGAATGCTTAAACCTCCTGAGTCGACCGTAGATCGAGTCTTGTGCCAGTAACCCCCATACTTGTTTCGTACTACCACTCGTCTCTACAGCAAGTAGAGTACGGTTCAGTAAGTTGTCAACCTCTTCCTAGCACACACCGTACAGAGAGGCCATGGTGGAAGATACCGGTTGTAGCTGGTAGGCAGGCCACCTGGTCCGGGGGCATGGGTGTTTCCGGTTGGGACCGAGAGGGGAGGCCACCCCTTAGAGCGCGCGATATAAATTTGATCCCATGCTACGCGAGGTTGTAGCCTCCCCACTTAGAGTTTGCTTAACAGGTGTCCTGGGTGATTCCAGACACGTGTGAGTTAAGCTGGTGTGTGCAAGTTAGGTGTGTTTTCAACAAGAAGACCGTAGACGGAATTAGTCCCGATGGACTGAAGAAATCCGTTACTCGTGGGTAAAGAGTACACCCTCTGCAGAGATTAAACCTATTCGAATAGCCGTGTCCATGGTTAAGGATTACAGTCTGGGATGGGTCAAGTGTCGGTCTTAGTGTCGGTCTTCGGAGGTGAAACTGTTAACCAGAACCGGAACTACTACTTGTGACTTGTGATAATTATGATTATTATTATTGTTGACTAACCGTGATATTATTGTTATTATCGAGTATCTCTGGGATAGTTCTACCTCCGGGATATTCACTATGTTTGTTTATTTTAAAGCCCTTTATGCGGTGTCGCTCAGACGCCCGACCGTGGCATTTCTTTTAAAGCCCTTTATGTGGTGTCGCTCAGACGCCCGACTGTGGCATTTCTTTTAAAGCCCTTTATGTGGTGTCGCTCAGACGCCCGACTGTGGCATTTCTTTTAAAGCCCTTTATGTGGTGTCGCTTAGACGCCCGACTGTGGCATTTCTTTTAAAGCCCTTTATGTGGTGTCGCTTAGAC
>NC_041389.1:67950947-67958785 GCF_002162155.2 Triticum dicoccoides
CTGTGGCATTTCTTTTAAAGCCCTTTATGTGGTGTCGCTCAGACGCCCGACTGTGGCATTTCTTTTAAAGCCCTTTATGTGGTGTCGCTTAGATGCCCGACTATGGCATTTCTTTTAAAGCCCTTTATGTGGTGTCGCTCAGACGCCCGACTGTGGCATGCTTGTTATTTATTTCATAATTTTTAATACTTCTATGACATTGCATATTCATATATTACATGCTTACACACATCAGAGTTATATTTATCTTTTGTGACTGACGTCATGAGTATAAAATATTTTCAGCACATCGTTGTTATATTATACCCGTGTTCATAATGTTTGCGAGTACATTCAAAGTACTCACTGGCTTGTCCCTGGCTATTGTCTTGGCCAGATTTCTTGCGCGGAGAGGAGCGACGCGATGACAGCCCCGGAACCTAAGCAACGGTGATAGCAGCCTCGTGAAGATAGGAGTTAGCCTGGTCAGCTGTTCCTGTGGGAAATGGAGTCCCATAGACACTGATGTTTCACAACCCGCTTCCACCATCAACCACTAGAAACCATTTGTTGTACTCACAGGCCAGAATGGTCTTGTACTACATATTTGTATTTTGCTTGGAATTTCTGTATCAAGTTGGAGCCTCATCAGCTAACAGTAATCCTGGGGCTGATGAGCACGACGGTCTTTTCTGGAAATTTATACCCGGAAAACCGGTCGTGACATCATGTAAGGAATCCAACAACTTGATCTAGATTGGGGCCGATAGATTTTAGTGCTAAGATGTTCACTGTGCGCATGGACTGGGTCAAGCTTGTGGGAATCATTTTCTGGAAGACGGTCGTAAATAGATCGTCCAGCTTCGAAGCTAAGCTCCTCGAGCTGATCTAGGGCGGGGTATAAGAACCACTCGTCGAACTTGGTTTGGACCTTGCAGTTGGTACTGAACATGCGGATGTCAAGGCATCTGGCTAGCCCAGGGTGCAATGAAAAGATCTTGGAGACTGCGGCCATGCGTTTGCAATCCCCGTCACAAAGGCAGCTGTCGACAGTGAGGTTGAGGGGGACGCAGCGCCAGAGGGGCGCCACCGCCGGGAGAGCAGGGCGGTCCGCACAGCAGATTTGGTGGGGAGGAGGCCGATGATGAAGAGCAGCATGACGTCGGGGAGGCTACTGATGAAGTCCAGGCTCACCAGATGCGGTTTTGACTTGAGCCGCCTCCGCTTGTTGGCTGCCTCGCCGTTCATCTCAACCGGCGGCGATGCCGGTGTACACGTGTGCTGGTGTGTATGCTGCCGCGCAGTGGTGAATTGTGCGCGAGTGTGTCCTTCATGCGGAAGAAGTTTGTCCTCAATGCGCCCTCAATTTACTAGCGTGCGGGGTGCTACCCCGAGTGGTTTCAACTTTGTTTACTTCAGATGGGCCTCTAGTTTACTTATTTTCACCCACTGCCACATGGGCCAGCAGACGAAGATACAGAACACGAGCTGACAAGGAAGCATGTGGATTGGTTGACCGGTCAACTAAACAATATACGGAGCTATACGCTGACACAGTGAGCGTATAATCCGTCGGTATAGAGAGTTCAAGTGAGAGGGGAGGCCCGTGAGAGATAGCAGAGAGAGAGAGAGAGAGCGAAAGAGCTACTCCCTCCGTTCGATAATGTAGTTCCAACATTTTTTTAAGACAAACTTTTTGAAACTTTGACCAAGTTTATAAAGAAATTACTTATATCTACAATACCAAAGATAAATGATAGTATGAAGTAAGTACATGTTGTGATGAATCTAATGATCGTTCCAGATGTAAATGTTTTTATCCACATATACCTGGTCAAACTTTTCTGAGGTTTGACTTTTCAAAACATCCATATGCTTATGGACGTGACAGCGTCCCTAACTAGAGAGAGAGAGAGAGAGAGGAGAGTGAGTGAAAAAAGTGTGTGTGCGTGTGTGAAAGAGACATGGACAACACACGATAAAATTAGAGAAAAAGCATGCGTGCCTTATGCAAACATATCACACATGCATCTTCGACAACGGAGGCAAGGTGAGGAGATAATGTGTGGTTCTTTGGAACCGAGAGAGCAAGACCCCTAGCACGTGGCCAAGAGGGGTCTGACAAACAAGGGAGAGAGGTCGAGAGAAACGTATGGAGAAAATGCAGACATGGGGAGGAGAGAGTGTATGTTTGTCATAGAGAGATCCCCTGGAGATCATGATGGGACTACCTGGGTGGGAGATCGAGTGACAAGGTGTGTGCGAGATAGAAGATGCCCCGAGAGATATCGAGATAGACGTATGGATGGAAGGAGACAATACGTGTGTTCCTGATGGCTAGTAAGAGGTAATCATACTTAGGAGGGGGGAGTGCTTGCGCCTATGATGGAGTGAGGGATTATGGTACTTAGGGGGGTGCGTGTCACATGGAGAGAGAACAAGGGAGGAGAGTGTTGGATGGGTCTATATGTATAGCGCAAGCGAGACATGTGTATGTGTGAACCAGGGAGATATAAGGCCAGTTTGGCTTGCGTCCTAATCATCTTTTGTCTGGCCTGGGGTTGTGGCTGGATTTCATGCATGTTTGTTTGGTTGCTACCCTATGAAAAAGAAAGCCCGCCTGGCCTGGGTTCCCTTGCACTTTAATTAGCCTGGCTGAACTCCAGACACTGCAAGTAGCCTAGCCCAGGTGACCGATTTCGAATGCCTGGCCGTGCCTGGTCGTGTGGCCATGAGGCTAACAGCAACATGGATGGATATTAGCATTAAATAATTGATGCATGGATTGATTGATGGGACGTTGATGCTTTGCCTGGCCCAGGCATGAACCAAACGCTTCAGCACCGCACAAGCCTGGCCAGGAAGAAATATTTTACATCTCACGTCCACACCAGGCAGTACCGGCCATCAAGGCATGAGGGTCAGGTCACGAACCAAACTGACCAATAAAGTTTGAGAGAGATTGAGGAGCCCCGATAAGGCTGAGTGGTGCGTCAGATAGCTGAGAGGGGGAAAGAGATATTCCATCCGCTCGATAATGCAGTGCATGTAAATTTTTTAGAAGTCAAACTTTGTAAACTTTGATCAGGTTTACGCAAATGTTATTTATATCTACAATACTAAAGATACATCATACAAAACTACATCTCATGGTGAATCTAATGGTATATGTTTGCCGTACTAGATGTAATTCATTTTCTCCATGTACATGGTCAAACTTTGTGATGTTTGACTTTTCAATAAATCTATATGCTATGGACCGAGGAGAGTGCCTCAGTCGAGCCAGATCAAGTGTGTGTGAAGGAGAATGAGTAAGTGTGCAAAAAGAGTATGTGTGTAAAAGAGAAAGTGACAACAAACGATAAATTAGAGAGAGAGTGTGTGTTTTTCGTTTCTTATGCGAACATATCATGCATGCATCTCCGAGATGGAAAAGCGAGGCGAGGAGATACACGAAGATAGCTAGTGTGTGATTGTTTGCAACGGAGCGAGACACCCCTGTAGCACATGTCCAATAGAGGTGTGGCCAACAAGGGACAAAGGCCGAGAGGGACACATGGATGGCATGGACGCATGGGGAGGGCGAGAGGGTGTGTTTGTGATAGAGAGATCCTGTCGAGATCGTGAGGGGGACTATATGGTTGGGAGATCGAGGGAGTGCGTGCGCGATAGAAAGATGCCCCGAGAGAAATCGAGATAGACCATGCACATGTTTGTGATGGAGACTAAGATTAGCTAGTCATATACATATAGGGGGGACTGCGTGTGCCTACAATTGAGTGAGAGACCATCATACTTGGCTAGCTGGGCATGAGATTTTGTCTGTGCGCGTGTGAGATGGAGAGAGAATGAGGGGGGAGATAGAGTCTTAGATGGGCCTATCGAATGCGAGTGAGATATGCATGTGTATGTGTGACCCAGGTGGACGGAGAGTTTGAGAGAGGGGGAAGAGCTCCGAGACGACATAGTGGTGCGTGAGAGAGTTACGGGCAAAGAGCCAAGGAATTTTTGTGCGTACGATGAGTGCACCCAAGATATCTAGCTTGGACTAGTTAGAGTATCATACATAGTGTGCAAGAGAGACCTATAGATGGTGTATATATGCATGCGAACTGGAAAGACCCCCCCCCACACACACACACAAAGAGAGAGAGAGAGAGAGAGAGATGGAGAGAAAGGGAGAGGGACCAACAAGGTTTTTGTGTCGGATGCGTGCGACAGAATTGAAGATTGTCGGCGAGAGAGAGAGAGAGAGAGAGAGAGAGAGAGAGAACATGAGCCCGAGAGAGGGGGAGGTCGCGTTTTATGCATCAAAGACTGATATAAACCATGTTTCGATATAAACTTCCATTCAACTAATTAAATTGGAGAACATGTTGTCTGCAATCCACACATGAACGGATATATGCGTATATCAAACAAGTTCATTAATTTGATTTTCAACATGTTCATGGAGTACTATAATACTGTACAACATGCTACTCGATTGAGGTGTTCAATTTTGGATTTAGTTCACTATTTTGACCTACTGAACGAGCTATTTCATTGAATCGAGATATTTCATTTTGGGTTTGATTCGCATATTTGAGTGGGTCAACTATCTATTATATACTTATTACAAAAGCCAAATAAGCCATTACGTTCATCCACACAGATTAAATTATCACAACCATCAATATTAGAAATTAACGGTTTAGATTTATCGATGTAGCATTACATACAAATATGATACGTGGGAATAATTTGACACGTCATATGTCACGTGCCAATAGTTTTTTTCAAAACACGTACCAATTGTTTTGGTATTGCAAGTCCCAGGGTAAAGAAAATAGGGCAGCCTACTAATTAAGAGTACTATTCGGGGGAAAGTCACGAAGGAGCGCCTAGAAAAAGGTGTAGCGTCCGAGGAGTATGTCAGTAGGCAAAATCTATCCAAACTCCTTCTACTGCGTCCAAACAATAAAAAATTCAGAGATTTAGTACACCACGCTTGGAAAACAGACTATATACCCTGATGTAAGGAAAGAAGAGGAAACAACCGGACTAACGTGCACGTGTAGGCTACAACGCGCGTTCCTGGCACCAGTCATGCGATCGGCCGACCTTGAGGGGATATGGCGGGTCCTATCGAGCGTGACCTGGTAGATTACGATGGAATTTTTATTTTAGGAAACGATGGAAGTCAAAATTCAAGAAATTTTCGGCATAAAAGTTTTCTTCGGAAAACGTACATGTACTTGTCATATCTCATCTTCGCTAATTTTTATGCATGATATTGTGCTATCTATATATTATACTCCCTCCGTCCCAAAATAAGTATCTCAATTTCAGTATAATCATAGTATAATTTTTTTTACGAAAAAAAACTTAGTACAAAGTAATACTAAAATTATCCCGCAAAAAAACTATACTAAACTTGAGACGCGTATTGAAGGAGGGAGAGTATCTATCTAAAAGCTCATATTCATTGCCCCAGGAGTCTGCATGTAAAAATCCAAGCACCCGCCAGCCATGTAAAAATACAGTGTCGTGACGCCCAATGGCCGGTGACCCCAGGATGATCAATGGCACGACAAGGAGCCTGGTAAAATGAAAGCTCGACAACAATGCCTGACAAACAAAAGACATGTATGAGCTCATGGACAGACTGATAACAATGTCGACAACTTACATACAATACATGCCCTACGATGCTCGAATGAAAGAAGGCACTGCAAGACCTCTGCCGGACCAAAGGTATGGCAATAACGCTGACAGTTTTTGAAGTGAAACATTCAAGGAAATAGCAAAGCTGGTGTTCATGAAAAACCAAACTTTAGAAGCAAGGTTAATAAATAACTCTATTTGACACAAGAAATTAGCAATGAGAAATACATTTTCTTACAAGCCAAATTCAGAAATATTATGTATAAACAATTCTTATTTGGTATAATCATTTTATATAAGAATTCCGTAATAAGAAAAGGATGGACTCAACATAGAGTCCATATTAATAGCTAAAGTATGTTTGATAGGTTTTCTGTGGAAAATAGTCATTGGGTTTATACGGTTCAACATAAAATATCATGTGGAAGGATACAAAATTCAAAAGAAAGTTAGCAAATTGATTGATTGGGCATCATGCATTACAAAGCAACACATGTGATTCTAAACATTTAATTTGATCTTCAAATGGGAATATTAGAAATATGGATTACATGTATACCTATGAATAATAGGGAAGAGATTGACATCAGTAAAATAGAGATGATTGGAAGCCCACCTCTATTCTGTTGTTTCAATGAATTGGTTACCAGTGACATAGTACGTGATAATCTGAAGTGGTAGGCTGAGAAGTTCCAAATTATACATGTACTCCCTCCGTTCCAAAATGGAGTGCTACTGCAGCGGGAGCAAAAATTATACCAGTGAATTCGTATTCAAAAAAAGTTTGCAATTATATAATTTTTTCTCCCGCCGCAGTCGGTCTCATTGGTTAAATTTATGGTCAAAGTTAGACCTCGGAAAGCGGGGGCACACTATATTTTAGAATAGAGGAAGTATTTCCCAGCAACAAAAAAAAGCAAAATATCTCAGCCTATGAAATATGAAATGTTTAGATACGCTAAATTAAACAATAGAACTCAGTTCAAATAACATGTGCAAGACCAGAAGAAAACAATACATGACCGGACTAAGGTATGTAGAATCATTTATCAGTTTCAATGAGTAGATGCGGAAACCAACACATGAAATTAATTACATGAGTAGACCATAGAGCATATTGTTTTATATTTTTATGAAACGATAGACCATATTATAATGGAATGAGTGTTGTAGACCATAGAGCATATGGTTGCATGTCACTTCAGTAATCAAATACAGTAATTCCATGCACTGATGATGAGATGAATAGAGGAAAAAGACACAATGCTTAATTCTGACGCATCAACACAATGCTTAATAGAGGAAAAAATCATTAGAACTAGGTGTTTTCAACAAATAAAAATAAATAAAACTATAGATGTACAAGAATGTTGGTAATCAAGTCTTCCTTTGTTTTCGAGGAGGCAATTAAGCATTTCTGTCATTGGCTATTAATTTATGAACAAAATTTCACACCATATATAAACTGAAATAGTTATATTTTTTAAGATAAAAAGATACACTCCATTTGTTTTACTTGAGACCATCTAAAAATAAAGTGACATAATGATCGTTATATGAAAAGTCTAGCCGCGCAAATGCGCGGGACACCCCGCTAGTTTGTCATATAGTAAATCGCTAGCAACAAGCATGTAAAAACACATTACTCCCGAGCATCATCTCTCCATCTAAAAA
The DNA here is from genome assembly GCF_002162155.2 of Triticum dicoccoides. Classification (NCBI taxonomy): domain Eukaryota; kingdom Viridiplantae; phylum Streptophyta; class Magnoliopsida; order Poales; family Poaceae; genus Triticum; species Triticum dicoccoides. The sequence continues at coordinate 67,958,247 of NC_041389.1, forward strand.
AATAAGTGGCAAGCTAATATTTCAAAATTTGATCCGAATCGACTTGGTAAGGTAGACATGGATGCCCGTTCTCCCAAAATATGAACGAACCGTTAAACATCCTCTCTGCTCGGTGGAATTCGCCCGAGCAAATAAATAGGAGACGCGAAATTACCGTCCTATGTGGGACACGCATCAATTGGCCCGTTGTACATCGAGGGTAGGTTCGTAACTTCATCCAAGCGCACCTTTTCCTCGGCCAAAATGACATGTGCCGAATAATTCATAAACCATGGTCGGCAAAACACGCTCTCCTTGCCCGAAATAGCTCGCGCCCACTATTTCAAAACGCGCTCTCCTCGCCCGAAATCGCTCGCACCCACTAAAGTTCAAAACGCGCCCTCCTTGCTCGAAATCGCTCCCGTCCACTATTTGGGGAGAAGCAAAGTTACTCTACTATCCCCGACCCTCAGTACATAGACCCAAGCCGAGAAGCCTATAGGCAAGGGTAGAATTGTAACTCCAACTCACATTTCAGAAAAATGCGTCTGTAAGACATG
>NC_041389.1:67959298-67998644 GCF_002162155.2 Triticum dicoccoides
CCTCGTGGGCGCCAAATCACCTTCTCCCCGGAAAGCTCCCTTCTCCCGAGCCGCGAAACCTCAGCCCACCTCCATGGCGCCCCCACCGCACCAATGTCACAGCCGCCCTCCTCCCTAATGCCGGAGACGCTGTCCATTTGCCGTCGTGCACTGGGCCGTGTGCCTCTTACTCCGTGTTGCTGGTGCTGCCTCGACGACGGCCGCATGAACCGTACCGGAGCCGATTCACCCCCGCCATTGTTCACGGCGTCGGAGCGGCTCCAACTTCGGATACGTCCAGAGTCCTGGCACTGCTTCCGCGTAGCCGTCGACCATCGCGACATCGCTCTTTCCCTGCTGCCGGTCGCCACCGCAACCGCGCCGGCCTCACCGACTCGACAGCTGGACCTGCCTACTTCACTATGCCGCCAGATAGGTTGCACCCTCATCTCAAATCACTTTATTTAGGCGTCAGTTGTCTGAATTTTTATTCTGGGCCAATCGATTCCCAATGGGAAGCAGCACCCCTCGAGGCGGCGGAGCTCCTAGGCTGCCGGTTTGCTGGTGACTAACGTAAGGCTGCGGGGCCGCTAGTTCACCGCGGAAGCAGCGCTTACATGACTATCTTTTAGAGTTGCATGGGTTGATGGTACTGTCGCCGCCGGATCTGGATGACGGGGAGTCTTTGTGGATTGGCCCGAGGGCGGTGCAACCACGGTAGTGCGGTGGGGCGGGGAGCGGGGTTTTTGGCCGGGGCAACGGATGGCGGAGGCAGGCTGCTCTGCCGTTGGTCGCTGGCTCTTCGGGGAAGATTCCGAACAGTGTCAGTCGGGAGGCACAAGACGGCCAGCCATCTGGCGTAGATCGGACAGTACCAAAATAAAATAAAATCTTGTGACCCCAATTTAGTCTTCAGTCAACAGACATGTGACCACTCTCGTACCTTGCTCTTGATCTCTTAGTGTATTTCTTCAGATCAAAGAGATATGTCATTCTTAACATTATGTGTTATTTGCATCTTCAGACACACCGTCTTCCGACTCACCGTAGCTGCTCCAACAAGGGAAGCATACACTAGAAGGGAGCTATAGTCCCCACTCAATAGTTCCTTCCATCGAATGCGCGTGCCCGACATGGACAGCCATAACAACTGCAGGGCCATCGACAAGTCAGCACATGATGCTCACTCCTATGGATGGCAGCCAGATAGGTTGTACCCTCATCTTACATGTGTGCAACATTTATGGCTTTGTTATTCATCTAAGCATGGAAAATAGATCATCACATTTTACTATATATTCATGCTGATCTCTTACGGGTCTTGTTCAGGAGTTAACGTTGTTCCATAGTTCAGCTAAGATACTTGTTCTTCAGGTAATGTTGTTCCATAGTTATCATCCATCAGCCAATGCTATCCCACAGGCTGGTGATTATAGTATTATACCACTTCTAGTATTACCTATGATAGTTGGGCCATATTGTGTTAATTTGGTGTAGGCTAGTTGCCCAAACATTCGTTGTGTCAATGTTGCTTTCCTATTATCTGACTTGTCCAATGATAGCAATGCTAGTGTGTTAATTTTGTGCAGGCTGCTGAAGATAAGAAGACAAACTCTGAAAACAGCAAGGCAACCCTATTGTTTCTTTCCAGTAAATCTAGGCCAGGTAATATGGCAATAACTCATGATTAATTTGTTTGGTTCCCGTCCTAATTTATGTTATGATGCAGTGGTCAAGACACTCTCCTCTATCAATAATACAATCCTGCCAAAATTGCCATCTGAATCTGCTCAGTATCCTCTGTCTCGAATGCAACGGAATAAATGTATGCTTGTGAACCAATTAATGGTTGAAGCAATGATAGAAATGGTGGATGAATCAGAGGTGCGGAGTCGTGCGACACAACAACTAATCATTGTTTTCAGAGACAGTGTAGCAAAGCAGCAAGAACTTGCCCAGATGCTTATGGGCGTCATCTTGCTAAGGTCGCGGATTGTGACGTTGTAGATGGTTAGGTTCTGCTCATTTATTTGCACTGGCATCAATCTTTGATTGCCCAGTGGATGTAATTTCCTGTAATATATGCTGGATGTGCAACATTATTCCCTGTATGCCGTACCTTTGCTTGATCGGTTTTGGTCCTGTGCATAATTGCACGTCGTAATGGGCTCAAATTATCTAATTTGGCCTAAAGACATGAACGAACTTTAGTGGGCCCATTAAGTTAATGGGCCATTACTAGGCCGAAAGTTAATGGTCGGCCCTCTTACCTCCCGGGTCGTTAACAGGCCGACATCGAAGCGGGCAACAGGTGGCCCCAATTTATTTCACGGGCCGTTAACAGGCCATTACTAAGTTTGGGCTACATATGGCCCAACTATACTGTAGGCCTTTAGCAGGCCGAAAGAGACAGCGGGCTTGTACTGGACCATGAAGAGCATGGGCCACTAAGAGGCTGAAAGTCAGGTCGTATTGTAAACGGCCCAACTGTGTTGTGGGCCTTTAGTAGGCCGAAAGAGAAATCGGGCTAGTATTGGACCATGAAGGGCATGGGCCGTTAAAAGGCCAAAACTAAGGTCCGACTACAAAAGGCCCAACTCATTTATGGTCCGTTAACAGGCCGAAAGGCACACAGGGCCGGGAATTGGCCCAACTCTTAAATGGGTTGCTAAAAGGCCAAAACTCAGGTCCGACTACAAATGGCCTAACTGATTTATGGGCCGTCAATAGGCTGAAAGTGACACCGGGCCAGAAAATGGCCCAACACTTAAATGGGCCGCTGAAAGTCCGAAACTCAGGTCCGACTACAAATGGCCCATCAAATTTGTGGGCCATCAACAGGCTGAAAGACACACCGGCCCGGAAATTAGCCCAACATTTAAATGGGTCGCTAAAAGGTCGAAAGATGTACATCCTGAAAATTGGCCCATCCATTAAATGGGCCGTTAACAGGCCGAAATCTCATCGGACCGATATTGAGCCCAAATATATAACGGGCTGTTAACGGGCTCGAACTGACGATGGGCTACAATGGTGTCAAATCTTTAACGGGCCGAATTGGCACATCTCGTATGGGCCGTGGGCTTAAATGGACCTGACACAAGTAGGCCTTATATGGGCCGGCCTGCTAATTTTTACTGGGCCGACCTTTTTCACCGGAATGGGCCACTGTTGGGTCGTGCCACGTGTCAACCTATCATAGGCGCCTTCTGTCCAATGAGTGGATGACATCTGTCCCAACGATGAGCCGACACGTGTTTCCTCCAGCGAATGATGATTTTACACATGGAAAATCCCCATTGGTCGGGGCTATTAACGGGTTATCGGATCCAAAACCCGACCCGGTAGCTTAACGTCGTTCCGTTACGGTGGATGCCACGTGTCGGTCACCCTTGACGAAAGCACTTCTGTGACGCGTGATTTATCGTCATGGAAGTGGACACTTCTGTGATGATAATTTTGGTAATGTCATGGAACACTTCTACGACAGCACAGGTATGACTATCTTGATTCTGTCATAAATTTGTCATGGATGTACATGCATGACAAAAACGCGACCTGCTGTGACAAACATGTATCATCACGGAAGTGTATTTTTTTGTAGTGGAAGTCCCTATCACACACACGATGACTCGCTTCCCTTGCGTCTCCGTGCATAGGACAATTTCGAACAACATCAACACTGTCTCCCTATCTATACGCCACTTATGGACACAAACGACCCCTCGAACCCCTCTTTTCCTCTCTCTCTCTCTCTCTCTCCCTCTCTCTCCCTCTCTCTCTCCCTCTCTCTCTCTCTCTCTCTCTCTCTCTCTCTCTCTCGCGCGCGCGCGCGCACGCTCTCTCACAACCCTCTCCCACACACACTCGATGTATCTTCGAAATAGTCTGCTCCCCGCCCGCACCCATGCTATCCCGCTACTACACATGCCTTTGTCTCTCTTTGACACACATGTCACACCATTCCCCCTTCCCTTATACTAGGTTTACATCATTAGTGGTCTCTCTACTCCACATACACACACACTCCCTCTCACACACAAACGCGCGCACAAACACACGCAGACACGCACAAACACCCATCTATCTGGATCATTCTTTTAAGACACACACCCTTGCATATTCTCTCCAGCTCTGGGTATGTATATATCCCCCCCTCTAGCTCAGATGCACACCAAAATTATCCATCTCTCTAACTCACACATCTCTCCCCATGTCCGCATGTGTATCTCACACACTCACTCTCTGATTATGTCTATGTGTCTCCACGTTACACAACACAAAGCCCCATGTACATGTCTCTCTCTATCCTCCACACACATAGACACAAAGAATCTATTATCATTGCCTCAGTCTCTAGACATAACACACACGCACACTATCTCTCTCTCTCTCTCGCAAACAGGCTCACCAAGGGTTTCCCCGTGAATAACTTACCGTCTATTCATCAACAGTCATGGTAGTACGGCGAACACGAGACACGAAAAAGAATAAATCTACATGTGCGGAGACCACCTAGTATGACTACTAGGACTAGAGCAAGCCGAAAGCGCACCACCGTCACCCCCTCCTTTTCAGCGACGGGAAAACCTTTGGTTTACACAGTCGAGAAGTCATTGTGCTAAGGGCCCACATGCTGAGCCGTTGAATAGAATGTAGATCCTAGTTTATGGAAACAAGTATCGATAATATGTTTGTGTCTCCATACTTATATTTCTTCTCTTATAAAAATCCGTGTTGGTGGTGATGGTATGCGTGCCATCTTGCAATAGACCGTCCGATCTATATCTGACGGATGGAAATTAAACTAAAAGATACCCGCACCTCTCTCCACATTTGCAAACAATGCCTTCCCTCGTTCATCCTTATCTCCAACAACCTCATTGTTGAGCATTTAAAAAAGGAAGCCTCTGGAACAAACTAGCCTGGTGGCCGTTGCCGGCATCGTCCATCCCCTTGCCTCCGCTCAGTCCGACCACCAATCACCACCACGCCCCACTCCTCTTCACCATATATCCTCTTTCTCGAGATATCATTAGTTTTTATACATGGGATTACTCCCGCATGGGTCAATCACAACAAGTTTTTTATAAAAAAATGCATCTTGATGTTCCGTGCAATGCATGGACATCTTGCTAGTACTCCTATAGAAGACTAAGTTGGTGATGATGGTGTGTCTGCCATCCGTCATTTCTGACCATTCGATCTACATCTAACGACTGTGAGGTAAATTGTTGCCTTTTCTCACCAGCATCCCGCTTCTCTACAAATTTGCAGAAAAACCCATAATTAGTATCTTAAAACCAACCACACCCCTCCCTCACCTCACCAAAACAGCCCAAGGAATATTTTCTGATTGAAACATAATATATCTCTAGTGATATATGTATATCAAAATTAGAGTGTTTTGTATCAAGTTTGTGAATAAGTATTATTCTAATTATGATCTGTTGCAATGCACGTGAACATTGCTAGAATTTCCAACCATGCAAAAATGCTAGTATTTCCATAGTTTCGAGTTTTCCATCAAGATATTAGTCACTCATGGTTGATATTTACTTTCAATCACGTACACATAGGCACTATGTAACTAGCCTTGCTTATTGGCTTCCAAAGCTTAACTTTCACTCCTACTTACAATATGTAGAGTATTTCACAAAAAACTACCACTTTCAACCAGCCCTAGGAAGAAACTATTGTACAAAAAGTAGCAAAAACATACCCAAAATTTCTTAATCCGTGCCAAAAACTACTACCTAGTGCCGATTAGGCTCGTTTAAACCCGTTTATGATAGGGTTGGCCCACACGTCCGTGTTGACGAGGCATCTTAAACCAACACATTTTGTTTGACCGCTGACATGAGAGGGACCCACATCTGACCTTCTATCCTGTTATATTCCCCCTCACATCATTATTTTTCCTGAACATTACTTCAAATAGTACTAATGCGTGTTCGCCGGTGGCGCCGGTGATGAGCGAGTTGGTCGCCGCTCCGCTAGACAGGTCGGACGTCGCGCTGGCCTCCACACGGGTTGGCAGGCTGGCCCAAGCGTGACTCACGCGTGAGCAAGCCGCGCGCATGACTTCCCTCGAGTCAGATGGCTGGCCTTAGCGCGGCGCGTGAGAAAGCCGCCGCGCCACCATGCCAATCTAGCTAGAAAACCTTGCAGACAAGCAGCTGGACGGAGCTATCTTGGCTAGCTAGTGGCCGCGAGCACCGAACGGAGCTGGCATCCGGGCTGCCACAAGATGGGATCCGCACCGCCGGCGGTTTTGACCTTGCCTTCTGCCGGCGGCGGTAGCTGCGTCCCATGGCCAAGGATGACTAGGTGGACGGGCCGGAGGTAGGAGGTCACTCGGGGATTTTTGTGCAGACTGACATGTAGATCCCACAAGTCATAATGCCTAACGTGCCGTTCGAATAGAATGCGTTGACTTAAGGGGTGACATGGGTTGAAACGTGCCTATAACAGAACAATGTAGAGTAGTCATTTCTTGGTAGGGCTAGTTGGTAAGGGCATGTACAATGGTTGATAAGGTAGTCTTATCTTAAGTCTGCCACGTATGCAAGTGGTAGTAGTTTCTTGGCATTATTAGTGGTTTCTTGGCATTATTAGTGGTTTCTTGTAAGGAACAATGTACTACTAGCGACAAAAGGCGATTCTAGGTTGCGTTGTACTCCAGCGAGTACTACTAGTGGTCACGGGAGTGTATACCTCGTTTTGTGGGTTCGATCCCGGCTGAATGCATGGCGGACTTTTTTAAATAGTACTCCACGAAACGAGGTAGTTTGAGTTTTGAAGTCGAACGGACGTGTCGCACCACAATCTGGGTGCACTAGACAGCCCAGCCACGTGAACGGGTTTTCCCTCCAATCATCTCGTGGCTCGCATGCTCGCCCTAGCCGCACCTCACTTGCAGCTTCCTCATCAGCTAGTAGCATATTTAAACTAGCACCTCCCAATCAAGCCGGGGAGCCAGAAAAGCCTGGTGCGACATTGGGAACTGTGCAATATGGCTATGTACGTAAAGTGCTAGTACTCTACTACTCTATAGCTTGTGGCATTGCACGCATGGACTTCACTCCATTATCGGCTCTATAAACGAAATTCCTCTTGACGTGATTTTTTTGTTTTGAAATGGAGGCAAAAGCTTTGCCTCATCTCATTCATAAAGAAGGAACTACTAACAAAGTTCATAGAGATCCATTACAGCTCCACAAATGGAAGCGAAAAGCCTAGTCTCATTGTATCAAATAACTCAAATGCCTTGCCCTTGCAGTAACCGTCGCTGATAAATAGGCTGCTAGTGTGTGTGAGAGAGGAGCGGCTGAGTAGGCCAGCTATGCGCTTGAATAGAGCACCGAGAGTACCCACTACGCAGGTGTACTTTCCCTGCATTGGTAGTACAATGATGGTTCTAGAAAACAGTACTACCCTCCACTTCCAACTATAGCTCCTTGGCCCTGAGATTCAAGAGTTCAAAATGGGTGCACTATACTAGAAATACAGTACATCGCACTACTAGTTGAGAAAGTAGTACTAGTACTGCTACAGTACAAGTACATAGTAAATAATAGTCTCACCCCTTCGCTAAGGAACGATCGAGGAGCTACAGTTGGAAGGGACGAGGCCCTGTAGTTACTACGCTCTTATCTCCTCCTCGACAGTTCCCCTCCCCCCCAAGAGAAGGCAGTTCGTCGCTACTCCCATGGATTCGCCAGGCGGTTCTCCTCCTCGTCGGGGCTGGGAGACCTTGGACGACAATCTTCTGGGTGAAATTGCACACCACTCCGACTTCCTCACCGCCATAAGACTCAGTGCTTCCTGCACCAACTTTTTCAAGACGGTGCTTAAACATGCTTGGGAAAAGGCCATGCTTGTTGGTCTTCCCTGCGTCCTCCAGGGGAAGGTTCTTCTATGGGACAGTCCTTCGAATAGTCCATCGCTCCCTGGTCATGGTTGCACATTGACTCCGCTAGAGTTGCCGATGTTGAGAGGTAGTCGGATTTTTTCCGATGAGCAGGCCAGCCATGGAGTTTGATCATGTAGTACTTAGTTATTCCATTTCCATCCCGTAAATTCTCCGCTGCCCACCGTCTTATATATAGGTCTGGGTCGGTGCCAACAAAGATTGGCTTGCATACCTCCGGCCGGATACCACCATCATTTTGCACAACATCCACAGCAGTGCGGCCATTCCTGTAGACCCCTTCTCCACCATTGGGATCGGCCTTCCGGACTGGCTGGGCTTGAATACGTTTGATGATGCCAACATGAGATTGAAGAAGAAAGCAATTGCGGACCCGCCGACAAAGCGACGCGGCTACGACGGTTACTATCTCATCGCGGTGTTCAACATAAGGATTGCCATCAATACAAGAGGCAGTAACGGCAGACAGGGCAGAGGCTGGCGCATGTTGGTTGCGGAAGATTTGTACCCCTACACGTTTAAAGACGCCGTGTTCCATCTAGGCCGCATCTTCGCGGTGACAAGCCAGGGGACTTGTTTCATCTGGTTGCCATCCTACGGCACGGGATATTACGAACGGAATTCACAAACCATCATTTGCATCCCTAACGGTACTCCATTATTTTGCAGGGACCAGTCATCCCCCGATCAAAATAAGATCGCCGATCCTGGATGAGCATTTCATCCGCGATTCGGTCTAACCTGGAACCTTGTAGCTGACTTTGGGATATTGGGATCAACTATCTTAGCAATCGTTACCCATGGTACCACTAATGTGCAACATGGTCACACAATCTACCACGATCGGACCGTCACCATCTACCCAGGTATTCCATTAGGAATTATATTTTTTAACCCTCTCTCCTTCTCTTTCATTGTTGTACTACTTACTAGTACTAGTAGGAGCACTTTTTACCTTGGCGAAGTGTATAGCTAAGCTAGGCCCTTGAAGACTTGAACCCACTAGCTGCCACCATTTTTGTTATTCCATGTCTTACTATCTCATCCATGTATCCAAGAGTGGCTATATATAATAAGCCGGTTAATTTACTTCACTGGTACGCGTCGGCGCTGTACAAACGGTTTTTAACCCCTTTTCGCGACAACATTTGGAACCGTCGCCCAGTGAGTGTGGGCGATAGGGGGTCCTACCCACACGTCCCAGAAATCGTCGAGGATAGGCCCTCGTAGGACACAGGCTGGGGACGTGTGCGATCGGGCGAGGCATCAAAATCCAATCATTTCCGTAGGTATGTATATCCCACACGGTAATCCAAGAAAAACATTTTCGTAGGTATGTAGATCCCACACGGTAATCCGAGAAAATCATTTCCGTAGGTATGTACATCCCACACGGTGAATCCTGGAAAAACATTTCCGTTCGTATGTATATCACACACAGTCAATCCAAGGAATATGTTTCCGTTCTTATGTACATCCCACACAGTCAATCCAGGGAAAACGTTTCTGTTTGTACGTACATCCCACACAGTTTTATGTGTAGGCTCGTGTCTGAAAGGTGTAACTATCACACACGGTCTGCCTTGGTTAACTGTTGGCTTTTATCAACTATATCACACACAATATGATGAAGAAAAATGTGTGGCATTGGGCTATCCATCGCAAGGGCTTTTACTGCTAGAACCGTTTGCAAAGGTCCATGACACATTTAGCAGGTTTATTAGTTTACAATTAATAATTCCAGTATTACACAAATTCACATTTCATATCGAACAGTTGTTTGCCAATTTCATATCAAGCACATAAATATATTATAACATCACAATACTGTAGCTACATGAAAACAACACAGTACAACATATAGCTAGTTCAACTCCATAAGAACAATATATTCATTTCCCCAATCGAGATCATACAGGCTCGTCTTATCCACCTCTGCTTTCAGTTCAGTAAGAACCTGTTTTGCACGGGCTAACTGGGAAAGTGCCTCCTCCTTCGCCAACACCATCTTAGCAAAGCCTGATTTAAAAAAAATCTGATCTCATTCTCCACCTTCAAATTTTTATCCTGCATCTTCAAATATTATTCAGCGTTGACAATAGTTTCTCTAAGCCTACGTCTGTTCTCTTCCTCATACATGCTCCAGAGCTTCGCTAGGCACATCTTCAAAGACTGTGGCCACTCTTGATCAACCCACTCCAAGTAAGAACACTTCCATTCATCCTATAATATTTAAAACTAGATCAGTAACAATTGTAGGGGAAATGGGTTTATAGCAACATAGAAAATCACCAATGATTATTTTGAAAATCTGAAGAAACATGTTAATTATGACATATCTTCTCAAAAATATCAATGTGCAAATGAAATAATTGGTACTGAGACAACAACCAAATTCTGGAACATCGGAAGCTATAATTAACTACAACGACGCTACAAGTTCTTACTCGTGTACAATAAATATTAAATTGAACATTTTATGAGGAAGGTAAAAATAACTGCAACAGCATACCGACAGTGTTTGGATGACAGCAAATTGATACTAACAGGTGTGTACATGCACAAATTTAGTAACATAGAACTAATATCACTAAGGCCGTCCACTATGTATGCCAAAACTGGGGTAAAGACAACTGCTGCTACATCTCCCACCGGTGCCCTGCACGGGCGAGCCGATGCAGTGGAAAAAAAATCAGGGACCCGGACTCCGGAGCACGTAGTTGCTCTGATGCCCAGTTCCTTCGTGCCATAAAGACTTAGTATTTTACTGCTTGGCTGCTCGGATGTGTGGACCAAAGTTGGCTGCACAAATAGCTGAAGCGGTGCCAAATAATTTCCTAATGGCACCACTGATGAGATGGCAACAATTTAAGATACTAGGTACAAACTGTGACACTGTCTTAGGATGCATTTGGTTGAAGGTGTGGTATGAATGGATTGGGACCATGACAGTGTCTGAATCACATCTAACAAATGATTTGTAACAATGAAAGAGGGTCTAACCTTCTCTGCACATGCCAGAAACTTCCTCCCACTGTCCACAGAATCAAACGCAACTAGCTTCACGCATGGAGATTGATGGTGACAACGAGCAGATAGATCTTCAGCCACCCCTCTCCATTCGTTGGCACTGATGGTCCTAGGGAGATACAAGAGGAAGAAATGACTCATTTTGACCGTCGGGTAAAAATCCTTCATTCCAAGTCATAGTCCTAGAGAGAAAAGAGAGGCATCCCGGGTGGTGAAGGAGTCGTCGCTGGAGGAGGAACCGCCGGAGAGGTCTTTTTCTTGGATGCTGATGCTCAACCTAGCAATAATAATGATGTGGAAATTGAACCTGCTGTTGATCTTGATAACCCACAATCAAAGAATCAACGTTATGATAAGAGAGATTTTACTGCTAGGAAGCATGGTAAAGAAAGAGAACCATGGGTTCAGAAACCCATGCCTTTCCCTGTTAAACCATCCAAGAAAAAGGATGATGAGGATTTTGAGAGCTTTGCTGAAATGATTAGACCTATCTTTTTGCGTATGCGTTTGACTAATATGCTTAAAATGAATCCTTATGCTAAGTACATGAAATATATTATTACAAATAAAAGAAAGATACCGGAAGCTGAAATTTCCACCATGCTTGCTAATTACACTTTTAAATGTGGAATACCAAAGAAACTAGGAGATCCAGGAGTACCAACTATACCATGCTGCATTAAAAGAAACTAGTTAAAATTGCTTTATGTGATCTTGGAGCCGGTGTTAGTGTTATGCATCTCTCTTTATATCGTAGACTTGATTTGAATAAGTTGACACCTACTAAAATATCTTTGCAAATGGCCGATAAATCAACTGCTATACATGTCGGTATTTGTGAGGATGTGCCTGTTGTGGTTGCAAACGTTGCTATTTTAACAGACTTTGTTATTCTTGATATTCCCGAGGATGATAGTATGTCTATTATTCTTGGTAGACCCTTTTTGAATACTACAGGGGTTGTTATTGATTGCAATAAAGGCAATGTCACTTTTCATGTTAATGGAAATGAGCATACAGTACACTTTCCGAGGAAACAACCTCAAGTCCACAGTATCAATTCTATTGGAAAAATTCCAACGATTACTATTGGAGGTTTTGAATTTCCTCTTCCTACTATCAAGAAGAAATATGATATTCTTATTATTGGGGATGTGCATATCCCCGTTAAGGTAACCTAGTGCTATTCGAAAATTCTCCGGTTTCATGCAATTCGGAATGAGTTTATTAACAAGACTTGATCAACCTTGTTAGTGGATTCCTTTTGATGAGCATGAGATGGATGAAGTTAGAAAGCACAACTCTCTATACCCTCTTTTTACTTTCTGTTATTTAGAATAAATAAAGCAATAATAGTATTTTCTGTCTGTTTTCTGAATTATCCTTGCAATAAAAAAATACCCCGAAAATAAAAGTTCTCCAAATGCCCTGAAATTTATATATGATTTTTTCTAGAATATTTAAGAATATCTGGCACTGAGAACACATTAGGGGGAGCCAGCACCTGGCCACGAGGGTCCAGGGCGCGCCCACCCCCCTGGGCGCGCCCCCTACCTCGTGGGCCCCACGTGGCCCCCCTCCACTTATTCCAGCACCCGCACACTTTTTCTTCCTCTAGAAAAAATCACCAAGAAGCTCAAACCCGTGTTCTAGCTCATATTGCTGCCATTTTCGATCTCCTTGCTCAAAGCTCCATTCACAAAACTGCTTTGGGGGATTGTTCTTTGGTATGTGACTCCTCCAATGGTCCAATTAGTTTTGTTCTAGTGCTTTATGTATTGCAAATTTTTGCTGCTTAGGTGACCCTGTTCTTGAGCTTGCATGTCAAATTTATATGGTCCCAAGTAGTTATAATGCATGATATAGTCTCTAGGCACTTGTGGGAGTAGTTTCTATCAATCTTGTTGAGTTTGTTTCACTTTTGTTTTGAGTTACTAAAAATTTCAGAAATTTTCAGAGGGAGAATAATAATGAAGAGATTTTTGAGGGGCTCTTCGAGCCGAAGCTCGAAGGATAAGCAAAGTGAGGAGGACAAGAAACCCAAATATAATCTCCCTCGCACTGCGGAGGTTCGGTCGTGTGAATGGCCTTGTGATGAGTTCTTGAGAGCAGCCGGTATTCATGATGATTTATATTATTTGGCTGAGAATGCAGGCCTCACCGATTTCCTCCATGACTAGCTCGATCAGTATCTCCTACTCACTAATATCTTTGTGCAAAAGTTTCATTTCCATGCTAGGAGATCACCACCTTCGGTGGATTTTTATTTATATGATGAGTATAAGGAGATGTCACTTTATGATTTTTGTGAGGTTTGCAAGTTACCCTTTGAGGGTAGCATAGAGGAACCATACCGTAATGATGTGGAGGAGTTTATTAATGAAATTGCTGTAGGGGAAACAAGGAAAGTTTCAGGTGCAAGAATTACTAGCATACATTTTCTTGTTCTACGTTACTTTGCAATATTTGCTAGCAGATGCTTAATTGGTCGCGGGAACTATGGGAATCTTAGTGGTCCTGATATTGTTATTTTGCGCCATGCTTTGTTTCATGATACAACTTTTAGTTTGGGCGCTATTGTTGCCAAACGATTAAGTTTGAACCGTGCAAAGGGCCCCATTCTCGGTGGCATCTTTGCTTCGCGCCTTGCTGCACACTTTAATATACCTATTAGGCATTATGAGAAAGAAGAAAAGTTGTTGCCCTCTGTATTTCTAGCTTACAACAGTATGGTAGCACATGAGTTTATTGTTAAAAATAAAGAGAATCTGCTTAAGTATAATTTGATATTCGATAAAAGATATGATGAGGCTATTACTATGCCTGCACCCTCTTTGTTCAACTTATCTTCAGGCACGTACCTCATTTTGCCGGAGGCCATTCACGCATGCTTGAGCGAAACACCTGCTCCAGTGGCTAAGCTGGAACCACCACTAAACCCTTCTCGGCAGTCTGTTTATCAGTGGGATCCGGAGGAGATCGCCAACCGGTGGCAATCCGAGGATCCTCCTCAGTATGACCCCAGCTACAACCTTGGATATCAGCCGTGGCCATAAACCAACTTAGGCCAAAAGCCTAAGGTTGGGGGAGTACGTATTTCTCTCCGACATTACATGCATGATCACACACTCATTCTAGTTGTCGGTGCTCATAGTTTTTCACTTTACTATCCATGCTAGTTTATTTCTTTTTCTTGTCTTCTTCTTGTGTGTTTGAAAAACCTTAAAAAACCAAAAAATTAGTTGTAGCTTCTAGCTAGTTTACTTTCCATGCTTGTAGTAGTAATTAAAAGAAAACCCAAAAAGATTTCTCGTTCTTCTTTTGCTTGTTGGGAGCTTTCCCGTGAAAATAGTTTTATTTCTTTTCTTTCCTTTGGGGGTCGAGAGGAGAAGACCATGATGAAAATGTTGAAATGGCTCCCATATGCATTATTGTTGATATAACCATGAGCCCATATTACCTTGTCTTCTTCCTTGAATTAAATGCTTGCAGATTCCAGCTTAGCCCAATGCGCATGCACTCTTGTTATTATAAACATCGTTCGGTCGTGCGAGTGAAAGGCAATAATGACGATATATGATGCACTGATCGAGCTGAGAGAAGCTGGTATGAACTTGACCTCTCTTGTTTTTGTAAATATGATTAGTTCATCGTTCCTGATTCAGCTTATTATGAATAAACATGTTGCTATGACAATTAGAGATTATAGTTGCTCGTGCCATGCTCGATTAGCTATGACTTTATAATGGTTTACCTTGCATGCCAACATGCTATTAAAATGGTTGTGATATGGTATGATAGGGTGGTATCCTCCTTTGAACGATTTAAGTGGCTTGACTTGGCACATGTTCACGCATGTAGTTGAAACAAAATCAACATAGCCTCCACGATATTTATGTTCATGGTGAATTATATCCTACTCATGCTTGCACTCAGTGTAAATTAATTTTAATGCATGTTCATGACTATTGTCACTCTCTAGTTGGTCGCTTCCCAGTCTTTGTCTAGCCTTCACTTGTACTAAGCGGGAATACTGCTTGTGCATCCAATTCCATAAACCCCAAAGTTATTCCATATGAGTCCACCATACCTTCCTATATGCGGTATCTACCTGCCGTTCCAAGTAAATTTGTATGTGCCAAACTCTAAACCTTCAAATAAAATTCTGTTTTGTATGCTCGAATATCTCATGTATCAACTAGGGATGTCTGTATCTTCCATGTTAGGCAGGTTATTCTCAAGAGGAGTGGACTCCGCTCCTCACTCACGAGAAAATGGCTGGTCACCGGGATGCCCAGTCCCATGCTTTAAGCAAATCAAATCGAAATAATTGCAAACAAAACTTCCCCAGGAGGCACTCGTTGTTTCGAGAAAGCCATGCTTGTTGGTGGTGGGGGAGTACAAACTCTACCATTCTGCTTGGGAACCGCCTATAATGTGTGTAGCATGGAAGATATCGAGATCTCTTGGTTGTTATGTTGACAATGAAAGTATACCGCTCAAAATATTATTTATCTCTATTTCAAAATCGAGCTCTGGCACCTCTACAAATCCCTGCTTCCCTCTGCGACGGGCCTATCTATTTACTTTTATGTTGATTCATCACCCTCTTATTAAAAAGCACCAGTTGGAGAGCACCGCTGTCATTTGCATGCATTACTATTAGTTTATATGGGGTATGACTATGACTGGATCTCTTTTACCATGAATTACAATGTCTAGTCAGTCCTTGATCTTCAGAGGTGCTCTGCATTTATGTTTTACGGTCTCAGAAAGGGCTAGCGAGATACGATCTTATTATATCATGTTATGATTGTTTTGAGAAAGTGTTGTCATCCGAGATTTGTTATTATTGCTCGCTAGTTGATTATGCCATTGATGTGAGTAAACATGAGACCTAAATGTTATTGTGAATATGGTTAGTTCATAATCTTTGCTGAAAACTTGAATGCTGGCTTTACATATTTGCAACAACAAGAGCAAATAGAGTTTGTCAAAGTTTTTCTTTATCACTTTCAGTTTGTCAACTGAATTGCTTGAGGACAAGCAAAGGTTTAATCTTGGGGGAGTTGATACATCTCCATCGTATCTAATTTTCCAAACACTTTTTCCCTTGTTTTGGACTCTAAGTTGCATGATTTGAATGGAACTAACTCGGACTGATGCTGTTTTAAGCAGAATTGCCATGGTGTTATTTTTGTGCAGAAATAAAAGTTCTCGGAATGACCTGAAACTTCACGGAGAATATTTTTGGATTATATAATAAATACTAGAGAAAGAATCAAGACTAGGGGGCCCACACCCTATCCACGAGGGTGGGGGCGCGCCCCCTACCTCGTGGGCCCTCTGTTGCTCCATCGACCTCAACTCCAACTCCATATATTCATGTTCGGGGAGAAAAAATCAGAGAGAAGGATTCATTGCTTTTTACGATACGGAGCCACCGCCAAGCCCTAAACTCTCTCGGGAGGGCTGATCTGGAGTCTGTTCAGGGCTCCAGAGAGGGGAATCCATTGCCATCGTCATCATCAACCTTCCTCCATCACCAGTTTCATGATGCTCACCGTCATGCGTGAGTAATTCTTTCATAGGCTTGTTGGATGGTGATGGGTTGGCTGAGATTTATCATGTAATCGAGTTAGTTTTGTTAGGGTTTGATCCCTAGTATCCACTATGTTCTGAGATTGATGTTGCTATGACTTTGCTATGCTTAATGCTTGTCACTAGGGCCCGAGTGCCATGATTTCAGATCTGAACGTATTATGTTTTCATGAATATATGTGAGTTCTTGATCCTATCTTGCAAGTCTATAGTCACCTATTATGAGTTATGATCCGTTAACCCTGAAGTGACAATAATCGGTATACTTACCGGTGATGACTGTAGTTTGAGGAGTTCATGTATTCACTAGGTGTTAATGCGTTGGTCCGGTACTCTATTAAAAGGAGGCCTTAATATCCCTTATTTTTCAATAGGACCCGCTGCCACGGGAGGGTAGGATAAAAGATGTCATGCAAGTTCTTTTCCATAAGCACGTATGACTATATTCGGAATACATGCCTACATTACATTGATGAACTGGAGCTAGTTGTGTCACCCTATGTTATCACTGTTTCATGAGTAATCGCATCCGACATAATTATCCATCACTGATCCATTGCCTACGAGCTTTTCACATTGATCTTTGCTTAGTTACTTTTCCGTTGCCACTGTTACAATCACTACAAAACTGCTACTGTTACCTTTGCCACCGTTACCGTTACTTCCATACTACTTTGCTACTAAATACTTTGCTGCAGATATTAAGTTATCCAGGTGTGGTTGAATTGACAACTCAGCTGCTAATACTTGAGAATATTCTTTGGCTCCCCTTGTGTCGAATCAATAAATTTGGGTTGAATACTTGTGGGTTATCACCGCGCTGGCCTATGCATCACCAGTGTGAGATGAGACGTCGATGACTTGTCTTGGCGACATGTCGCCGTCGGTGGACTCCACATCCCCCCTGCTGAAGTCGACCGCGTCCTCGTCCTCGTCCTCGTCCTTGGCGCCGCCCTCAAGGTTGTAGTTTTCGTAGTAGTGGCTGCGCCAGAGCTCGCGTTGGTACTCCACTGTCGATTCCTCGACGGATAGACTCTTCTCTAACTCGACCTCGACCACGCGCAACTCCTCCTCCCGGCACTCCTTGATCTCCAACGCCTCCTGCATTTCCAGCTCCCGCTCGGCGACCTCATAAGGAAGCAGGTGCTCCATGGCCACCACTGCCTTTTCAAACGTGGGTTGCATGCTAGAGTCCGAGGTGGCCTGGAATATCTTGGCATGTGCATCCTTGATCTTGGCATGGGCGGCCTCGACCCGGGCCAGGGCGACATCGGCGGCACGGACAGCAGCCCGAGCGCTCTCGGCGTTTGCAGCCGCCGTCGCAGCAGCAGCTGCAGCCGTCTCGGCTGCTGCAGCTGCCCTGGCGGCTGTCGCAGACGCCCTCTCGACGGAAGCGGCCGCGCTCAATGCAGATGCGGCGGCACTCTCGGTATAGGAGGCCACGCTAACGGCGCAGGCGGTGACGCTCGGGGGCGCGGGGGGACGCGGCCATCGTATGGGCCTTCACAAAGCGTTTCCACGGCGTCATCTTTGCAAGAAGGGGGTGCGGGAATGGGGATCGGGATTCGGGGATTCGGGGGTTGCCAGCACTGGAGCAAACGAGCCGGCGAAGCTTAAGGAGGGAGACTTAAATAGACCCAGATATTTTCATCCAAACGGTTCCTAGAAAACAACTGTGTGTGATATTGTAGATATTTTTGATTAGCTGTGAAAGACGAATTTGGAGTAAAGTGGCAATAGATGGTGTTTAAATGAACGAGAAATTTTGTAGTACTAATACAACTGTCATGTCAAATTTTGGAAAATTCCAGGGGTCATTTGACCTTTTAAGACATTTAAGTGATTTTCTAGCCATTTAATGACCGTAATTGAAATTTGAACTACATGCACATGCAACAAGTAACCATAACGGTTTGAAAACTCATATTTCGTGTACTTGTGTGCGATTTAATTCCATGTGCAGTAAATTGGAAGGAATTTTTAAAAATATTGGTCTTACGGCTATGACATAATTAAGCATGGAGTGACATGGCATTTTAATTCCAAAAATAAAAAAATTAGAAACACATGAAACCCTGGTTGATGTAATGTCATGCCACCAAGATGATGTGGTAAAAAAATTGGCATGTTTGACAAAAGTTTGGACACACACCCCTCACAAACCGGAGCTACTCACTAGAGAGCTCATGGTTCCGAGAGGGAACAATGCATGTTTGATGACGAACGGGAGATAGCTTCTCTTACGGCCTTCAATTTTTTTTTACTTCTAACGTGCACTACTACAACTGTAATGTGAAAATTTTGAAACTTCTAGGGGGCATTTGACCAATTAAAGATATTTAAGTGATTTTCTAGCCATTTAATGACCATAATTGAAATTTGAACTACATCTACATGCAACGCCTAACCAAAACGGTTTGAAAAATCATATTTGTGTACTTGTGTGCGAGTTAATTCCATGTGCAGTAAACTAAAAGGAATTTTCAAACATATTTGTCTTACGACATGGACACATGCATACATATGCATGGAGTGACATGGCATTTGAATTCCAAAAAAAGCAAAAACACATGAAACCTTGGTTGATGTAATGTCATGCCACCAAGATGACGTGGTAAAGAAATTGGCATGTTTGACGAAAGTTTGGGCACACACCCCTCACAAACTGGAGCAACTCACTAGAAGGCTCATGGTTGCGAGAGGGAACAATGCATGTTTTATGGCGAACGGGAGATAGCTTCCTCTTACGGCCTTCAATTTTTTTTCTACGTTTAACGTGCACTACTACAACTGTAATGTGAAATTTTGGAAAATTCCAGGGGTCATTTGACCTTTTCAAGACATTTAAATGATTTTCTGACCATTTAATGACTGTAATTCAAATTTGAACTACATCTACATGCAATGCCTAACCAAAAAGATTTGAAAAATCATATCTATGTACTTGTGTGCGAGTTAATTCCATGTGCAGTAAATTAGAAGGTATTTTCAAACATATTGCTCTCACGACATGGACACATGCATACATATGCATGGAGTGACATGGCATTTTAATTCTAAAAATAAAAAATGCTCAGAAAAACATGAAACCTTGGTTGATGTAATGTCATGCCACCAAGATAATGTGGTAAAGAAATTGGCATGTTTGACGAAAATTTGGACACAAACCCCTCACAAACCGGAGCAACTCACTAGAAGGTTCGTGGTTCCGAGAGGGAACAATGCATGTTTGATGACGAACAGGAGATAGCTTCCTCTAACGGCCTTCGTTTTTTTCTATGTTTTGCACTAATACAACTTTCATGTGAAAATTTGGAAAATTTCAGGGGTCATTTGACCTTTTAAAGATATGTAAGTGATTTTCTAACCATTTAATTACCGTAATCCAGATTTGAACTACATCTACATGCAACGCCTAACCAAAACGGTTTGGAAAATCATATTTTTTGTGTACTTGTGTGCGAGTTAATTCCTTGTGCAGTAAATTACAAGGAATTTTCAAACATATTAGTATCAAGGCATGGGCACATGCATGGAGTACCATGGCATTTTAATTCCGAAAAATAAAAAAATGATACGAAAAACATGAAACCATGGTTCATGTAATATCATGCCACCAAGATGACGTGGTAAAGAAATTGGCATGTTTGACAAAAGTTTCGACACACACCCCTCACAAACTGGAGCAACGCACTAGAAGGTTCGTGGGAACAATGCATGTTTGATGCCGAACGGGAGATAGCTTCCTATTACGGCCTTTAAATTTTTTTTCTATGTTTAACGTGCAATAATAGAACTGTCATGTGAAAAATTGGAAAATTTCAGGGGTCATTTGACCTTTTAAAGACATTTAAGTGATTCTCTAACCATTTAATGACCGTAATTCAAATTTGAACTACATCTACATGCAATGCCTAACCAAAACGGTTTGAAAAATCATATTTTTTTGTACTTGTGTGCGAGTTAATTCCATGTGTAGTAAATTAGAAGGAATTTTCAAACATATTGGTCTCAACACATGGTCAGAAAGTTTGGACATGAAACCTTGCTTGATTTAATGTCATGCCACCAAGATGATGAGGTAAAAAAATTGGCCTATTTAACGAAAGTTTGGACACACACCCCTCACAAACCGGAGCAACTCACTAGAAGGTTCGTGGTTCCGAGAGGAGACAATGCATGTTTGATGACGAACGGGAGATAGCTTCCTCTTACGGCCTTCAGAAAAATTTCTATGTTTAACGTGTACTAATACAACTATCATGTGACATTTTGGAAAATTCCAGGGGTCATTTGACCTTTTAAAGAGATTTAGGTGATTTCTAACCATTTAATGACCATAATACCAATTTGAACTACATCTACATGCAACACCTAACCAAAACGGCTTGAAAAATCATATTTTTGTGTACTTGTGTGCCAGTTAGTTTCATGTGTAGTAAATTAGAAGGATTTTTCAAACATATTGGTCTCAAGGCATGGGCACATGCATGGAGTGCCATGGCATTTTAATTCCAAAAAATTGAAAAATTATCAGAAAAACATGTAACCTTGCTTGATTCAATGTCATGCCAGCAATATGATGTGGTAAAAAAATTGGCCTGTTTGACAAAAGTTTGGACACACACCCCTCACAAACCGGAGCAACTCACTAGAAGGTTCGTGGTTCCGAGAGGGAACAATGCATGTTTGATGAGGAATGGGAGATAGCTTCCTCTTACGGCCTTTAAATTTTTTTCCTATGTTTAAATGCACTAATACAACTGTCATGTGAAAATTTAGAAAAATTTAAGGGTGATTTGACCTTTTAAAGACATTTAAGTAATTTTCTAACCATTTAATGACCGTAATTCAAATTTGAACTATATCTACATGCAACGCCTAACCATAACAGTTTGAAAAATCATATTTTCGTGTGGTTGTGTGCGAGTTAATTCCATGTTCAGTAAATTAGAAGGAATTTTCAAACATATTGGTCTCAAGGCATGGGCAAATGCATGGAGTGCCATGGCATTTTAATTCCAAAAAATTAAAAAATGATCAGAAAAACATGAAACCTTGCTTGATTTAATGTCATGCCACCAAGACAATGTGGTAAAAAATTTGTTTGACGAAAGTTTGGACACACACCCCTCACAAACCGGAGCAACTCAATAGAAGGTTCGTGGTTCCGAGAGGGAACAATGCATGTTTGATGACGAACGGGAGATATCTTCCTCTTACGGCCTTCAAAATTTTTTTCTACGTTTAACGTGCACTAATACAAATGTCATGTGAAAAATTGGAAAATTTCACGGGTCATTTGACCTTTTAAAGACATTTAAGTGATTTTCTAACCATTTAATGACCGTAATTCGAATTTGAACTACATCTACATGCAACGCCTAACCATAACGATTTGAAAAATCATATTTCTATGTACTTGTGTGCGAGTTAAAAAATCATCAAATGATGTAAATATCTGGTGTTCAAAAAAGAAAATGTATAGACCTGGCAAGACAACCGGCCCCCATACGATTGGCACTCTATCTCACAGCTCGAGGTTTGGTTGGTGAGTGGCGGGGATCATTAATCAGACACAGTTCTGTATTGGAAACCATCAGCTATTATATTCACACACGGATTTTGCAGCCCGAATCGTGTGTAATTCAAACTACAGTACTCGTAAGTTTTGGTGACCGGCGTGTGTACTATCCCCATGGCGCCGCCGGTCTGTCCACGCACCGACGAGGAGTCGCCGCACCCCGAGGACGCTCACTCGAGGACCCCTACGCGCTGCCTGACGAGGTCGCCGGACCCCCCAAGTTTGGATTGGTTTTAAGGCCAGTACAATGTTTGTCTGTGGAAGTCACTGTTGTCGGCTGAGAAAGCCAGGCAAGTAGCGTTCAAGAAGGAGATGGCGGATGAGGATGCCAGGTATCAGGCGGCCTGTGAAGCTCGTGATGCCGCCTGGAAAAAGGAGGCGGCAGAGATTTGGGGGAGGGCGCGTCGTCGTGCCAAGGAGGTGTACAAAGACGGGTACTTCGCGAGGAAGGTCATAGACGCTAGGCGCCTCGTCGATGCGTGGAGGTGCGCCGATAAGCTCTAGCGTGCCACCGACGAGGAGCTCCAGTGGGCGCCCAACTAAATGGCAAGGTCGGCCGCGCGCGTCCGCCAGCAAGAGGCAGATCGGTACGTCAAGCGCTGCGAGGCGGAGGAGGCGGAGTACTGGCTCCGCACTGGGAAGACTCCGCACACCAGGGAGCTACTGGCGAGGGGCTGCCGGAATACTGGCCCCAGGAGGGATTATTAGTTTTAGTATAGTTCGTTTTCAATTTAATGCATTGTACCTACTAGTTAAGTATCATCACGTATATGTGATGATATTATATATATTCTGTGATGAACTAATGAACAATTTATATATGTATGTATATATATATATTATGAATTCTATTTTCTATCTGTTTTTGTATACTAATTTGAATCTAGCTGTTATTATCCACATATACAGAATGGAAAGCATATATACACACATTGAAACAGAACATATAAGAATGGAAAACAGAGTACACACATTGAAACAGAGCAATACTATGATTCATGTGAATACATGGCTATCCACGTCGAAATGACTTTTCAAAATAAAACGCGTCCATGAGACCATGACCAGGAGCCCTTCCCTACGGTAGCTCTTTGGCTCTGCCTGAACTCGTGCATGCGTTCGTCCAAGCGGTCGACACGCTCGTGGTACATCTGGAGCGCGATCTCGAGCTCCAAGTTGGCTATTTCATCGGAGATCACCAACTCGAGTATGTGACAGGTGGACACCTGGGCCAAGGAGGCGGTCGAGCTTACGGACCAGCGCTTTGGAATCCAGCAGGCCGCGGACAAGGCGAACGGCGGCACCAATGTGAACGGCGCGGCAGGCGTCCAGTGCAAGTACGGCGCGGCCGGCCTCTGGTGCAAGTACGGCGTTGAGGGCCTCTGCCCACTCCTGGCAAGGAATGGGTGTACTGATAGGACGTGTACCCAGCTGCGACATCGTGCCAACAACAGGCAAGCGCCGATGGATCCGCTATTGCTATGGAGCGGGCTGCACCTCTCGCTTTGCGGTGCTCCAATGGTCTCGTCATGCGGTGAGCTACAGCCTATCAGCGCAGATGCACCTAGATTTCTCTGCGGCGCGCCATCAATCATGTTGTGCGGCGAGTTGCAGCCTGTCGGCGCTGACATGTCTATCTTGATCGGCGGTGCTCAAGCGCCATGCGCCAAAGGTATGCACAACCCTGGCGATGACGCGCATCACGCCATAGTCCATTGCGTTGCCGGAGAGCGCCTCGTCCTCGACGGGTCGTGGCGCCTGCTCGTTTTCCTTGTTGACGAGGTTGATGGCAGAGGCGGCGCTTTGGTGGTTTGGCATGCTTGGAAAAGGTGGATGTGCTACAGGCTGCGCTTGTTGCCTCCGTGCCTCGCGTGCCGCCTATGCACAATATCGCTGGGTGGCGGGAAACAGGTGAGGAAATGGCGGGAAACGGTGGCGTGTTCATAAAATGCCATCAATTAATGGAAACTTAGCATAGCAGGAACATCGAGCTAGCACAAGAAGTAGATGATGATCAGATGATAATACTAGCAAGTGTTGACCACAACACACACGGCCTATTCCATCACAAACAGGTTGGATAGTCAAAAAGTAATGCGGTAGACTTTCTTTTAACATGTGTTAAAAAATAAAAATAAAAAAACAAGGACCTCGAGCTTAAATTAACTCGTGGGATTGGTCGTATCAGTCATTTAATTTGACAGATATGACCCATCCTATCAGTTAATTTAACATCAACGCAACTTCCCATCCAGCCACCCATCTGATGGCTGCTCCAGCGTGAGCGCACTTAACTTGAGAGTTTCCTTACATGAGCTACTGGTGGAACAGCTAGTCCTTGCTGATAGGATGCCTCTTCACATCCTTATGGCGTATCCGGATGACCGCCCATCCCCCAATGGCTAATAAATGTTGTGTAGATAGAGCATATTACATACATCTTATTAGAAGCAATCGTTTGTGTTATTATCGGTCTTTGCACACATTTCTGATTACAGACCTGCTTGCCGCGTATCACACACATCTTGTTATATTGAACCGTTTCCGTTCTCTTGTCTCAATGCAAACAGTTCATCTGAGTGAGCCGCATGTCATATACCGCACACACCTTCATCTGGCTGCCCGTTTCTTTTGTGTTGCCTAATCACAAACAGTTCATCCGAGTGAACCGTATGTTGTATATCGCACACACCTTCATCTGGCCGCCCGTTTCTTTTGTTCCTCCTCATCGCAAACAGTTAATTGAGCTGAACCTTATGCCCTGCATCGCACATGCAACTAAAATCTGAACCGTGTTTGATGCATCCTCCATCGCAAATATTTTGCACCTTTTTTGACGGTTATTTTACACCACCGTTTGCGATTATGGCATCGCACATAGTTTTGTCGAAGGGTCTCTGATCGTAGTGTCGCGTTAGCATCAACCTCCAGTAGTGCTTCCTCTATACCGGAGTAGTACTATTTGCTGCACAGAATTACTGACCGCCATATTTGAGCACAACATTATTATGCATGGACCTTGACTGTGTACGTCACCATGTGTCCAGATATGAGATGCCGCGTGTACCAGATGAACGGCGTCGAGTTTGACCCCTGTGATGCTACGTGGGTGCCGAGGAACACTCTTGGAGAGTACTCACTTTTCGTTGGGGACAGCTACCCCATTGTGAAGCGGATTCCACCTACCGTGCATGACACTGAAGGCCTGGTGTTTATGAAGCATGGTTGTGTCTTCAGTGCGCACCGCCGGATGAACGACATGATGGGCACGCTATCCCTGGTTTATGCCGCTTCAGCTTGGATGAGTCTCCATCGTGTGGAAACGGGCTAGAAAGCTGCGACAATGATTCCCGTTGCCCACCGCTATGGATCGCGCCATCCATGAAGAACACCTGCGATTGGAACCTGGAGGAGGACATGTAGCCCATCTATAACGTGTAAGTGGGGTATGGTAAATTGTGAACGGTAGCGCTGTGAACATATGTAGACTAGTCGTGCACAAATTTATCACATGAATTGAAGATGAACTTGTGTGGCATACTGGCATTTGTCCTTTAGAATTTATTACTAGTAAATGTGTTATGTGTATGTGCAACTTGTGTGGTTGTTGCACGGGATCCAACATGCTCTTTGAGAAAAAAGGTGGCACAGCTTTGGATATAGGTGACATGGAGGCATCATACAGTAGCATCGTTCGCTATAGTTGTAGCATACTCCTACTAGGACGACAACTCCTATAAAACCTTGCTCTGGGCTCTTTGCCTCTTCGGGAGGTTCAATAGTTCATACTCGTGTGAACCTTGCACTTGGCTCTTCGCCTCTTCGGAAGGTCCAACAATGATGATATAGTACAGGATAATATGCTTCTGGCAATCTGACACCGATTGAACTGTTTGTGACACCCGGATAATTAAGCTATAGTAACCCCCTACCAATGATGCCACGTCACCTCGGTTTTGGTTGATAATCTCGCATTAGTTCAAAACAATTTAAATTCAAATTTGAATTAAACTCAAACAACTAAAGTTTTCAAACAATAAAACTAAAATGTTCACACTATTCTGTAAATTCCCCTCATCATTGCCATGATGGTACCAACTTCATTTGACTCACAAATAAATCCCTAGGAAATTAATAAGTGGTCCAACAGCAAATAAATTAGCCATTTCAAAATAAATGAATGTTTATGTATTTACAAACCACTTGAAATCGTGTGTGCTAGCTCAAAACATTGCCTACTATTTATGAGACAAGTTTTGTATTCAACAAAACTTGTTTGGATTAAATTAAAATACGAAACGGTGGAGAAAATGCCAAAACAGAAAATTAGAAGAAGGAACAGGGGCTAAGTACACACTGTGCACTAGAGGCCCAGTGCTATAGTACACGGCCCAGCCCACCACAGGCCTTTCCTCTTCTCCTGTACAGAGGAGAAGGCAGAGGCCATGGCGTGGAGGCCATCCCACGGCGCCATGGCCGAATGGCCACCACGTCGACTCCCCTCGGCCTACAAGAGCGTCCCCTAGAAACCCTAGCCAGCTCTTGACCGATCCCCTCACTTTCCCCATCGAATCGCCTCCTCCTTGGCTCGGAATCGAGCCCGGAACCTCGCGTGGTGACTGTACACCTCGTCGCCGTTGTTGTGGACAACGTGCTCGCCGGCGCCTGTGGATCCGTCCATGAGGACTGCCACCCTCGACTTCGTCTTCTTCGAGCAACAACTGTAGCTTGGACATCTCGTACATTCTCCATCGACATCGTCATCTCCCCGTACATTGTCACCGTCTGCCGTCGTTTGCCGCTACTCCGGTCCATCCCCGGCCACCCCGACCACGTCCCCGAGCTCGTTGTCAACTCTGTTCGAACCACTGTGAGGTTCTCTGCCGATTCCCCCATTTTTCTGGATCGATCCGTCACCGTAATCACCTACAATCACCGTGGCCACCATGGTCGGAGCACTGCGTCCGTGCGCACGGTCGCCTGCTCCTGGTCGCGGCCACACCAGCACCCCGCCCCCTGCACTCACCTGCACAGCCGTGCGCGCCTGCCTTGCACCCTCGCGCCCATGGCCACGTGCCCCGCCAGTGCTGTCTGCGGCTTCGCTCCCCTGCTGCCCGCTCTTGCGTTGCTGCCGCAACAAATTCTGTTGTCGCTGCTTGCCGTGCTGCTGCTGCCTTAGCTGTTGCGCTATTACTGCTTGATGTGCCACTAGCTGCTGCTATACTCTGCTGCCTAGCCGCTGCTATTGCTCTAGCTGCTCTGCTGTCGGTCTCCCAGTGGGTGTAACTCTGGGTACACTTAGTAAATTCTGGTTTAATCTCGAACCGTTAATATTTTTATAATATTATTAAAACTTTAAAAATTAATATAAAATAATCCGTAACTCGGATGAAAATACTTTATACATAAAAGTTGCTCAGAACGACGAGGCGAATCCGAATACGCAGTCCGTTCGTCCGCCACACATCCCTAGCATAGCGAACATGCAACAATTTGCCTTTGTTTTATCTGCCCGAAAATGTCAAACATCGGGAATACTTTCCTCCCCTTCGCCGGTATCACCTATCCCTGCATTAGATCACCCCTGGCACCGCGCATTGCCTTGTTATGCTTTGTGATGCTTTGATTGCTCTGTATTTATTGTGTTCCCCCTTCGTTACTTCTTTCCGATGGACCCCGAGACGCTGTCGATACCCTCGTGATCGACTACATCGACGATGACCCCTCCTTGCCAGAGCAACCAGGCAAGCCCCCCTCCCCCTTGATCACCAGATATCGCCTATTCCTTCTCTTTACTGCTTTCATTAGAGTAGTGTAGCATGTTACTGCTTTCGGTTAATCCTATTCTGCTGCATAGCCTGTCATTGTTGCTACATTTGTTACCCTTACCTGCAATCCTAAATGCTTAGTATAGGATGCTAGTATTCCATCAGTGGCTCTACATTCTTGTCCGTCTGCCATGCTATACTACTGGGCCGTGATCACTCGGGAGGTGATCGTGGGTATATACTTACATATATATTATATGATACGTGTGGTGACTAAAGTCAGGTCGGCTCGTAGAGTACCCGCAAGTGATTCCGATGTGGGGGGCTGAAATGACAGGTGGCTCCATCCCGGTAGAGGTGGGCCTGGGTCCCTGAAGGCCCCCGACTGTTACTTTGTGGTGGAGCGACAGGGCAGGTTGAGACCACCTAGTTGAGAGGTGGGCCTGGCCCTGGTCGGCGTCCATGGTTACTTCAAAATAACACGCTTAACGATATCTTGGTATTTGATCTCAGTCTGGCCACTGGCCTATACGCACGAACCAACTACGCAGGAACAATTATGGGCACTCGACGTTGTGGTATCAGCCGAAGCCTTCTTGACGTCAGCGACTGAGCGGCGCGCGCCGGTTTGGACCGCGTAACGGAACTTCCTTTGTAATGGAGGTTGCTAGGTCTGCTCATCGGCCGCCCATGCAACATGCAGGTGTGCAATGGGCGATGGGCCCAGACCCCTACGCGCATAGGATTTAGACCGGCGTGCTGACTTCTCTGTTATGCCTAGGTGGGGCTGCGACACGTCGATCTTCCGAGGCCGGGCATGACCCAGGAAAGTGTGTCCGGCCAGAGGGATCGAGCATGTTGGGAAATGTGGTGCACCCCTATAGGGAAGTTTATCTATTCGAATAGTCGTGATCCTCGGTAACAGGACGACCCGGAGTTGTACCTTGACCTTATGACAACTAGAACCGGATACTTAATAAAACACACCCTTCCAAGTGCCAGATATAACTCGGTGATCGCTCTCTCACAGGTCGACGAGGGGAGGATCGTCAGGTAGGATTATGCTATACGATGATACTTGGTGAACTTACCATCTACTCTCTTCTACATGCTGCAAGATGGAGGCTGCCAGAAGCGTAGTCTTCGACAGGACTAGCTATCCCCCTCTTATTCTGGCATTATGCAGTTCAGTCCACCGATATTGCCTCTTTACACATATACCCATGCATATGTAGTGTAGATCCTTGCTTGCGAGTACTTTGGATGAGTACTCATGGTTGCTTTGCTCCCCCTTTTCCCCCTTTCCTTTCTTCTTGGTTGTCGCAATTAGATGCTGGAGCCCAGGAGCCAGGCGCCACCGTCGATGACGACTCCTACTACACTGGAGGTGCCTACTACTACGTGCAGGCCACTGATGGCGACCAAGAGTAGTTTACGAGGATCCCAGGCAGGAGGCATGCGCCTCTTTCGATCTGTATCCCCGTTTGTGCTAGCCTTCTTAAGGCAAACTTGTTTAACTTATGTCTGTACTCAGATATTGTTGCTTCCACTGACTCGTCTATGATCAAGCACTTGTATTCGAGCCCTCGAGGCCCCTGGCTTGTATTATGATGCTTGTATGACTTATTTATGTTTTTAGAGTTGTGTTGTGATATCTTCCCGTGACTCCCTGGTCTTGACCGTACACATTTGCGTGTATGATTAGTGTACAATTGAATCGGGGGCGTCACACTGCTGCACGTCCACCGCGAGGGCGAGGGCGAGCGAGAGGGAGCGGGAGAGGGCGCTGTAGTCAAAACCCTCTCCTCGTCCTACGAGCCACCGCGCGCGTGGGCGAGGGAGAGGCGTAGTAAGCAAGCTTCTACTCGCTCAGCGAGTTGACAGGACACATCAAAGCAGTACTAGTACTAGTCCATACTGCGTCCTTTCCGGTTAATGTGGCTTAATTCAAAACAAGAAAAATACACTGGCGGTCAACTTATGTAACAATACGCTCCTTATAGTCACTATATATAGTTTTGCGGTGATTATACGATCACTAGCTCATCGTAGAGTAACTATTGCACCCTACTGACCGGCCACATAGTCGATGTGGCACTTTGTTGACTAGTTAAATTGTCACCTGGTTTCTGGGTCCCACCTGTCAGTTGGCAGAGCAAAGAAATCAGTTAAACAAAACTTCACGCAGGCGCGACAGGAGTCCAACCCTTGCACGCGAACCACCCTGGTTGTGTATGTGAGTGCATGCACATGTACTCCCTCTGTCTTCCAACAAAGAGTGTACATCGGCTAAAAAACAAAGATTGTACATCTACAGTTCCAATGCATTTAGCCTTTAATCTAAATCGATATTGATTGACTAATGCACCAACTTGTGCTCTAGCTATAGGCTACATGTCTATCCTTAATTACAGCATGCAACAAACTTCATTTAATCGTCTTCTCTCAATGGTCGCATGCACACATAAGTCTGCTACATATGGGCATTAATTATGCCATGGTCAATGTGTTAATCTCTAAATGTACAGTCTTTCACGGATGTAGGGAGTAGGTTGAGCACTTGAGGGTGAGCGTGTGTGTTGCGTCGTGTGATGTGTGCCGCATGGGTGCGTGAGTGTTGCGTGTGTCCATGTGTACGTGTGAGTGTTGCATGTTGCGTGCATGCATGCATGCATGGGGCTTTTACTCCCTCCCATTGACATGTTCATGTTTCAAGCTTCCTCTGTTCCCTCCATATGGTGATACTCCCTCTGTTCCCAAATACGGAGTAAAAGCCTCCCTCTGTTCCCAAATACGGGATATTTGTCTTTCTAGAGATTTCAACAACTGACTACGTACGGAGAAAAATGAGTGAATCTACCCTCTAAAATATGTCTACATACATCCATATGTTGTATTCCATTTGAATGTCTAAAAAGACTATATTTAGGAACGGAGGGAGTAGCAAATAAACATTAAGTTCTCTTGTTTTTCCCTCCTTGGTCACGGTGCACAACCAAAGATGACTTATTCACCTGGATGAAGGGAGTGGTCAAAGTTTGACACAAAATTAATGCATTGGCAAACATAATTTTTTGAGGAAAACAAGCGCATTAATTGAGTGTTTTTGCAAACTACAAAAATTATTCCACGACTCATCATCTACCTTGGTTGATGAGATTTCTGAATTGAGCCCTATAAACCGGAAAGGAGGTAGTACTAGTACTCCTACATTATTGGTGTTGGGTGCCTTGGCCAATGTTTCATCTTTTTGGACAGGATGAGGCTACTTCTAATGCATCGGTGCTTACATGGGGTGCTAAGCACATTAAAAACTTTAGCAACTAAAGCTCCCAATGCATAGGTGCTTAACTTGTTGGTGCTAAGCATCCTTTATTTAATGATTTTGTAACTACAGTTCTTCATGCATTGGTGGGATTCTTCCATTTAAGTCTTTTGTCTAGGTTCTCGCACTTAGTACTGTGGTCACCACACTTATCTCTCTCCTATTAATTACCTTGCTACATCAGACTTTTTGCCTACATGGCAGCCTTAGCACCTATACAAGGTGGAGCATTGGGAGGGGCCTGAGCGTACAGGCATAGGGATACTGTAGATAGAAAGTCTTCGCAATCCATGATTCCCCATCTCGGTCAAAGAGAGCTACTCAACTACTCTTCATAGTGAAGTGACAATACACGCTGCAGCAGTGGGACACTTAATTAATAAGCTGAACCAGCGTGTTGGTGTTACTAAATCAGCCTTACCTAGTACTGCCATCATGTTTGCTAGTGGAGCACGCTTCCGCAAATACGACTACGCACCTCTCTCCTCCATTAACTGACATGTGGGCCCTCTTGAGGTAGACCCACATGTCATTGGCGTAACTATTTACACTCTGAATGACGGTGTATCCTGGTAGTAGTACTAGTAGAATTGAGATTTAATGCACTTTCTTCCCTATCTTTCACTCTTCTTCCTCCTCTCTTCTTCTTCCTCCTCACTTCCCCATCGTCGGCCGCACACCATTTCCCCCCGCTCACTGCTCGCCCGCCCGTGCCATCTTCCTTGGTAGCTCGCGCATACCATATCCCCCCGCTCACTGCTCGGCCACACATGCCATCTTCTTCGCTCGCCCACCAGAATCCACTTCCTCGCTGGCTCGCAGGCACCAAAAACCCCAGTCACTCGGTGAACTAAAAAATCATATGGCAGAACCGACTGACACACGGAGCCACGATTGGAATTCCCTCCCCAATGTTCTCTTGGAGCAGATCTATAATCATATGGACTTGCTCAGCAA
The DNA here is from genome assembly GCF_002162155.2 of Triticum dicoccoides. NCBI lineage: Eukaryota > Viridiplantae > Streptophyta > Magnoliopsida > Poales > Poaceae > Triticum > Triticum dicoccoides. The sequence goes on from NC_041389.1 coordinate 67,991,476, forward strand.
TGTCCATCTGGATGCATTCTCGATGTCTTTGTACTGTCTTCTCGTCTGCAACCAGCCGGCTCTTTTCAAGACACCCTACTTGCTGATGCCCGATCCTCGCAGGTGGCCCAGACACCGACTTGATGATCCTACGGAGGTTGCCGTGGTGCCCCTCGAGATGCTACCACTACCCGTCCACCTGTCCTTCATGCGCGGCCACTACTGGGCAGGCATGAAGGCCAACTGGATCGTCCTCATCCACCAATCCGGTAGTCCGTGGTGTCTCGTGGATATCAACACCCAGCGAGAGACCACCCTTCCATCGTTGGATACCGCCGCCATCGAGCCTCGCGACCCGCCGGACACTCCTGCCTACTACACATGAGACGCGTCGAGCTTTTGGCTCGACCTCTGTTTGCTGAAGGTTGTAAGCTGTGAAGTTCCCACACCATCAGAAGACTACATGGATTACAAGCTCATCACCTTGTTCAACATGGGATTAGTCTATTGGAATCCGGTCACTGTCGTGGAAGTGTCACGGTAGTTGTCCTCATGCAAGGACTTAGATGAGGTTAGCTTAAAGGGGTTAAACGGGACAAAGGACATGAGGAGTTTATACTAGTTCGGCCCCTTGTGGTGAAGGTAAAATCCTAATCCAGCTTGAGGTGGTATTGCTAGGGTTTCGATTACCAGGGAGTGAATACTCTTTGCCAGGCTTTCGACCTGTTGTTTCTTTCCCTAAGCCACTGCCGGGTCGTCCCCTTATATACATGGGTTGACGCCCTGCGGCCAATAGAGTCCCGGCCGGCTCATACAAACGTGTCCGGCTCGGTGACTTATCTTACATGCCTTATAATACAAGTTACATATACATGGCGATTTATACTCATGGGCCTTAAACCGCCTCTCGGTTTGGGCCCTTTAACAGGCCTACTTCATGAACCGCCATCTTCAACATACTCATGGGCTTTGTCTTAGATGAACCGCCATCGGGATAACCCGCCCCCTCCTCGGCGGGTCATATCCAATAGTCATATCCCCAACATTAGGCCCCAGGTTGATTTGAACTTGTTCATGTCAATCTTCAACACTTAGAAAAAATCCTTCTTCATCTTCCTGTGAAATACTGTAACCCGCCATGACATCATCTCCTGAAATCGTGGTAACCCACCGTGACGTCACCTGTGATTAATACTATACACAGCCCAAATCTATAATAAATCGTTTCCTTTACTGACCCTCTGAAAATCGAGGTGCCCGCACCGTCACATATCCATTTTCCTGTCTCCTCAATTCCCGCACATGCCACTTATCCTTCCAGCCTTATAAATAGGGCCACGGGTTCACTTTTCATTCTTCCCCTTTTTCTTCTTGCCTTCTTCTTTTTCCTCGCGACGCTCCAGTGTGCCCAAGCTCCACCGCCGTCGACCTTCGTCTCCTACCTCGACTCCGTCCGCTGCATCACCCTGAACAGACCAGGATGCCGCGGCGCCTCTCCACTGTCTCATCAGCATCAGTAAGTCTTCTCTTTCCTCGTAATAGATATGTCTTTATGGTTTCGGTGTTCATCGGTGTTCGTCACCGCCCTTCCTTCTCCTTGCTTAGATTCATAGCTTAGATCTGAAAAACCACATAAATCTTACGCGGTAGCAGTTTTAGCACTTGTTCTTTGGTACCACAATATATCTCGATTGCAAATAGATCTCATCTGGACATCCCCATTTTTCGGCCACCGCCACTTTGAACTAAGATTTTATTTCATTTTTCTAACAGTTGCAGATCCAATCTTATAGCTTCAACCTGTGAAACATGTTTTTCCCAACACTTAATAGAATTTGCTCCTGTTAGATCTTGAATATCCATGCTGGTCATGGCGGCTTACCTCACTGGCTTATAATTACTCATATATCATTAGTCCTCACTTAAGCCGCCATGTTGAATATATACTATAACTTTTAACTTGTGATTTCACCAACTGACCTGAACCGGCAAAATTTCCCCTTCCTTTAGGCTTTCTCTCTTCACAATGCCGCCAAAGACAGTCTATACATGCAATTGGGTCCCTTCGTCGTCACTGAGGGCTCATTCAAAGACTTTGTCAAAGTCGGGTACTTGCCCGTAAAGAGTGTTATGCATTACCGTGCTCCTGAACCGGGTGAAGAAAGACCTCAGCCAAAGGATGGCAAAGTCATTGTATTCACTGATCACATGAACCGGGGCTTCTCACCACCCAGCTCTAAGTTTTTCCGAGATGTTCTGCACTTCTTCCAACTCCATCCTCAAGACATCAGACCCAACTCCGTGTCAAATATCTGCAACTTTCAAGTCTTCTGTGAAGTATACCTTCAAGAGGAGCCCAGCATCGACCTCTTTAGGGAATATTTTTATTTGAACCGCCAGAATGAGTTCACGAACGGGCCCTGCTTGGAACTTGGTGGAATCTCGATTCAACACAGAAGAGATGCCATCTTCCCTTATGCATGCATGCCGAGTCACCCCAAGGATTGGAACCAGACGTGGTTTTATTGCAAAGATACCTCTCCGGGTGACGAGAATCCACTGCCGGGTTACGGTGCAGAGCGCCTGGACCCAAAGCACAATCTTCTTGAGAAACTTACCACTGCCGAATGGGCAAAACTTGGTCCTACCATTGCAAAGGTTAAAGCACTACTAGGAAATAGGTTAACTGGCATCGATTTGGTCAGGTGCTGGGTTTCTTGGCGGATCATACCCTTGAGTCGCCGCACCAGCTTAATATGTACTTACACTGGTGGTGTAAAGGATCCACTGCGCCATAGTTCTGCACCATTAACTGATGAGGCAATTCAAGAAATGGTTAAGTACCTTTTAAATGAAGATCCGGAAGATTGTGTTAACATGGGTTTGGCCCCTTTCTGCAAGCCTAACCCACCATCGGATGTGAGTCTCTGAACTTACTTACCTTTACTTCATTATTCAAATATTTTATTAACTCAACCTTTAATGACCTTTACAGGCTAATTCTGACTTTTGGAAAAAGATGTATGATCATGAAGCTGCCAAGAAGGCCAGGGCTGTCAAGAAAGATGCCAAAAAAGCCGCCAAAAAGACCACCAAGAGAAAGAAGAAACCAAGCGCCTCTTATATGGATAATCTGGATGACACCTCTGAGTTGGAGGTAGCCCTTGACTCTCTTGGCTTGTTTTTCAATCATCTTATTGACACTGACTATTATCACGATGACACGGGAGCCAGCCAGGCAGCTGAAGAAGAGGTAACTATTATTTCCTCCGGCTCAGAACCTTTGCCAAGACAAAAACTTTGACAAGTAACCCGGAAAGTAAGGTTTTCACACCCCTTGGCTTATTTAGATCCTCACTTTCTTGTGAAGCATTAGCAACACGAGAATCGACGTCTGGCCCGGACCAGTGGAGGTGAAGAGTTATCCTCCGGCTTACCGAACACTCCCGATCCTCGAAAATGTCGAAATGAGGTTCTTTTTAACTTAAACTCTTTTTACCCGCTGGTGGGTCTTATTTGTCTACCACTTAACTCTGTTGATTCAATTGACTAGGAAATTGCCTATTCTTCCTCTGGCGATTCATCGCAAACCGAGTTGCCGACTTTTAAAACTTCCCCTGGGTAACAATGATTACCATATATTCTATAACTCTTTATACTCTTATACTTATACTGACTTTTCACCACCTGTGCAGTGGACAAGCAAAGCCTAGCAAGAAAATAAAGGTTTCCAAACCAGCTGAGGATCCTAAAGTTATTGAACTAGAACAGCAAGTCTCTGCACCTGAGCCCTTGATGTTTCACCTGAGATTCCGGATCTTTGTATTGATGGCACCAATAATAATTCTTCGAACCCTGCACCATCAAGTCCACCTAAGCCGTCAGAGACTCATACTAATGAAATTCTGATCACTGGCACCAGCTTTACAGAACCGGGAAATCCAATAGCTTTGGCCAAGCATACTGCCAAGCAAGAGGTTATTGAAAGGCAGAAGATGAGGTTTGACGTCTCCCATTATGCACAACTGAGCAGCAGTAAGATACTCTCTGGTTATCTCACCCAAGTACACTCCAGCCGCGATCTTGAAGTTGATATGGTGAAACAAATGCACCAAAAGTATGGGGTATAACTTCCCACTTTGAATAATTATGTACATCCTGCCAGCCCCCAAGTCTACTGGTTATGATAAAATTGAATAGGCTATAGACTTAGAATAATCCATAAGCTTCTTGTCATAGAATCCCTCCAAGGCCGGTTGTTAAAATTAAACCAGATGTTTAAGCAATTTAACATTGCATCTGTAGTCCCCAAGGGCTGGTTTAATCAGCATGAATGAGCCGGTCCTATTTACCATTGTTTAAGAAAGGAGAGCTTATCTGTGTAGCCCCCATGAGTCGGCTGGGTCTGTTTACAGCACAACCGGCTCATCATTAGGAAGATACAAGCGATGTGCATTAGCCCCCAAGTGCCAAGTAGTCTTGCTTGCAAAGTGCTTGGGACCTTATTCATAAGAGCCGTTTTACTTAAAGAAATTCTTTGACAGACATTAGCCCCCAAGTGCCAAGTGTTGTTGCTTGCAAAAGACTTGGGACTTATACTCTTGTAACCCGGATATAAATGTATTTGTAATTATGCTTCATACAGGCTGCTACTACTGAACTTGAGTCACAGTTAAATGATGCAAAGACCTGGCTGGCGAACCAAGAATCTGAGACCATGAAAGCTGAGTTAAAATTCCAGTTTAGCATAGCTGAATTGGAAAAACTGAAGACCAGTTTTGAGGCTGAGAAAAGCACTTGGACTGGGCAAAAGACTGCTTTAACACAGCGAGCTGAAAAAGCAGAGGCAGCTCTTCAAGAGGTAACCAGTGAGCTCACCAGCTTAAAACACCCTGTATCTCAGATGGTTTCTGCTATCTTTGGTCTGTCGCCTTGCTATTCATCAAAGTGAATACTTCTCATGATAATATAAACCAGCATTAACGAATCTGTGATTTATTCAGGTCCTAGGAGCAGCAACTTGAACCATGCCGTGCTTGTAAAACTGAAGGCGGTCTATACCCTTGTTGAGAAGTTGTATACTGGAGCTCGGCGTACACTGGCTGCAATCTCTCCGACTAATCAAGCACCAACATTGTTGATAGATGTCTTGAAAAGACTCTCCGTGCTACCAGCCAGGATTGATGAAATGAAGCGGTCGTCTGCAAGAGTGATGACCCACAAGTATCGGGGATCTATCATAGTCCTTTCGATAAGTAAGAGTGTCGAACCCAACAAGGAGCGGAAGGAAATGATCAGTGGTTTTCAGTAAGGTATTCTCTGCAAGCACTCAAATTATAGGTAATAGATAGTTTTGTGATAAGATAATTGGTAGCAAGTAGCGAGTAACAAATGTAAATAAAGTGCAGCAAGGTGGCCCAATCCTTTTTGTAGCAAAGGACAAGCCTGGACAATTTCTTATATGAAAGAAAACGCTCCCGAGGACACATGGGAATTATTGTCAAGCTAGTTTTCATCACGTTCATATGATTCGTGTTTGTTACTTTGGTATGTGGGTGGACCAGTGCTTGGGTGCTGCCCTTACTTGGACAAACATCCCACTTATGATTAACGACTCTTGCAAGCATCCGCAACTACAAAAGAAGTATTAAGGCAAACCTAACCATAGCATGAAACATATGGATCCAAATCAGCCCCTTACGAAGCAACGCATAAAATAGGGTTTCAGCTTCTGTCAATCTCGCAACCCATCATCTACTTATTACTTCCCAATGCCTTCCTCTTGGCTGAAATAATGGTGAAGTGTCATATAGTCGACGTTCAAATAACACCACTAGAGGAGAGACAACATACATCTCATCAAAATATCGAACGAATACCAAATTCACATGACTACTAATAGCAAGACTTCTCCCATGTCCTCAGGAACAAATGTAACTACTCACAAAGCATATTCATGTTTATAATCAGAGGGGTATTAATGTGCATATAGGATCTGAACATATGATCTTCCACCAAATAAACCAACTAGCATCAACTACAAGGAGTAATCAACACTACTAGCAACCTACGGGTACCAATCCCAGGCTATGAGACAAGAACTGGATACAAGAGATGAACTAGGGTTTGAGAGGAGATGGTGCTGGTGAAGATATTGATGAAGATTGACCCTCTCCCGCTGGGAGGATCGATGGTGATGATTTCCCCCTCTCGGAGGGAAGTTTCCTCGGCAGAACAGCTCTGCCGGAGCCCTCGATTGGTTCCGCAAAGGTTCCACCTCGTGGCAGCGAAGTCTCATCCCAAAAGCTTCTCTCCTATTTTTCTTTGGATGAAAGACTTCATATAGCAGAAGATTGCCACCGGAGGGCCACTAGGGGGCCCACGAGGCAGGGGGCGCGCCTAGGGGGTAGGGCGCGCCCCCCACCCTCGTGTCTGGTGGGTGGCCCCCCTCTGGTATTTCTTCCACTCAGTATTTTTTATATATTCTGAAAATAACTTCCATGGAGTTTCATGACTTTTGGAGTTGTGCGGAATAGGTCTCTAACATTTGCTCCTTTTCCAGCCCAAAATTCCAGCTGCCGGCATTCTCCCTCTTCATGTAAATCTCATAAAATAAGAGAGAATAGGCATAATTATTGTGACATAATGTGTAATAACATCCCATAATGTAATAAATATCAATATAAAAGCATGATGCAAAATGGACATATCAACTCCCCCAAGCTTAGACCTCGCTTGTCCTCAAGCGGAAACCGATAACGATAAATATGTCCACATGTTTAGAGGTAGAGGTGTCGATAAAATAAAATACGGACATGAGGGCATCATGATCATTCTTATAACAGCTGCATATATAAATATTGTCATATGATCTCTTATGCTCAAGTAATAATCTATCTGCAATGTAAAGTATGAATCAGAAACTTCATTGAGAACCAACAAACTAAATCTCTGTCATAGAAGCAATTGCAATTTATCATAGCATCATAAAGAGTCTATGTCAGAGCTTTTTAGCATGTCCACATACTCAACTATCATTTAGTCTTTCACCATTGCTAACACTCACACAATACTTGTGGTTATGAAGTTTTAATCAGACACAGAGAAAGAGAGGGGCTTATAGTTTCGCCTCCCAACCTTTTACCTCAAGGGTAATGTCAACAATAATAATTCATGCTAACTTACATCCA
>NC_041389.1:67998845-68006430 GCF_002162155.2 Triticum dicoccoides
TTTCCAACACCCTGTGCTTGCCAAAGGATAAAATGTAAAAAGGAAAGGTGAAGAACACCATGACTCTTGCATAAGAAAGATAATAGTAAAAGATAGGCCCTTCGCAGAGGGAAGCAGAGGTTGTCATGCGCTTTTAGAGTTGGATGCACAAAATCTTAATGTGAAAGAACGTCACTTTATATTGCCACTTGTGATATGGAGCTTTATTATGCAGTTCGTCGCTTTTATTTCTTCCACATCACAAGATCGTATAAAGCTTATTTTCTCCCACACTAATAAGTCATACATATTAAGAGAGCAATTTTTATTGCTTGCACCAAATGACAACTTACTTGAAGGATCTTACTCAATCCATAGGTAGATATGGTGGACTCTCATGGCAAAACTGGTTTAAAGTTGATTGGAAGCACAAGTAGTATTTCTACTTAGTGCAAGGAATTGGCTAGCATGAGGGAGAAAGGCAAGCTCAACATGTTGGATGATCCATGAAAATGTACTTTATCTCAGATATAAGAAAACATAACCCATCATGTTGTCTTCCTTATCCAACATCAACTCTTTAGCATGTCATATTTTAATGAGTGCTCACAATCATAAAAGATGTCCAAGATAGTATATTTATATGTGAAACCTCTCTTTCTTTATTACTTCCTATTAATTGCAACGATGACCAAAACTATGTTTGTCAACTCTCAACAACTTTTAATCATCATACTCTTTATATGTGAAGTCATTACTCTTCATAAGATCAATAAGATATCTTTGTTTCTTTTTCTTTTTTTTCTTTTTTTCTTTGATTCATTCAAGATCATAGCAAGATAACCAAGCCCTTGACTCAACACTAATATTTATTATATATAGCTCACGGACTCGATTACATAGAGGAATCATAAAGCAAAGCTCACAACTAGATCATACTAAAAACTTTATTCTACTAAATCACGATAAGGCTAAAAGGATCGAACTAAGAAAAACAGTAAAGATAGGAGTGTGATGGTGATACGATACCTGGGCACCTCCCCCAAGCTTGGCAGTTGCCAAGGGGAGTGCCCATACCAGATGATTATGCCTTCTTTGCTGGTGAAGCAGATGGTGACGATGGGGATGTTGGTGATAGTTGTGCCTTCAGCTTTTTCATATGGTAGTTTAGAAGCGCAATTTCATCCTCTAAATCATCGACCTTCGATTCCAGCCTCAAGATCTTGTCACATAAATCTCCTTTGCTTTTCTGCCGAAAATGGGGAGGAATAGATTTATTATTAGACAGGTTAGCTCTCTTAGGGAAACTAGATTTCTTGAACTTCACGTGCATATCCCCAGGTTGAGGTAGAGGGACATCCTCCTCCTCCGAGCTTGAATCATATATTCTCATCGAGTAAACATCCTCCTCATCATCGGTGGTTCGGCCACCACAGGGTAGGTCCACATAGATCCTTGGGTTGGCAATGAGATGAGAGACAAAGCTCTCACCGTCGGAGTCTTGGGATGACATCTCGCTCTAAATCTGCTACAAAAACAGCTCAAAAAGAAAACAAAGGAAATTTGCATCATACAGGAGTCAAAACCTTCGGGAGATTATATAATGAATTTTTACCGACCAAAATACGTATCGTGCAAGAAAACGGAGTCCGGAGAGCGCACGAGGTGCCCACGAGGCAGGGGGAGTGCCCAGGGGTTAGGGCGCGCCCTCCACCCTCGTGGAGGCCTCGTGTCCTTCCCGGACTGCTTCTTATTTTTCTATTTTTCTAAATATTCCAAAACAGAGAAAAATTGCCATTAGAACTGTTTTGGAGTCGGTTTACTTACCGTACCACATACATATTCCTTTTCAGAGTCTGAAACATTCTGGAAAGTGTCCCTTATGTATTCCTCCGGGGTTACAGTTTCTATAATATTAGTTTCAACATTTATAGGATTACCTGAGATATAATGTTTGATTCTTTGACCGTTCACCACCTTCGGATTTGTGCCTTCGAAGTTCTTGATTTTTATGGCACCGGAACGATAGACCTCCTCGATAACGTAAGGACCTGCCCATTTAGAGAGAAGTTTTCCTGCAAAAAATCTTAAACGAGAGTTGTATAATAATACATAATCACCTACATTAAACTCACGCTTTTGTATTCTTTTATCATGCCATCTTTTAACTTTTTCTTTAAACAACTTGGCATTTTCGTAAGCTTGGGTTCTCCATTCATCAAGTGAGCTAATGTCAAATAACCTCTTCTCACCGGCAAGTTTGAAATCATAGTTGAGCTCCTTAATAGCCCAATATGCCTTATGTTCTAATTCAAGAGGTAAGTGACATGCTTTTCCATAAACCATTTTATAAGGAGACATACCCATAGGATTTTTGTATGCAGTTCTATAGGACCATAATGCATCATCAAGTTTCTTGGACCAATTCTTTCTAGATCTATTAACAGTCTTTTGCAAAATTAATTTAAGTTCTCTATTACTCGATTCTACTTGACCACTAGACTGTGGATGATAAGGAGATGCAATTCTATGATTAACATCATACTTAGCAAGCATTTTACGGAAAGCACCATGAATAAAGTGTGAACCACCATCAGTCATTAAATATCTAGGGACTCCAAACCTCGAAAATATAACTGCTTTAAGCATCTTAATAGAGGTGTTATGATCAGTACTACTAGTTGGAATAGCTTCTACCCACTTAGTAACGTAATCAACAGCAACTAAAATATGTGTATATCCATTAGAGGCAGGAAACCGTCCCATATAATCAATGCCCCAAACATCAAATGGTTCAATAACAAGTGAATAGTTCATAGGAATTTCTTCATGTCTACTAATATTACCTATTCTCTAACATTCATCACAAGATAAGACAAACTTACGAGCATCCTTGAAGAGTGTAGGCCAATAAAAACTGGATTGCAATACCTTATGTGCAGTTCTATCTTCGGCGTGGTGTCCTCCATAAGCCTCGGAGTGACACTTGCATAGGATCTGTTCCTATTCATGCTCAGGTACACAACATCTAATAACACCATCTAATCCTTCTTTATAAAGATGTGGGTCATCCCAAAAGTAATGCCTTAAATCATATAAGAACTTTTTCTTTTGCTGGTATGTGAAACTAGGTGGTATAAATTTAGCAACTATGTAATTAAAATAATCAGCATACCATGGAGCAGTATGAGAAGCATTTATGACATTTAGTTGTTCATCAGGAAAGCTATCATCAATAGGTAGTGGGTCATCAAGAACATTCTCTAACCTAGACAAGTTGTCTGCAACGGGGTTCTCAGCTCCCTTTCTATCAATAATATGCCAATAAAATTCTTGTAGCAAGAGAACCCATCTAATAAATCTAGGTTTAGCATCTTTCTTTTCCATAAGATATTTAATAGTAGCATGATCAGTGTGAATAGTTACTTTAAATCAACGATATATGGTCTGAACTTATCACAAGCAAATACAACTGCTAAGAATTCTTTTTCAATAGTGGCATAATTTCTCTGGGCACTTTCTAGAGTTTTACTAGCATATTGAATAACATTTGATTTCTTATAAACTCTTTGCCCTAGCACAACACCTACTGCATAATCGCTAGCATCACACATAGTTTCAAAAGGTAGATTCCAATCAGGAGGCTGAACAATAGTTGCAGAGATTAATGCTTTCTTAAGTATTTCAAATGCCTCTACGCAATCATCATCAAAAACGAATGGTATATCTTTTTGTAATAAATTAGTCAGAGGCCGAGAAATTTTTGAGAAGTCCTTAATGAACCTCCTATAAAAACCGGCATGACCAAGGAAACTTCTTATACCTTTGATGTTGTCACGCCCAATATGCGACCCTATCCAAGAGGAACTCGAAGGTCCCACCAAGGATAGACCCGCATATTGAAATGCTTTTGCAAGGTGGATATCATTACATCAACATTACATAATAGGTAGGGATACATACAAGAGGCATAGAATGCCACACGAATACAACATCATCTTACATAAGAGCACCATCCGACTACGGATGAAACACAAACAGAAACTCAAATGACATCCACCCTGCTAGCCCAGGCTGTCGACCTGGAACCTATCCCCTGATCGAAGAAGCAGAAGAAGAACTCCAAAACAAGCAAACATCGCTCTCGCGTCATGATCATCGCATAACCTGTACCTGCAACTGTTGTTGTAGTAATCTGTGAGCCACGAGGACTCAACAATCCCATTACCATGGGTATCAAGACTAGCAAAGCTTAATGGGTAAGGAAGGGGTAAAGTGGTGAGGTTGCAGCAGTGACTAAGCAAGATATGGTGGCTAACATACGCAAATAAGAGCGAGAAGAGAGCAAACGGAACGGTCGTGAAGCTAGCAATGATCAAGAGGTGATCCTGAACTCCTACTTACGTCAAGCATAACCCAAAACCATGTTCACTTCCCAGACTCCGCCGAGAAGAGACCATCACGGCTACACACGCGGTTGATGTGTTTTAATTCGGATCTGGTGTCAAGTTATCTACAACCGGACATTAACAAATTCACATCTGCCACATAACCGCGGGCACGGCTCTCGAAAGTTTATACCCTGCAGGGGTGTCCCAACTTAGCCCATGATAAGCTCTTGCGGTTAACGAAGGATATACCTTCTCCCAGGAAGACCCGATCAGTCTCGGAATCCTGGTTTACAAGACATTTCGACAATGGTAAAACAAGACCAGCAAAGCCGTCCGGATGTGCCGACAAATCCCGATAGGAGCTGCACATATCTCGTTCTCAGGGCACACCGGATGAGCCAGACGTCGGGTTGGCATAGACCCTGGTTGCCCAGGGGGCGCCGGACATCGCTCGGTTTGGACCAACACTTATACAAGCATTGGCCCGGGGGGGGCTAAAATAAAGATGACCCTTGGGTTAATTACTCCCAAGGGAAAGGTAGGTGGTGGTGAGGCAAATGGTAAAACCAAGGTTGGGCCTTGCTAGAGGAGTTTTATTCAAAGCGAACTGTCAAGGGGGTCCCATAAATCACCCGACCGCGTTAGGAACGCAAAATCCGGGAACATAACACTGGTATGACGGAAACTAGGGCGGCAAGAGTGGAACAAAACACCAGGCATAAGGCCGAGCCTTCCACCCTTTACCAAATATATAGATGCATTAATAATATAAGAGATATTGTGATATCCCAACAAAATCATGTCCACCATGGAGCAATCTTCAAACTTCACCTGCAACTAACAAAGCTATAAGAGGGGCTGAGCAAAGCGGTAACATAGCCAAACAACGGTTTGCTAGGAAGGGTGTCAAAGGTCAGAGGTTCATGGCAATTTGGGGAGGCTTGAAGAACAAGTTATAGGAAGCGCAGCAAAGCGAAAGAACAAAGCAACTAGCATAGCAATGATAGTAGTGAGATCCAGGGTAGCGGTCATCTTGCCTGAAATCCCGCAAGGAAGAAGAAAGAGTCCATGAAGAAGATGAAGCCACGAAGACGAACCAAGCGTAGACGAACGAATCCTCACGATCGCAACGAAACCTGAACTATCGAGAAGAAGCACACAACATGGTAAACACACCACACATAGACAAGACATGATGCACAACCGAGCATGATGCATGAGAAAGCTAGATGAGGCTACTCATGGCAAGAGATGATGCAAACAAGAACAACACATCAAGGCAAGTTTAAATGAGGCCAGAAACAACATATAACAATTCCGGTAAGTCCTCATATGTAAATTTCGAAGTTGGTCCAGATCTTAATAAATCTTATGTTCAAGTTGTTAAATAGCAAGTTGAGATGCACCAAGATGTTCTACACGAGATTCTAGTCAAGTTACATATAAAGTTCATTTAATTCGGAGCTACGGCCTAGAAGATATGAGCAAAACAAGTTAAACACGGCATTGATGCAAAATGCACCCTAAACATCAAGCAAACACCTCAAAACAAGGATGCAACATGATAATATGAAACTTCATGCAAAATCAAGCAAGTTTCATATAGAGCACACTCAAAACGGAGCAACGGTTCAACACATACACTCTATACAAGTTTAAAGGACAAGATGTCCAAAACAGCAACTAGGCATCAAGCAAGCATCAAAAAAATAAGCTATAGCACCCCAACATAAGAACAAAAGGCATGGATATGAAGTACAGGTAAAGCATGACAAAACATGAACACTGAGCTATCTCCAGAAATCACTAGAACATGCTCAAAAGGACATGGCAAGATTGCAAATAATAACAGTTTCAGGCTTAGCAGAAAATAACATCAGGTTGCAATGTTTAGAGCTATCAAACAACATGTTACAGTAAGCTATCATGGCAAACAAAGGCATGGCATTAATCTACTAATAGCATAGAACAAATGTTCCTTACTGACCATGAGCCAAAAAGGAGTAGAAGATATGATGGCACCCATGTAAACATGGCAAATAATATGACAGATTCATACATGGCAGGAGCAATAATAAGTAGGCATTTTGGTGAGCTTGAACCACTCACCATAGATAAATACATGGCATGGAAATGCAACCAACAGTAATAAGACATGTTTATGAAGCTAATCATGGCAAGAGCAAGTTCATAGGGTGCATGGATCACTAGCAACAATCATGGCAACATTGAACTTAATGTTAACAGGCTGACAGCAACATTATTTAGCAAGTTTGGAGCAAGATTACTATAAGCTACAGCAGGCTATAAATGCAACCAGGGGCATGGATGGATAGAGCATGACATGTATAACAAAACATCCTTAGTGAACATCTCCAGATTATGCATAGAATGACTTCTAGCAGCAGGTTTACATAGCATCATATTATAACAGAATCAGTCAGGAAAACAGCAACAACAAGTACACTACTTAACAAGCTTGATGCACTCAGTACAAGACTCACAAAAAATACATGGATATCACCCTTGTAAATATGGCATGACATAGATCAAAACACATGTAGACATCAAGCTCATAAGATGCACACACAAAATGCAATGAAAAAGACAAAACAACAAGTTATAACAGTTTCAGCAGATTAACATCATATAGCACTATTGCAACGATGATTCAGGCATCAAGATGAGCTCAAATGAACATAGTGCGATGGAACAAATAGAAGAGCATCTCACAATGAACATTTTGATATATTATACGCACGAAACGGAGCAGTATGCAGCAAGTTATGATGCGATGAACATGGCATGATAATGTAAATAATTACGGGACTTAGACGAAAAATCACCTCCGAAACTGGATCTAGGGTTTCGGGGCACGCGGATCGAGGACGGCCGGAGTCTCGCCGGAGTTGGTCGCTGCGGGGGAGGAGGAAGGACGGCGAGGAGCTCCCGGGCCGGATCTCGCCGGATCCGGCCGACGGCGAGCCGGAGGGGCGACGGGGGAGGCGCGGCGGAGGCGAGGCAGGGCAGTGCAGCACCGGCGAGGTGAGGCCGGCAGGCGGCGGTGGCGCAAGGGCGGCGGGGCGGCGGGGTCCGGCCACGGGCTTGCCGGATCCGGCGCCAGCGGCGCGGGGGCGAGCGGCGGTGGTCGGGGCGACCAGTGGCGGGGCAGGGCGCGGAGGCCGGCACGGTCGGCGGCGAGGTGGCGCGCCGGC
>NC_041389.1:68006904-68024382 GCF_002162155.2 Triticum dicoccoides
CGGGTGGCGGCGGAGGTGCCACGTGGCGGGCGGCCACTGGCTGCGAGGCGGCGGCGTGATTTGTCCGGCGGGCGCGAACATGTCCGGGCGCGGCGGGGGCGATTTGATCTAGGGTTTGGGGATTCATCCGTGAAAAATGGAGGGGAGGATTTATTTATAGATTCTGGGAGCTAGGAGAGTCAAAATGGAGCACGGTTTTTGCCCACACGATCGTGATCGAACGACCGAGAGGATGGAGGGGAGTTTGCTGGGTTAGTGGGCTGATTTGGAGGGGTGTTAGGCTGCAAACAAAAGAGGCTTTTACGGTACCTCAGTTAACCGTTGGAGTACCAAACGGACTCCAAATGGCACGAAACTTGACAGGCGGTCTACCGGTGGTGTACCAAGGCCGCTTGGCAAACCTCGGTCCATTCCGAGAATGTTTAACACCCGCACAAGAGAAGAGGCAAAAAAGGGGACACCGGATGACATAGGAGTGCCGGATTGCAAAACGGACAACGGGGAAAATGCTCGGATGCATGAGACGAACACGTAAGCAAAATGAGATGCACATGATGACATGATATGAAATGCAGATGATGACATGGCAAAATGCAACACGCAAACAAATGACAAGGCCACGACGGTGAATAACTGGTGGACACCTGGCGCATCGAATCCGGGGCGTTATAGATGTCCTTGGGACACGACATCTTTTCAATAGCATCAACTTTAGCTTTATCAACTTCAATACCTCTTTCAGAAATTTTGTGCCCCAAGACAATGCCTTCATTAACCATAAAGTGGCACTTCTCCCAATTCAAGACAAGGTTAGTTTCTTCACATCTCTGCAAAACTCGATCAAGGTTGCTCAAGCAATCATCAAAAGAGGATCCATAAATGGAGAAATCGTCCATGAAGACCTCACAAATCTTTTCACATAAGTCAGAGAATATAGCCATCATGCATCTTTGAAAGGTAGCAGGTACATTACATAAACCAGAAGGCATACGTCTATAAGCAAAAGTACCAAAATGGCATGTAAAAGTGGTCTTAGCTTGATCATCAGCTGACACAGGTATTTGAGAGAAACCAGAATAACCATCTAGAAAGCAAAATTTTGTATGTTTGTATAATCTTTCTAGCATTTGATCAATAAATGGCAAAGGGTAATGATCCTTTTTAGTAGCTTTATTTAATTTGCGGGAATCAATTACCATCCTATAACTTGTAATAATTCTTTGTGGAATCAACTCATCTTTATCATTAGGAACAACAGTAATACCTCCCTTCTTAGGGACACAATGGACAGGACTTACCCACTCACTATCAGCAACGGGATAGATTATACCTGCCTCTAGAAGCTTTAATATTTCTTTATTTACCACTTCCTTCATCTTAGGATTTAACCGTCGTTGAGGATTGGCAATCGGTTTGGCATCTTTCTCCAAATTTATTTTATGTTGACATAGAGTGGGACTAATTCCCTTAAGATCATCAAGAGTATATCCAATAGCAGCACGGTGCTTCTTCAGAGTTTTCAATAATTTTTCTTCCTCCTTCTCTAAAAGGTTAGCACTAATAATAACAGGATATATCTTCTTTTCATCAAGATAAGCATATTTAAGAGTATCAGGTAATGGTTTGAGCTCAAACACGGGATCACCCTTGGGTGGAGGGGGGTCCCCTAGGATTTCAACAGCCAAGTTGTGTTTCAGAATAGGTCCCTGTTTAAAGAATATTTCATCTATTTCCCTTCTTTCATTCATAAACATATCATTTTCATGGTCTAGCAAATATTGTTCTAAAGGATCATTAGGAGGCACAACAATAGAAGCAAGACCAATAATTTCATCTTTACTAGGCAATTCCTCTTCACGGTGTTGTCTATGAAATTTAGAAAAGTTAAACTCATGACACATATCACCTAGACAAATTGTAACAACATCCTTTATTCTAACAGGGAAAGGTGGTTTCTCAACATAAGCAGTAGGAACAATAGGATCATTGTAAGTGATATTCTTTTCTTCAACTTTAATAGGTGTAGCTACTTTTACTTCTATGGGAGGATGATATTTAAACCACTTCTCCTTAGGGAGATCAACGTGAGCAGCAAAGGATTCACAGAAAGAAGCTGCTATCTCAGAGTCAAGTCCATATTTAGTGCTAAATTTATGAAAAACATCAGTATCCATAAAAGATTTAACACAATCAAACTTAGGAGTTATTCCTGGCTCCTTACCTTCGTAGAGGTCTCAATCTTCAGAGTTGCGCTTAATTCTTTCCAATAAATACCATTTGAATTCAATAGTCTTCATCATAAAAGAACCAGTACAGGAAGTATCAAGCATGGTGCGATTGTTATCAGAAAGCCGAGCATAAAAGTTTTGAATAATCATTTCTCTTGAGAGCTCATGATTGGGGCATGAATATAACATTGACTTAAGCCTCCCCCAAGCTTGAAAGATGCTTTCTCCTTCGCGAGGGAAGAAATTATATATATAATTGCGATCATGATGAACCAGATGCATAGGATAAATTTTTTGTTGAAATTCCAATTTCAATCTTTTATAGTTCCATGATCTTGTATCATCACATAGCCTATACCATGTCAATGCGTTTCCCTCCAAAGATAAAGGGAAGACATTCCTCTTAACAACATCTCTAGATATACCTACAAGCTTAAATAATCCACAAACTTCATCCACATATATTAGGTGCTCATCAGGATGTGATGTTCCATCTCCTGCAAAAGGATTAGCTAGCAGTTTTTCTAGCATACCTGAAGGAATTTCAAAGCAAACATTTTCAATTTCATCTTCAATTCAGTAGGTTCATTAGGTTGAGGAGCAACTCTTTGCTCAACTGGTCGGGGCGAAGATACCCCAAACAAGCCCCTCAGAGGATTACTTTCCATAGTAACAAGTGACAGTAAATTTCAGCAGACTATATACACTTTTCCTTACCAAATTACACCTACCAAAGGCGCTTCACTCCCCAGCAACAGCGCCAGAAAAGAGTCTTGATGACCCACAAATATAGGGGATCTATCGTAGTCCTTTCGATAAGTAAGAGTGTCGAACCCAACGAGGAGCGGAAGGAAATGATAAGCGGTTTTCAGTAAGGTATTCTCTACAAGCACTGAAATTATAGGTAACAGATAGTTTTGTGATAAGATAATTGGTAGCAAGTAACGAGTAACAAATGTAAATAATATGTAGCAAGGTGGCCCAATCCTTTTTGTAGCAAAGGACAAGCCTGGACAATTTCTTATATGAAGGAAAACGCTCCCGAGGACACATGGGAATTATCGTCCAGCTAGTTTTCATCACGTTCATATGATTCACGTTCGTTACTTTGATAATTTGGTATGTGGCTGGACCGGTGCTTGGGTGCTGCCCTTACTTGGACAAACATCCCACTTATGATTAACGACTCTTGCAAGCATCCGCAACTACAAAAGAAGTATTAAGGTAAACCTAACCATAGCATGAAACATATGGATCCAAATCAGCCCCTTACGAAGCAACGCATAAACTAGGGTTTAAGCTTCTGTCACTCTAGCAACCCATCATCTACTTATTACTTCCCAATGCCTTCCTCTAGGCCGAAATAATGGTGAAGTGTCATGTAGTCGACGTTCACATAACACCACTAGAGGAGAGACAACATACATCTCATCAAAATATCGAACGAATACCAAATTCACATGACTACTAATAGCAAGTCTTCTCCCATGTCCTCAGGAACAAATGTAACTACTCACAAAGCATATTCATGTTCATAATCAGAGGGGTATTAATGTGCATATAGGATCTGAACATATGATCTTCCACCAAATAAACCAACTAGCATCAACTACAAGGAGTAATCAACACTACTAGCAACACTACTAGCTGGTGAAGATGTTTATGAAGATTGACCCTCTCCCGCTGGGAGGATCGATGGTGATGACGATGGTGATGATTTCACCCTCCCGGAGGGAAGTTTCCCCGACAGAACAGCTCTGCCGGAGCCCTAGATTGGTTCCGCCAAGGTTCCGACTCGTGGCAGCGGAGTCTCATCCCGAAAGCTTCTCTCCTATTTTTCTTTGGACGAAAGACTTCATATAGCAGAAGATGGCCACCGGAGGGCCACCAGGGGGCCCACGAGCCAGGGGGGCGCGCCCAGGGGGGTAGGGCGCTCCCCCCACCTTCGTGCCTGGTGGGTGGCCCCCCCTCTGGTATTTCTTCCGCTTAGTATTTTTTTTATATTCTGAAAATAACTTCCATGGAGTTTCACGACTTTTGGAGTTGAGCAGAATAGGTCTCTAATATTTGCTCCTTGTCCAGCCCATAAATCCAGCTGCCGGCATTCTCCCTCTTCATGTAAATCTCGTAAAATAAGAGAGAATAGGCATAAGTATTGTGACATAATGTGTAATAACAGCCCATGATGTAATAAATATCAATATAAAAGCATGATGCAAAATGGAAGTATCAAAGAGCTGGTGCTGTGATGGCTTTGAGCCGGGCCAAGGCATGGGTACCAGAGCTTGACCCATCTGAGGTAGCCACTGGTTACCCAAGCTTGAAATAAGATGGTACGCCATTTGATCAAAAGGACTTCTCCGCTTGCATGAAAGAGATACGTCCCATGGCGACTATGATTGCCAACGACTCGCACCTTTCAAAGTACTATCCGACTTATAACAAGGAGAACCAGAAGATGTCGACCACGGCTTATAGAGTGATGGACTTAATCCCCCCAATCCGTAAGCACACTTTTGCCCCTGAAGTTGAGCCGTCCGATCTTATAGATGACAAGGCTGAATTTCAAGATTTATCTAGTATCAATTGGTCATCACCAAATTTTCAGACGGTGGAGGAGGACGAAGAACCGGAAAGGGATGACCCAGAAGCCTCCAATCAACAAGGCCAGGAAGATTGAACCGCCGGGCGGTTTATATATTTGATCCTTGACAAATACTTGATCTCATTCGGCTCACGGAGACATGTAATAGGGTAGTAAAAACTTAAATCTGTCGTGCCATCATGCACGTTTCTGCTTTTTGTACAAGACCGCCGATCCCCATTGTGAGAAAACATCACCTTATGCTTATGATAACATTTGATTTATGCCGATCTGATTGATTATTGTCCTGCACACAAAGAAAATACAAATACCCTGGCGGCTTACCACCGGGCGGGTCATGATACCCTATTGAAGCCACTGAGGATGAATAGTCCATAACCAGGGCCGGTCTAAATTGTTAAATAAGATGTCAAACCTGTAGTATATGCTTATACTGCCGGCTTATCAGCTTTGTGCAGTTAGAGGTGTTAGAGCTGTAACTCTAAACATAGGAGTATGATACTCTGGCGACTTAGAGTCTGCCATCCTGGCGGGATATAGAGACCCAAAATATGCTTCAAATATGAGCCATAAGTAGGGCAGCTGGGCCCGACTTGTAAAAAACTGGATATCGGTGTCAAAACCGGTGGATCTCGGGTAGGGGGTCCCGAACTGTGTGTCTAAGGTCGATGGTAACAGGAGACAGGGGACACAATGTTTACCCAGGTTCGGGCCCTCTCTATGGAGGTAATACCCTACTTCCTGCTTGATTGATCTTGATGAATAAGAGTATTACAAGAGTTGATCTACCACAAGATCGTAATGGCTAAACCCTAGAAGTCTAGCCTGTATGACTATGGTAATGTATCTCTCTATCCGGACTAAGCTCTCCGGTTTATATAGACACCAGGGAGATCTAGGGTTACATAGAGTCGATTACATAGAAAGGAATCTGCATAGTTGATCGCCAAGCTTGCCTTCCACGCCAAGGAGAGTCCTATCCGGACATGGGTGCAGTCTTCGATCTTCGTATCTTCACATCCCATCAGTCCGGCCCATGGCTAACAGGCCGAACGACCGAGGACCCCTTAGTCTAGGACTCCCTCAGTAGCCCCCGAACCAGGCTTCAATGACGAGGTGTTCGGCGCGCAGATTGTCTTCGGCATTGCAAGGCGGGTTCCTCCTTCGATGACGTCCAAGTAATGTATTCGGCCATTGATTCAATGTCGCTCCCCTCGGCTTCTGTGCATTAATAACTTCATCTTCCACGTGTCGAGAGAATGCAAAAGGTTAGGGTATTTTTGGAAATAACACCCCGTCTATGCAAGGAAGAGCGCCTATTTAAAGAGATTAGATCTTAGATCCATTCGGCACCACACGGAGAAAATTACCGGAGATAGCCAGTAGAAACCAATCCATCATGGCTAGCATTCCCAGCTCCTCCTCCCATTCTGGCCCAGAGAAAGGCGAGTGGGAGAGGTGCTATGTGTCCCACAGTCAATTAGCGAAGTTGCAAATGTAGGAATTTATTCCTCCTGCGGATCTGGTCCCTGTGCGAGCTGGGCTAGCGTCCTTTAATGGTGAGACCCAGGCGGAGGACTACCCCAATCCATCCGGGGGGAGCGAGTGTGTTTCGTCCCTTATCTGCTAAGGGGCGTCGGATTTCCAATCCACCCATTCCTCCGGGGGCTTTTGGAATACTATGGCCTTCAGCTGCATAACTTTACTCCTGCCTCCATCCTGCATATCGCGGGCTATGTTGCTTTATGTGAACTGTTTCTCGGTATTGAGGCCCATTTTGAACTATGGAGAATGTTTTTCTGTCTTGTCCCGCATAACCACAAGGGGTCAATATTTGAAGTGAGTGGAGCCGAAGTATGGCGCATCGCCGACACCGGATACCTGTTCGGCACACCAAGGAAGGGCTCTGAAGAATGGCCTTACGCATGGTTCTATATTGAGGATGTCGCACTTCCCGACCCAATTCGGAAGGGTCTTCCCGAATTTGCAAGCGTTCCGCTGAAGAAACGCCATAGTTGGTGTCCCTGTAGTCTTCAGGAGAACGACAATGCGGAAATTTGTCAGCTCGCGAGCAAGATAAAGATGCTCGCGCAGTCCGGATTAACGATGGTTGAGGTAATGGCGACTTCCATAGCGCGAGGGGTTCAACCACTCCAATATAGAGGGCTCCCAATGTGGCACTACAATGGGGAGGATGACGCCTCCCGCTGTGGTCGGAAAGGTCCGGACACCCCCGCCGCTCTAGCCAAAATACTGGCCGAGTTGTTCAAGGGAGAGGAAGAGCAATTTCTTCGCATCAATCGCAGAGAGATGGGTACTCTATGTACGAGCCTCCCAGCTGGGTGAGTCCTAACCCCTTTGCTTTTACTTACTCTACTCTCCTGGCCATCTTTAATGAATTCTCCGTCCGTTTATTTATAACAGCACTGGCGAAAGATCACCGAGGGGCTTCACAGCCCCACCCCACAGCCAGAGAACCACAACCGGGAGCTTGATCCTGGATTTGAAGAGGACCCGGACATATCCGTGGTACTTGTAGAAGGGGTGTTTTACCAGGAGAGCTACGATGGCACGGAAGTGGCCATTATCGCTGATTATCCTGGTCTTCTTCCTGCTTCCCACGTAAGTTATGAAGAAAAATCCCCCTCGAAGGAGTTTCCTTGCTCTGCCTCACCCACCGCACTGTCTCATGCTCCAAAGGGGAGGCGTCTGGCACATCATGCCACTCCGGGGGCGACTCCTAGCAGGGCATCCAAGAGGAAGGTCGGCGAAGACACGACCGGTCCTTCATCGGAGAGGTACTTGTTTGAAGGTATACTTCAATAGTCACATCCAGCTGTAACTTGTACATTTGTCTTGTACCAGGAAAAAGGTTCGCCGGACTGTGTCCAGGGATCCGGCCAATTGTGGTCCCAATAACCGGGATTTAAACCCCGCCGGAGAAACGGGAGCCGATATGGGAACAACGCCGAACTGTCCTTCGCCGAGGGTTCGGAAGATATGTCTGTTACCAACTCGGACGTAGAGAGCGCCATGAATCATTGGCGCTGCTGGGCTGTTTTATGAGACCCCCGGTTCTCGGAAGATGCATTCAATGCATTCACCTTGGCTGACGCATACATCCGAGCTGCTCGAAATGGGCTTAGCAAAGCCACAAAGCAGCATTTAATAGATGTGCAGGTGAGTTTTATTTGTCCGAATAGGATAACCATATGTCAGTAGCCCCTGAGACTGAAAGCAGTTGGTACAACTGATTTAAGGATCGTTGTATAACTAGGTTCTTACAGAGAAGAACAACCTACTAGCCCAAGAGCTGGACGAGTGTTGGACACAGCTAAATGCTGCTACCACCGAACTGAAAAATTCCAAGAAGGCATCTACTGGTAATATTCCCCTCCATAGAGGAACAATAACTGTATACCAGCTGTGCTAATACTGTTGCTGATCTCATAATAGGGTCGTCAGATCAATATGATAAGAAGTTGAGCACTGCTCTAGCAGGAGAGAAAGATGCAAAAAGTCTACATGCCGCAGGCGAGCGTGTGCTGACCCAAGTCATAGAGGAGAAAAACAAGCTTCAAGATTTCAATGCCAACTTGGGTGAAGAACTGAAAGATGTGCGGGCCTAGCTAGTCGACTCCGTAAAGGAGAATAAAAAGCTGCGAGGCGGCATATTCTGTATGTGCCAGAACTAACCTTAAAGTATTTCGGAGATAAATGGAACTGATATAGTTATGATTGCAGGTATATTGACGGGCCGTCCCGAGGAGGAGGTGTCCGAATCGTCAAGTGATCTGTTGCAAGGGCTGTCGCAAGTGCACGAGCAAGCTCGGCAGGCAAAGCGGAGTGTTGCCAAGGCCTTATGGCCATTCGCCTCCCCTCCAGGGAGTATGGAGGAGCTTGTAGAGCTGTTCAAGGGAGCGCGGCGGCTTATCCGACTATGGAAGATATCGGCCTGTCGGGAGGGTGCGCGAGAGGCCTGGGCCATGGTGAAAACGCGATATACCAAGCTGGATCCTAATCACATGGCCCGGGTTGGACCGCTAGGACCAAATGGGGAAGAAATTCCTGTTAGTTTAGTATATGACCAAGTAGAGGTGGCCGCCAAATATTCCCGAGAGGATTAGAAGTTAGACCGCCTGTTGGATGGCATAGAGGAGGAAGTGTTTGAGTCCAAGTGACCATGTACTTTCCTTGACATATGGAACTCTAGCTGAATTGTATAGCATTTTTCATGGCAGACCTTTTTGCTTCAACCTCCGGACCCGAAGGTGTGGAGTGTTTCCGAATACCAGCCCGGCCGAATAGACCGGGTATGCGTGGAAACTAGGCGTAGGGGTCATAGTTGCTTGAACAGACAAGTTGTATCTGCCTAGTAATGTTATATTACATTGGGATTGTAAGAAACATCTTCCAGAGAGAATAGTTCCGTTAAGGGTTCCTTTCCCTGGGTGTGCATGTATCAGTGTACATGTCCAAATTGTGGTGAGAAAATCACACTGTATCTAACTTCTGGGGGCTCACAATGAAGTGAATGCAAAAACGCCTTTAATTCACCGACCGAATATTCCCTTAAGAACGCTAGCTTTCGGCTTCCCCCAGTCTAAGGTACACATCCAGATGCCCCAGCAGTAACAATCGCAGAGGTGCTCCCTTTATGCCCTAGCCGAACTAACGGGAACGTAGGGCATAAGCACAGGAGCCAGGCAACCCAGCTTGGCCAAAACATAAGTCGTATCGATGCATATAATGGCGAAGAAAAGGCACATATGGAAAATGGCGCATATGTGAAGAGTTTAGTGCTTAAAGAATAGTAACAAGCTTCTATCCAAGAAGCCCCCAGGCATAATGGACGTACATATTTGAAGATGTATACGTCAGGGGTGTGTGGTCTAGCCGTGTGAGAGCTTTAAAGCGAAAAAGAGAAAAAAAATCAGAAAAGAGAGAAGAAAATAATGGAAACTATAGGGGAGAAGGAGACAAACAAAGAGTTTGGCGCTAGGCATAGAATCTTCGGAGTCTGGCTGTGTTCCAGGGGTTCGGCTCGAGGCGATTGTCTGATGCATCACGAAGACGGTACACTCCTCCGGTGAGAACTTCATCGATTATGAAGGGATCCTCCCATTTTGGCTTGAGTTTGTCCTTTTTCTTCTCTGGCAGGCGTATAACGAGTTTGCCAATGTTGTAAGTCTTGGCATGTACTTCTCTGCTTTGATATCTTCAGGCCTGCTGTTGGTAAAATGTTGAACGGGCTTTTGCATCGTCGCGCTCCTCCTCCAGGGCATCTAGGTTGTCCTACCGATCTAGCTCGGCTTCTCTCTCTTCGTACATACGCACTCTAGGTGAGTCATGAATAATATCGCAAGGTAACACAGCCTCTGCACCGTACACCATGAAGAAAGGTGTGTATCCGGTAGTATGGTTGGGCGTGGTCCGCTGCCCCCAGAGTACGGAGTCAAGCTCCTCAACCCAGTGCTTGTTTGATTCCTTCAAAGACCGCACTAGTCTGGGTTTGATGCCGCTCATAATAAGGCCATTGGCTCGTTCTACTTGACCGTTTGTTTGCGGGTGGTAGACATAGGCGTAATCGAGCTTAATGCCTAGATTAGCACACCAGATTTTCACCTCATCGGCTGTGAAATTAGAGCCGTTGTCGGTGATGATGCTGTGTGGGACACCATAACGATGCACAACATCAGATATGAATGCTATCACTGTCCCGGACTCGGCCGTTTTTACTGGTTTAGCCTCTATCCACTTGGTGAATTTATCCACCATGACCAGCAGATATTTTTTTCTTATGGCTTCCCCATTTAAGGGGTCCAACCATGTCCAGTCCCCAGACCGCGAAAGGCCAAGTAATGTGGATTGTTTGTAGGGCGGTTGGGGGCATATGGCTTTGGTTGACGAAGAGTTGGCATCCGACGCAACGTTGGACGAGGTCATGTGCGTCTGCTTGAGCCGTCGGCCAATAAAGCCCTGTATGGAAGGCCTTGCTGACGAGTGCCCGGGCTGCGGCGTGGTGCCTGCCGAGACCGGCGTGAATCTCTGCCAAAAGTTTCCGCCCCTCTTCTTCAGAGATACACCTTTGAAGGACCCCGGTAGTACTTTTCTTGTAGAGCTCTCCGTCGTCAACCTTGTAGGCCTTCGAATGCCGCACAATGCGGCGAGCCTCATTCTGGTCTTCTGGAAGCTCCTTCCTATTAAGGTAGGCCAAGAATGGTTTGGTCCATGGGGCAATGACTGGCAGAATGAGATGGGCCGACGGTGTTATTTCGGTGGCTGAGCCCCCGATAATATCGGTGTGTTCGTAATCTGGGTTTGTGTTCGGATTCGGGCTGTCGTTGCTGCCCCCCCCCCCTTGCCACACCACGGATGGCTTAAAAAGCCTTTCCAGGGAAATGTTAGGTGGGACGGGGTCGCGTTTTGTGCCAATGTGGGCAAGGACGTCCGCCGCCTGATTACTCTCTCGGCCGACGTGATGAAATTCAAGCCCCTCGAACCGGGCCGACATTTTTAAGACGACATTATGGTAAGCTGCCATCTTTGGATCTTTGGCATCAAAATATCCATTTATTTGAGATATTGCAAGGTTTGAGTCCCCGCGCACCTCCAGGCGTTGTATTGCCCATGGATACGGCCATCCGAAGACCATGCAATAAGGCCTCATATTTGGCTGCATTGTTGGAGTCTGTGTATAATATTTGGAGTACATACTGGATGACATCTCCAGTGGGTGATGTTAACACGACGCCCGCTCCTAGCCCCACCAACATTTTGGAGCCATTAAAATGCATAACCCAATTGGAATATGTGTCGTACTCTTTAGGGAGTTTGGCCTCTGTCCATTCGGCAACGAAGTCAGCCAGTACTTGGGATTTGATGGCTCGACGTGGTTTGGACGTTATGTCAAAAGGAAGGAGCTCGATGGCCCATTTGGCAATCAGGCATGTGGCGTCGCGGTTGTTTATTATGTCATCGAGTGGCGATTCAGAAGCCACCGCAATCGAACACTCTTGGAAGTAGTGTCGTAGCTTTCGGGATGCCATGAAGACTGCGTATGCTATCTTTTGATAGTGGGGGTACCGGGATTTGCATGGTGTGAGGACAGTAGAAACATAGTATACTGGTTTTTGGAGCGTAAATTTGTATCCGTCCTGTTCTCGCTCGACGACGAGTACGGCGCTCACCACCTGGTGTGTTGCCGATATATATAATAGCATTGGTTCACTTGTGTTTGGCGGGGCCAGGATTGGGTTGCTTGCTAGAAGGGATTTTATTTCTTCTAGTCCGGTCGTCGCCCCGTCCGTCCACTCGAAGTTATCGGTGCGCCGTAGAAGGCGATAAAGTGGCAGTGCCTTTTCCCCCAATCTGGAGATAAAGTGGCTTAAAGCTGCCACGCAACCAGCGAGTTTTTGGACTTGTTTAAGGTCAGTTGGCGTAGCCAATTGTGACATAGCTTGGATTTTGGCTGGATTTGCTTCAATTCCTCTATTGGAAGCGATGAAGCCCAACAGTTTTCCGGCGGGGACGCCGAAGACAGACTTTTCCGGATTGAGCTTGATGTCATACGTGCGGAGGTTGTCGAATGTGAGATGCAAATCGTCTATTAGTGTTTCGACGTGCCTAATATTGATGACAATGTCGTCCACATAAGGTTCAACTGTCTTGCCGATCTGTTTCTCGAGGCATGTTTGAATCATGCGTTGGTAGGTGGCGTCGGGGTTCTTGAGCCCAAAAGGCATGGTGTTGAAGCAAAATGGCCCATATGGGGTGATGAATGCTGTGGCGGCTTGATCGGACTCCTTCATTTTGATTTGATGGTATCCGGAATATGCATCAAGGAAGCACAGTGAGTCATGTCCTGCGGTAGCATCGATGATTTGATTAATGCGAGGGAGGGGGAAGGGATCGTTAGGGAAAGCCTTATTGAGGTCTTTAAAATCGACGCACAGGCGCCAGGATTTGTCCTTCTTTGGTACCATCACCAGGTTTGCCAGCCAGTCCGGATGTTTTATTTATCTAATGAATCCGGCCTCGATAAGCTTGGCCAACTCCTCCCCCATAGCTTGTTGTTTGGGTTCGGAAAAGCATCGAAATGTTTGCTTGACCGGTTTATATCCCTTCAGTATATTGAGGCTGTGTTCGGCCAACTTGCATGGGATTCCTGGCATATCTGAGGGGTGCCCGACAAATATATCCCAGTTTTCGCCCAGGAATTCTCGTAGCGCAGCATCAACTGTGGGGCTTAGTTGCGCTCCAATAGATGTTGTCTTCTTGGGGTCTGTTGGATGGACCTGAAATTTGACTATTTCTTCTGCTGGTTTGAAGGAGGTGGATTTGGGTTGTTTGTCTAGAATCACATCGTCCCTATCCACAGTGGAGCGTAGTGCGGTTAATTCTTCGGCCGCGAGGGCTTCAGATAATGCCTCGAGGGCCAGGTATGCGGTTTTGTTTTCGACACGAAGTGCTATGTTCGGATCGCTGACGAGAGTGATTATTCCGTTGGGCCTGGGCATTTTTAGCTTCCTATACCCGTAATGAGGTATAGCTTGAAAGCGTGTAAAGGCCTCTCGCCCCAACAGGGCGTGATATCCACTGTTGAAATGGGCCACTTGGAAGGTTATTTCTTTGGACCGATAATTCTCCGGCGTGCCGAATACCACACCAAGTGTGATTTTTCACGCACACCGCGCCTCCCGACTAGGAATGATTCCTCAGAAGGTCGTGCTGCTTTGCTCGATGTGTCTCCTGTCTATTTCCATTTTTTGGAGTGTGTCCTCATAGATGAGGTTTAGTCCGCCGCTGCCGTCCATGAAGACTTTGGTGAGTCGAAAACCGTCCACGATGGGAATGAGGACTAATGCGGCTGGCGCTCGAACTGTTCTATATTTGGGTTCGTCATTGGCATTAAAGGTTATAGCCGTGTCATTCCAAGGGTAAATTGCGGAGATCTGGCAGACTTCGGCGAGGTCGCGGAGTGCCCTTTTGCGCTTATTTTTTAAAGCGAATGTCTCGAAGACCGTCAATACTCCGGGGTCGTCATCTTCTGGAGGTTGTTGCCTTGTGGCGTTTTTGGTAAGTATATCCTCGCCGCTTTTGGCTACTTGCCGGAGTATCCAACATGCTCTGAGGCTGTGGGTTGATATGGTATCCGGTGTTGTGTGAAGTTTTCATGGCCCGTCGAGTCATCCTTCCAGGACGGTTCCGTGACGCGTAATGGGTTTATATTTTTTGGCTGTTGGATTGGGCGTGCCACGAGGGTGCGCCCTTTTCGCCTGGACGAAGGGGTGAGTTGGGGCTGACGGCTCCCAGCAAGCAGCCTGAACTTTCCAAGTGCTTTCCATTGTGTTGTACTTCTGTATGATAGTTGCCAAGTCAGCGAAGTGTAGTATGCGGCGGCGGTTGATGGCGTTGAGAATTCCTTCATCTCCGCAGTTGTTGTAGAACGTTGATATTGCGTCCTCGTCGCGGCAATCTTTTACCTTGTCTTTGACAAGGAGGAATCTGGCCCAGAAGTGATGGACCGTTTCCTGAGACTATTGTTTTATGCTCATGAGAGTGCTTCTGTCTGGGTGGGTGGGTGGAATTAAATCCGGACCCTGACCCGACCGATCATCCGGAGTCTGGAGACCTTCCGGACTCAACGGTCCGGGCTTTGGAGTATCTTTTGATTGCTTAATCCCGTTGTTCGATTCTATGTTCGGAAGGCAGGCCACATTCCTTTGCTGGTACTATCCGGCTCTTCAAGGTCGGCAACCCGAACATAATCCGGCTTCGATATAGAAGGAGAGTCGCCGTCTTGCTCCTTGACCACCGCTATCTGGTGGGTAACCGGCGGAGATTTGATTTCTCTTTGGTCGGGTTTAAGCCCGATCCGATCATAATCTGTGGCAATTCCCAGGGCGGCAATGCGATCTAGGAGCTCGTTTAAGGACGAAAACTCCGCCGGATCCATCTGCTTGGAATGATTGGAGTCGATACGAAGGGGATTTTCGATGGCCCGAGAGGTCATCATCGGCTTAACGGCCGAACTGGCGGTCATGGTGAAGTCGCCCAGTCGGAGGGTTTGCCCCGGGGCCAGAGCTCCTCCGGAGGTGATATCATCTTTAAGGACGAGGCGAGTCATCGAACCTTTCGCCGACGGCACAGTGGAACTCTCAATGAAAGCATCAATGTCGGTGTCAAAACCGGCAGATCTCGGGCAGGGGGTCACGAACTGTGCGTCTAAGGTCGATGTTAACTGGAGACAGGGGACACAATGTTTACCCAGGTTTGGGCCCTCTCTATGGAGGTAATACCCTACTTCCTGCTTGATTGATTTTGATGAATATGAGTATTACAAGAGTTGATCTACCACGAGATCGTAATGGCTAAACCCTAGAAGTCTATCATGTATGACTATGATAATGTATCTCTATCCGGACTAAGCTCTCCGGTTTATATAGACACTGGGGACATCTAGGGTTACATAGAGTCGGTTACATAGAAAGGAATCTGCATAGTTGATCGCCAAGCTTGCCCTCCACGCCAAGGAGAGTCCTATCCAGACACGGGTGCAGTCTTCGGTCTTCGTATCTTCACAGCCCATCAGTTCGGCCCATGGCTAACAGGCCGGACGCCCGATGACCCCTTAGTCCAGGACTCCCTCACCAGAAGGCAAAGAAGAGATCATAGAATATAAATAAGAAAACAAAGGAAATTCAAGGCTTTTGTAGGTTGCCAAGCCAAACTGTCTTCTTCAATGAAACTAGACTGAGCCACTGGAAGGTACGTGCTTTCTGTGATCCTGACTCACAGTACCCAATCGACATTTGAACCCGGATAAAGTCAGGTCTTTCTCAAAGATAGACTTATCAGGAGTACGCGGGGTCAGAGTAACATCATGCATCATGGGCTGATTTATCCAAGTTTCAAGGAAGGCGGCTTATGAAGCCTGGATCTATCCTGACTATCTGTAAGCCGTGCTCTCGTGTGACAAGCCGCCGTTTGAACCTTAACAAGCTCAGATCTTGGTAGAATACGCCATAAAGATTGATCGTTAAGAGTTCGACGGGACAATCGGGATTACCCGATGGAGTTGAAGCAGCTGGTATACAGGTAGGATGACCCGGAAGGTTATGTCCTCTTTGGTCGAATACGCCTATGTTTGGACAGATAACCTGGTCAAGAGGGTAGTAACGATATGTTCTGTTTGGTCGAATACGCCTATGTTTGAACAGGAAGCCCCCAAGTGACATACTGACAAGTCGTGCTCATCAGGGACCTATGTTTGAGCTGTGCCATGCATCCAACTCTCTTTGGTCCCTGAAGTTGGGCGTCGAGCCACTTGAATGAATATGTAAGATGATGATAAAGACTCAGCTTCGAGGAAGTGAAACAACAGAGGCCCTAAATTATCAGGGATGCCGGCTTTATTACATTGTTTATAATATATACATCATCTGACTATGTACATCATGAGAGCCGGTGGCTCAAGTATAGTAGGGCCGAAGATGAGCTATATTCCACGGCCGACAGGTCTCCTCCTCCGGCTTGCGTGAGTCCTTGTGGTCTCAAGCGTCAAAAAGATAGTATGACCCATTATTCAGATTCTTGCTGACCACAAAAGGTCCTTCCCAAGGCGGCGATAGCTTATGCATATCCTTTTGGTCCTGGATGATCCGGAGCACTAAGTCGCCTTCTTGAAAGGTTCTGGTTTTGACCCGGCGGCTGTGATAACGACGTAGGTCTTGCTGATAAATCGCCGAACGAGACACCGCAAGATCACGCTCCTCATCCAATAGGTCAAGTGCATCTTGACGTGCCTTTTCATTATCAGCTTCAATGTAAGCCGCCACCCAGAGTGAATCATGACGGATGTCACTTGGGAGAACCACCTCTGCTCCATAAACCATGAAAAAGGGTGTGTAAGCAGTAGATCTATTGGGGGTCGTATTGATGCTCCATAACACTGAGGGAACTCCTCTACCCAACAAACCGGCGTTCTTTGCAAAGGAACCATAAGCCGGGGCTTGATACCTCGCAGAATCTCTTGATTTGCTCGTTCTGCCTGACCATTGGACTGAGGGTGAGCCATAGAGGAAACATCAAGCCGGATATGCTCCCGTTGACAAAATTCTTTCATAGAGCCTTTAGAAAGGTTAGTACCATTTTCTGTTATAATGCTGTGTGGAAAGCCAAAACGGTAAATCACCTTCTTCATGAATTGAACCGACGTTGCTGCGTCACACTTACTAACCGGCTTTGCTTCAACCCACTTAGTAAACTTATCATCTGCCACCAAAAGGTGGGTCTTCTTATCCTTGGACCTCTTTAAAGGTCCAATCATATCAAGCCCCCATGTCGCAAACGGCCAAGTAATTGGAATCATCCTCAATTCTTGAGCCGGCACATGAGCTCGTCGTGAAAACTTCTGACAACCGTCACATTTGTTTACCAAATCCTCAGCATCAGCATGAGCCGTCAACCAATAGAACCCATGACAAAAAGCCTTGGCTACAAGAGATTTAGAGCCAGCATGATGGCCACAATCTCCTTCGTGAATCTCTCGTAGCACTACTAGAAAAACCCCTACTAATGGCGCACCTAATATGGCCATTAATGGTGCATCTGTGGTGCGCCATTAATAGCACGCCATTAGTA
>NC_041389.1:68024679-68025029 GCF_002162155.2 Triticum dicoccoides
TGCGCCATTAGTATGCCTCCCAGGGGCCATGTATACCCAGGTGCTTTGGATACTAATGGCGCACCACAACTGGATGCGCCATTAGTAACCGCGGCATACTAATGGCGCACTGTCCTGTGATGCGCCATTAGTGATGCGCCATTTTGAATCTAGATCTGGATCGTGATTTTTTGCCCATTTTTTGCTCATTTTTTTGCTTGTTTTTTGGCACGACATTATTTCAAATTTTGTTCCTGTTTTTGGATCTTGTTGCCATGGTCTTTTGCCGGAGAGGAGTTCGCCGGAGAGGAGGAGGAGGAGGTCGCTGGAGAGGAGGAAGGAGAAACCATGAGGGGATGGGAGGAGCTCAC
>NC_041389.1:68025304-68026346 GCF_002162155.2 Triticum dicoccoides
AGGGGAGGGGAGGAGGGAGGAGGGAGGAGGAGGTCGCCGGAGAGGAGGAGGAGGTCACCGGAGAGGAGAAGTATGGTGGAGGAGAGAAGGGAAGATGAAATGAAGAGAGGAGGAGAGGACCACGACCAGCCATATATACGGCATACTAATGGCGCACCGCGGGCAGGTGCGCCATTAGTAATTTTTTTATTTTTTTATTTATTTTGAATTTTGAAGGCGGGAAGATACTAATGGCGCACCACGGGCAGGTGCGCCATTAGTAATTTTTTTTTTTGACTTCTTTTGAATTTTGAAGGAGGGAATATACTAATGGCACACCATGGGCAGGTGCGCCATTAGTAACTTTTTTTTATTTTTTTGACTTATTTTGAATTTTGAAGGAGGGAATATACTAATGGCGCACCATGGGCAGGTGCGCCATTAGTAACTTTTTTTTTTATTTTTTTGACTTATTTTGAATTTTGAAGGCGGGATATACTAATGGCGCACCATGGGTAGGTGCGCCATAAGTAAGTTCGAATTTTTTTTATTTTTTTTGCCTCTCCAGATCTTAAAAACCCCGTATCTTTTTTCTGTTAGGTTTTTGAGGATTTTGAAAATATTTAACGGGGTTCCCCCGGTTAAATTTGGATGTAACTTTTCGAGTAGATGATTTTTCATATAAAAAACTTTTTCATCCGAGTTAGTATGCAAAAGTTATGCCCATTTTTACAAATTCTCGCGAGATTTTGCAAATGAAGTCAAAATTCATATTTGCAAATTTTCCCAACAACTAGGCGACATATCACATGGGAAACTTTTTTCTTTTATTTTTTTGACATTTTTATCATTTTCTTTTATTTATTTTTAAAACTGAAAAGGCGATCCACAGGGGGGGTGCATTCGGTGGAAGTGGTGGCCAAGGTTACTAATGGCGCACCGTGGCATGGTGCGCCATTACTAGTTTAACTAGTAATGGCGCACCACTCCCACGGTGCGCCATTAGTAGTTTTGAAAAAAATTCAAAAAAAAGTTTTAAATTTTTTTTTACTAATGGCGCACC
>NC_041389.1:68026593-68037461 GCF_002162155.2 Triticum dicoccoides
GGTGCGCCATTACTAGTTGAACTAGTAATGGCGCACCACTCCCACGGTGCGCCATTAGTAGTTTTGAACAAAATTTTAAAAAAAATATTTTTACTAATGGCGCACCGTGGATGTGGTGCGCCATTAGTATTTGGACACTAATGGCGCACCAGCACATGGTGCGCCATTAGCATATAGTAATGGCGCACCACATGTCTGGTGCGCCATTAGTGTCAATTCCATCTATAGCCCTTTTCCTAGTAGTGAATGGATAGAGGCCAAACCGGTCAAAACGGCAGAGTCCGGACCAGTGATAGATTTCATATCCGGGGTAGTACACCGCTACGGAGTCCCCCACAGCATTATCACCGAAAACGACACGAACTTCACAGCCGACGAGGTTAAGTCATGGTGCAAAAATATGGGCATCAAGCTTGACTACGCTTCAGTCTATCACTCTCAAACCAACGGTCAAGTGGAACAAGCAAATGGTCTAATAATGAGCGGCATTAAACCCAGACTAGTGCGGTCACTTACTAAATCTGACATGCACTGGGTCGAGGAGCTCGACTCCGTACTCTGGGGGCTGCGGACAACGCCTAACCGCACTACCGGATTCACACCATTCTTTATGGTCTACGACGCAGAGGCAGTCTTGCCCTGCGACATTATTCATGATTCACCTCGAGTGCGCATGTACGAAGAAAGAGAGGCCGAGCTGGATCGGCAGGACAGCTTGGACACATTGGAGGAAGAACGCGACGTCGCCAAGGCTCATTCCGCATTCTATCAGCAGCAGGCCCGAAGATATCAAAGCAGAGAAGTACGGGCCAAGACTTACAACGTTGGTGAACTAGTTCTATGCCTGCCGGACAAGAAAAAGGACAAGCTCAAGCCCAAATGGGAGGGCCCCTTCATTATCGATCAAGTCCTGACCGGCAGAGCGTACCGTCTACGAAATGCGTCGGATAACCGACTCGAGCCAAACCCATGGAACGCAGCCCACCTCCGAAGATTCTATGCCTAGCGCCGGACTAAGAGTTCGTCCCCTTCCTCCGTCCAAATTTTTACACTTCGGCTGTCTTTTGTTTCTCTTTTCATAACCCTTTTATTAAAAAAAACCCTATGGGCCTACTTTCGCATTGTTCGCATAAACTTTATGTGCCATCCGCACTCATTATACCTTGGGGCTTCTTTTACAGAAGCTCAATTATAAGGGTTTCATGCCCAGCACATGTGTCAAGCTTCCACATGTACCTTTTACTCACCATTATATGCATCGATATGACTTAAGTTTTGGCCAAGCTGGGTTGCCTGGCTCCTCTGCTTACCCCTACATTCCCGATTGTTCGGCTAGGAGGTAAAGGGAGCACCTCTGCGATTGTTACTGCCGGGTCAGCTGGATGTGTACCTCAGACTGGGTGAAGCCGAAAGCTAGCGTTCTTAAGGGAATATTCGGTCGGTGACCTAAAAGATGATTTTTTACCTGCTCATTTATCCGCCCCTAGATGTTTTTTCTGCTTTTTTCGCAGCCCGGACATGCACTTTAGGGCATGCCTCCCAGGGAAAGGAACCCTTAACCGAACTATTCTCTCTGGAAGATGTTTCTTACTAACCATGTAATATAACATAACTAGTTGGGCACTTGTCTGATAAAGCACTAATGACCCCTACGCCTGGTCTCCATGCATACCCTGGTTGTTTCTTAACCAAAAAGGTATTCGGACACACTCCGGACTCTAGGGTCCCGAGGTTGAAGCGAAAAGGTCGGCAAAGACAAACGATCTACAATCTGGCTAGAAGGCATTTCACATGTTACTTTAAAGGAAAACATACATCGTCAAAGTTACTGATTGTATTCCTCCTCAATCCCGTCTAACAGGCTGCCTAACTTACAGTCCCGTTGGGAAAATTTAGCAGCCAACTCTACTTGGCTGTATACTAAACTCACAGGGATCTCCTTCCCATCAGACCCCACCGGTCCAACTTCGGCCATGTGTTTGGGATCCGCCTTCTTGTAACGCGTCTTCACCATGGCCCAAGCCTCCCTGGCACCTTGGCGGCAGGCCGAAATCTTCCATAAACGGAAGCGCTGCCGCACTCCCTGAAGCTTCTCCGCAAGCTCCCCAAGGCCCTCAGGTAGGGAGAGGGCTGGCCATAAAGCCTGGACGACGCCGCTCATTGCCTGCCGAACTCGTTCGAGCAGCTGCAATAGCTCGGGAAGTTGATCACCCGTTGATACGGGCATCTCCTTCGCAGGGCGACCAGTGAGTATACCTACAAGACATAATTTGTCAATTGACTTCCTCGCCGAACTCTTCTTTTTAAAGGAGTCCGCTCAAGCACTTACTATAGATGTCGCGACGAAGCCGCTCAGTCTCCTTAACGGAGCCGGACAGCTCGGCCCGAACACCTTTCAGCTCTTCTCCGAGTCGGGCGTGGGCATCCTGGAGCTTGTTCCTTTCTTGCTGCACTTTATTCAGCACCCTCTCGCCGGCCTTTAGCTGGCGTAGTAATTCTTGCCTATCCGGATCTTGTTCGGCGGCACCTGCAATGTCACTATTAGACTTGCGCGCACGCCGCACAACGCTTATATTTATTAATAAAAATGTGTTGCCAGGAGGGGTCTCTGCGTCTCCTCCTGCGGCAGCAAGTGCGGCCTCAAGTTGGGCCTTGCATTCTTGCACCTCCTGAGACAGCTGGGCATTCTTCTCGGTAAGAGCCTGCGTTTTAATTGATCCTTAAATCAGTTAACATAACTACTTCAAGTCTCGGGGGCTACTGGTGTATATAACCATTAAAATTCCCTTACCCGTATGTCTTTCACATACTGCTCCGTGGCTCTAGTGAAACCATCTTGAGCGGCACGGAGATGCGCGTCCCCTGCGTTAAAGGCGTCCAATGCCTCAGGGGAGAAGCACGCTTCACGAAACACTGTCCGGCGGCGCCTATGGTTCATGGCGCTCTCCACCTCAGACTTGGTGGCGGACAGTCTGTCGGTGTCCTCCGTTGAAGGAGGATCCGGCCCGCGTCTTGCGCTTGCCTCCCCCTCCAGGCCGGGCGTTGGAGCCTGGCCGGTATAGGTTGGATCGGCAACTTCCGCGCCCACAGTCCGGCGAGCGCTTTTTCTCCTATAAAGATCATGAGCACTCAGACGCTTCCTAGGAACGTTGCTCTGAAAATTCAAACACAAGTTATACCTTTGCGGCGACGTTTCGGTCCGTGCCGCGCTCCTTTTCCGCCTGCTAGTTCGGACTGACCTTTGTTGGTCCGCCGCCGCGGGCTCGGCTTCCCGCCTTGAAGGCGCTTCCTGTAAAATACCATCGTTCGTGAAGGTCAGAAATGGGAAAGGAAGAGATAATGGTGTACGGACCTCGGTCACAGTCACCTGGGAAGCCGGATACAGTCCGGGGTAGTCCACCATAATGGCGACCAAAGCATTATCCATGCTGAGCTAGTGAAACACCCCGTCGATCAGCTCCACCTCGATGTCCGGATCCTCTTCGGAGGTCGGATCCAGGGATCTTTCTGGATCCTCGGGTTGCGGAGCGGGACTTACCATGTCCTCCACAGTCCGGCGTAGATCCTGCGCCGAAGACATAATGTAAGAAGCCTAAACTTCGAAAGCATGGGTTGAGCCCTTAAA
This sequence comes from Triticum dicoccoides, assembly GCF_002162155.2. Lineage (NCBI taxonomy): Eukaryota > Viridiplantae > Streptophyta > Magnoliopsida > Poales > Poaceae > Triticum > Triticum dicoccoides. The sequence continues at coordinate 68,030,219 of NC_041389.1, forward strand.
AAAGTGTTCGCTTACCCATCCTCTAGGGTTGTTCATGGAAAACCCATTCAAAGGGTTCGTTCGAAGGAAGTCCTCCTTCTCCCCCTTGTAGAGGCTGGACAGGATCTCCACCAGATCCTCGGTCGAATCCGGCCCTTCGCGGCCATGACGGGTGGCATCGTCTTCCCCGTTGAAATCCCACATGGGGTGGCCTCTGTATTGCAATGGATGTACCCCCCGCATGATGCATGTCGCCATGACTCCAATCATGGTCAGCCCGGAATGGGCCAGTAATCTTATTCGGCCCATCAAGTAATGGACGCTCTTGTCTTCCTCCAATCGGGGGCTCCGTGGGCGCCAGCTGAGGCGTTTCTTCAGAGGAGCAGCACTAAACTCCGGGAGGCCAATCCGGACTGGGTCCGGCAGCTGAGCGTCTCCTATGTAAAACCACTCTGAAGGCCAGTCTTCGAACGCCTTCTTGGGAGTACTGGATGGGTATCCGGTCCCGGCAATGCGCCATATTTCGGCGCCGCCCACTTGATATATGGACCCCTCGTGAGAACGGGGTACGAGGCAGAACAACCTCTTCCACAATGCAAAATGGGGCTCGATGCCCAGGAATAGCTCGCAAAGAGCTACGTAGCCCGCGATATGCAGGACAGAGGCGGGCGTGAGGTGGTGGAGCTGGAGTCTGTAGAACTCCAGGAGCCCGCGGAGGAACGAATGTATTGGGACTCCGAGTCCCCTTATCAGATAAGGGACGAAGCATACTCGCTCCCCTTTATTGGGGCTGGGGGTAGCCTCCGCTTGCCTCCCACCTTGATAAGTGACTAGCCCGGCTCGAACCGGGACCATGAAGGCCAGAGGGAGATATCCCCCTGCTTGGAGCTTCAATAGCTCGTTGTGCGGAACAGAGCACCTCCTCCAATCCCCTGGCGGTGGGCTGGGAGCACGAGAAGAGGAGCCGCGTCGACGGTCCATGATTGAATGGATTTTTAGGTCAAGGGCGCTCCGATGAAGTATTCGCGGGAGGAAGATGGTGTGGTTTGGATCTGGATTTTTGCCTCTTTTGTAGGCGGACGACTCGCACGACTAGGGGGCGAAACATAAAAGACACCCTGGCTTTTCGCATTCATGCGACGCATGGAAAAAGGCCATTATTGGGCGTAGAAGACGAGAAACGCAGTATTTATGATAAAGTCGGACACTGTTCGGCAGGTACATGGAACTTGAAGGGAGAACCCGCCTTGCAACGCCGAAGACTATATACGCGCTGGACTTATCGTCATTGAAGCCTGGACTAGGGGGTGTCTGGACAGCCGGACTATCATCATCCGCCGGACTCCAAGATTACGAAGATACAAGATTGAAGACTCTGTCCCATGTACGGATGGGACTTTCCTTGGCGTGGAAGGCAAGCTTGGCAATACGGATATGTAGATCTCCTACCATTGTAACCGACTCTGTGTAACCCTAGACTCCTCCGGTGTCTATATAAACCGGAGGGCTTTAGTCCGTAGGACAACATACATTACAACAATCATACCATAGGCTAGCTTTAGGGTTTAGCCTCCTTGATGTCGTGGTAGATCCACTCTTGTACTACCCATATCATCAATATTAATCAAGCAGGACGTAGGGTTTTACCTCCATCGAGAGGGCCCAAACCTGGGTAAAACATCGTGTCCCTCGTCTCCTGTTACCATCCGCCTAGACGCACAGTTCGGGACCCCCTACCCGAGATCCGCCGGTTTTGACACCGACACTACCCGTTGCTCAAATTATTACGTGTTGCTCCTCACAGTTAAGTGACAAGACCCTGCGCCGGAGATGGCACATGAGTATAGGCACCGTGTTCGGCATACCATAGTCAGCCTCACCATCTACAGTCACTATCATCATGGTTGTAGAGCTAGCCTGCTTACAACTAGCCCTGTTCGACATAATTTCCCGTGCGTAGATGCCCGTGCATTGCAGGAAACACCAAGATTGGGGGTGGACGGCTCCGGCAGCGGCCATCGCGCCAGATTTTTCCATGGCCTTCTAGATGTGGTGGGGAGGAGATAAGGCTGATTGTGAGAGACAAGGAGTTGTTTGTAAATAGGGAACAAGTGTGGGCATCTTTTTGCAAAAATGGAGATGCTTGGTTTGTATGCGTCAGATCTAGATCCGACGGCTATTGGTCAAAGATGGGAGGCACAACATCATCACCAACTCAGGACCTGTTTGATTCACAAGATTTTGAAAACGCAGGAATAGGACACGGCAATATTACAAGTTTCAAACTGATATTACAAATGTTAGGAGTAATGTTGCACCTACGAAGAGGGAATTACTAGGAAGTTTACGTAAGAACTTTCGTTACTTTAGGTGGATGCAGCATTATCGTACAAACTAAAATCTACCGCCCTGACAAGTCACTAATGGGCAAATAAGTTTTCGAGTCTCTGGCCACTTGATGTTTCAAAAACAAATTCAGCTTCTGCGGAGACTTTGTCATTTAGGCTTAGACGCTTGCGGTGATCAGCACGCCATTCATTGTTGCGCCAGAGAATGCCAAACCTCATTACCTTGACCACACTTGCCTCCAGAACAAAGAACCTGGCCAATTTAATCTCAGATGTGCTGCCTCGGTAGTCGATCAAATCAATTTCTGTAAGATGGAGATCAAGGCATTCGATGAGATTGTTATAGTGCAGCACATTTTTCACTTTCGGGTCTTTTTTTATCTGCAAAAGAAGAGAACATATTAGAGCAGCTGGCTGCATAAGATTGTCGTGTCATCAAGAGGTACCAATATCATTCGCTCATACGATAGGGTTGGCTGGCTAGTGATTTTTTTCACTCTCTCTCTCTCTCTCTCTCTCTCTCTCTCTCTCTCTTTCTGTTTCCTCTCATTTAATTAGGAGCACTTGAAGAGCTTGGGAATTTGTTGCCTTCCACTATGTGGTCGATGCCATATTTCGCAAAAGTATGCCACAAAATATGCATCAATGTCAAATCAAAAGATTTTGGCACCGCTCTCGCGATGTGATAGAGTTGGCACCGCTGTGCACACAGACCCACATGTATAAACAAATCAATCAAACCAACTACACCAGCCTCTCACTCTCCCAAACAAGTGTTTTTTTATTGCCTCAGTCCTCTCTCTCTCCCACGCAGTGTTTTTTTATTGCGCGAGTTAATTTGGCACCGGAGCAAAGTAGGTGATCCAGATTGGGGCACCAGGTGAGCAATGGAGGGGCATCGATGCCAAATGCATCACAAGTAAATTTGGCACATGTTTTGGCCTACATAGCCCACTTTTGTACTCCCTCCGTCCCAAAATTCTTGTCTTAAAATTTTCTAAATACGGATGTATCTAGTTACATTTTAGTGTTAGATAGATCCGTATCTAAACAAATGTAAGACAAGAATTTTGGGACGGAGGGAATACTACCTCGTATTTAGTATAAAATTTTGACCATAGATTTACCTAAGAAAATGCGAATGCATGTCACTAAAAATTACACCATTTGAAATTATGTTCAAATACGAATCCAACGATATAGTTTTTAGTGACATGCATTAACATTTTGTCAGTTAAATCTACGGTCAACTTTTGATATTACAAAATTGGAAGAGTAAACCAGGACAAAGGTAGTACTTGCTCTTAGGGTAACCATAGAGTTACTGGAGTAGTCTAAGTTACTTTCCACTATGACTAGCATAGGCTACTATAGTAGTACAGCATAAAAACAATGCAGGTGATCACGTGAGAAAAAAATACTAAAAACATTTCTTTCGGTGCAGTGCGTAGATGCAGTTTTGAACACTACACTTGTCATCGTAATTTGGGAAAATTATGGAAAAAATTGAGCTACATTGTGATTACAGTTTACTTATAGGAAAGAAGTTTCACCTCGATGAGTAGCTTCTCCGTGCACGGAAAGCATGTAAGGAATCCAACAACTTGATCCAGATTGGGGCCGATAGATTTTAGTGCTAAGATCTTCACTGTGCGCATGGACTGGGTCAAGCTTGTGGGAATCATTTTCTGGAAGACGGTCGTAAATACATCAAGTAGAAATTTAAAAATGTGAATTTCAAGAAACGGAGAAGAAGATGAGTGATGTACCTGAACGATTACGGATCCAATAAAGAGTTCACAGAATTTGGCAGACGAGTACACCAACGCTGTCAATTTTGGCGCGTCAATGACCCTGAATTTTGTTGGACCTTCTAGATCCGATACAAGCAATCTCTCAAGGAAAGGGGCATTCTCAATGACCATAACGTGGAACAGCTGGAGTGATCTCTTCCCAATTGATGTCTTGTTGTGGGGCCAGCAAGACACATAAATCCATCGGAGATTCGTCGATGCGATGTGGAGGCTAATGAACCCGTGGATCTGCTCAAGGTGAAGGTACTCAAGCGCAGTACAGCTGCGGAGCAGGTGCTCCATAGCCTTCTTCGAGATGACAACATCGAAGAGGTCGAGCTGCTTGAGTTGAGGGAGAAGAAGGGCAGGTGCGGCATTAATCTGGGGAAGATAGCAGGAGCTGAAGCTGGCGCGACGCAGCGTTGGCGTGAGGCGGAGCACGGACGGTGGCAGAGAGCGACATCGTCCAGCTTCAAAGCTGAGCTCCTCAAGTTGATCTAGGGTGGGGGATCAGAACCACTCGTCGAACTTGGGTTGGACCTTGCAGTTGGTACTGAACATGCAGATGTCAAGGCGTCTGGCTGGCCCAGGGTGTGATGAAAGGATCTTGGAGACTGCGGCCATGTGTTTGCAATCCCCGTCGCAGAGGCAGCTGTCGACGGTGAGGTTGAGGGGGACGCAGCGCAGGGGGTGCCACTGCCGGGGGAGCAGGGCGGTCCGCACGGCAGATTTGGTGGGGAGGAGGCCGATGATGACGAGAAGTATGTCGTCGGGGAGGCTGCTGATGAAGTCTAGGCTCGCCGGATGCGGTTTTGGCTCGAGCCGCCTTTGCTTGTTGGCTGCCTCGTCGTCCATCTCAACCGGCGGCAACGCCGGTCTACACGTGTGCTGGTGTGTGTTGTGTGCTGGGTGTGCCCGAGTGCGTCCTTCTATGCATGCCACCGCGCAGTGGTGAATTGTGCGCGAGTGCGTCCTTCGCGCGCAAGAAGTTTGTCCTCAATGCGCCCTCAATTTACTAGCGTGCGGGGTGCTACCCTGAGTGGTTTCAACTTTGTTTACTTCACCGCGTGTCAGATGGGCCTCTAGTTTACTTATTTTTACCCACTACCACATGGGCCAGCACACGAAGATACAGAACACGAGCTGACAAGGCAGCATGTGGATTGGTTGACCAGTCAACTAAACAATATACGGAGCTATACGCTGACACAGTGAGCGTACAATCCGTCGGTATAGAGAGTTCAAGTGAGAGGGGAGGCCCGTGAGAGATAGCAGAGAGAGATAGAGAGAAAGAGCTACTCCCTCCGTTCGATAATGTAGTTCCAACTTTTTTTTAAGTCAAACTTTTGAAACTTTGACCAAGTTTATAAAGAAATTACTTATATCTACAATACCAAAGATAAATGATAGTATGAAGTAAGTACATGTTGTGATGAATCTAATGATCGTTCCAGATGTAAATGTTTTTCTCCACATATACCTGGTCAAACTTTTCTGAGGTTTGACTTTTCAAAACATCCATATGCTTATGGACGTGACAGAGTCCCTAACTAGAGAGAGAGAGAGAGAGTGAGTGAGTGAAAAAAGTGTGTGTGTGTGTGTGTGTGAAAGAGACATGGACAACACACGAAAAAAGTAGTGAAAAGTGTGCGTGTCTTATGCAAACATATCACACATGCATCTTCGACAACGGTGGCAAGGTGAGGAGATAGTGTGTGGTTGTTTGGCCGTGCCTGGTCATGTGGCCACGAGGCTAACAGCAACATGGATGGATATTAGCATTAAATAATTGATGCATGGATTGATTGATGAGACATTGATGCTTTGTCTGGCCCAGGCATGAACCAAACGCTTCAGCACCACACAAGCCTGGCCAGGCAAAAATATTTTACATCTCTCATCCACACCAGGCAGTACCGGCCATCAAGGCATGAGGGTCAGGTCACGAACCAAACTCACCAATAAAGTTTGAGCGAGATTGAGGAGCCCCGATAAGGCTGAGTGGTGCGTCAGATAGCTGAGAGGGGGAAAGAGATATTCCATCCGCTCGATAATGCAGTGCATGTAAAAAATTTAGAAGTCAAACTTTGGAAACTTTGATCAGGTTTACGCGAATGTTATTTATATCTACAATACCAAAGAAACATCATACATAACTACATCTCATGGTGAATCTAATGGTATATGTTTGCCGTACTAGATGTAATTCTTTTTCTCCACGTACATGGTCAAACTTTGTGATGTTTGACTTTTCAATAAATCCATATGCTATGGACCGAGGAGAGTTCCTCAGTTGAGATAGATCAAGTGCGTGTGAAGGAGAATGAGTAAGTGTGCAAAAAGAGTATGTGTGTGAAAGAGAAAGTGACAACAAACGATAAATTAGAGAGAGAGTGTGTTTTTTCGTTTCTTATGCGAGCATATCACGCATGCATCTCCGAGATGGAAAAGCGAGGGGGAAGATACAAAAAGATAGCTAGTGTGTGATTGTTTGCAACGGAGAGAGACACCCCTGTAGCACATGTCCAATAGAGGTCTGCCAACAAGGAACAAAGGTCGGGAGGGACACATGGATGGCATGGACGCATGGGGAGGGAGAGAGGGTGTGTTTGTGATAGAGAGATCCCGTCGAGATCGTGAGGGGGCTATATGGGTGGGAGATCGAGGGAGTGCGTGCGCGATAGAAAGATGCCCCGAGAGAAATCGAGATAGACCATGCACATGTTTGTGATGGAGATTAAGATTAGCTAGTCATGTACATATAGGGGGGACTGTGTGTGCCTACAATTGAGTGAGAGACCATCATACTTGGCTAGCTGGGCATGAGATTGTGTGTGTGCGCGTGTGAGATGGAGAGAGAATGAGGGGGGAGATAGAGTTTTAGATGGGCCTATCGAGTGCGAGTGAGATATGCATGTGTATGTGTGATCCAGGTGGATGGAGAGTTTGAGAGAGGGGGGAAGAGCTCCGAGACGACATAGTGGTCCGTGAGACAGTCATGAGCAAAGAGCCAAGGAATTTGTGTGCGTACGATGAGTGCACCCAAGATATCTAGCATGGACTAGCTAGAGTATCATACATAGTGTGCGAGAGAGACCTATAGATGGTGTATATATGCATGCG
>NC_041389.1:68037550-68075432 GCF_002162155.2 Triticum dicoccoides
GAGAGAAAGGGAGAGGGACCAACAAGGTTTTTGTGTCGGATGCGTGCGACAGAATTGAAGATTGTCGGCGAGTGAGTGAGAGAGAGAGAGAGAGAGAGAGAGAGAGAGAACAGGAGTCCGGGAGAGGGGGAGCTCGCGTTTTATGCATCAAAGACTGATATAAACCATGTTTCGATATAAACTTGCATTCAAATATTTAAATTGGAGAACATGTTCTCTGCAATCCACACATGAACGGATATATGCGTATATCAAACAAGTTCATTAATTTGACTTTCAACATGTTCATGGAGTACTATAATACTATACAACATGCTACTCGATTGAGGTGTTCAATTTTGGATTTAGTTCACTATTTTGACCTACTGAACGAGCTATTTCATTGAATCGAGATATTTCATTTTGGGTTTGATTCGCGTTTTTGAGTGGGTCAACTATTTGTCATATAGTAAATCGCTAGCAACGAGCATGTAAAAACACATTACTCCCGAGCATCATCTCTCCATCTAAAAAAGAAGTGGCAAGCTAATATTTCAAAATTTAATCCGAATCGACTTGCTAAGGTATACGTGGATGCTCGTTCTCCCAAAATTTGAACGAACCGTTAAACATCCTCTCTGCTTGGTGGAATTCGCCCGAGCAAATAAATGGGAGACGCGCCTATGTGGGACACGCATCAATTGGCCCGTTGTACATCGAGGGTAGGTTTGTAACTTCATCCAAGCGCGCCTTCTTCTCGGCCGAAATGACATGTGCCGAATAATTCATAAACCATGGTCGGCAAAACATGCTCTCCTCTCCCTTCTCCCGAGCCGCGAAACCTCAGACCCACCTCCATGGCGCCCCCCACTGCACCAATTTCACAGCCGCCCTCCTCCTTAATGCCGGAGACACTGTCCACTTGCCGTCGTGCACTGGGCCGTGTGCCTCTTACTCCGTGCTGCTGGTGCTACCTCGATGACGGTCACGTGAACCGTACCGGAGCCGATTCAGCCCCGCCATTGTTCATGGCGCCGGTGCGGCTCCAACTTCGGATCCGTCCAGAGTCCTGGCGCTGGTTCCTGATACGTCTCCAACGTATCTAAAATTTTTGATTACTCCATGCTATATTTTCTACTGTTTTGGACTATATTGGGATTTATTTTCCACTTTTATATTACTTTTGGGACTAACCTATTAACCGGAGGCCCAGCCCAGAATTGCTGTTTTTTGCCTATTCAGTGTTTCGAAGAAACGGAATATCAAACGGAGTCCAAACCGAATGAAACCTTCGGGAACGCGATTTTCTCACCGAATATGATCCGGGAGACTTGGACCCTCCCTCAAGAAAGCCATGAGGCGGTCACGAGGGTGGAGGGCGCCCCCCTAGGGCGCGCCCCCCTACCTCATGGCCCCCCCGAAGCTCCACCGACATACTCCTTCCTCCTATATATACCTACGTACACTGAAACTATTAGATACGGAGCCAAAAACCTAATACCACCACCGCAACTTTCTGTATCCATGAGATCCCATCTTGGGGCCTGTTCCGGAGCTCCGCCGGAGGGGGCAATCATCACGGAGGGCTTCTACATCATCATAGCCTCTCCGATGAAGTGTGAGTAGTTTACCTCAGACCTTCGGGTCCATAGTTAGTAGCTAGATGGCTTCTTCTCTCTTTTTGGATCTCAATACAATGTTCTCCCCCTCTCTCGTGGAGATCTATTCGATGTAATCTTCTTTTTGCGGTGTGTTTGTTGAGACCGATGAATTGTGGGTTTATGATCAAGATTATCTATGAACAATATTTGAATATTCTCTGAATTCTTTTATGTATGATTGGTTATCTTTGCAAGTCTCTTCGAATTATCCGTTTGGTTTGGCCAACTAGATTGGTGTTTAGCTTTGGGTTCAATCTTGCGGTGTCCTTTCCCAGTGACAGTAGGGGCAGCAAGGCACGTATTGTATTGTTGCCATCGAGGATAACAGGATGGGGTTTTTATCATATTGCATGAATTTATCCCTCTACATCATGTCATCTTGCTTAAGGCGTTACTCTGTTTTCATTAACTAAATACTCTAGATGCATGCTGGATAGCGGTCGATGAGTGGAGTAATAGTAGTAGATGCAGGCAGGAGTCGGTCTACTTGTCTCGGACGTGATGCCTATATACATGATCATACCTAGATACTCTCATAACTATGCTCAATTCTGTCAATTGCTCAACAGTAATTTGTTCACCCACCGTAGAAATAGCTATGCTCTTGAGAGAAGCCACTAGTGAAATCTATGGCCCCTGGGTCTATTCTCATCATATCAATCTTCCATCACTTTATTATTGCTTTACTTTTTACTTTGCCTTTTATTTTACCTTGCATCTTTATATCAAAAATACCAAAAATATTATCTATCATCTCTATCAGATCTCACTTTCGTAGGTGACCGAGAAGGGATTGACAACCCCTAATCGTGTTGGTTGCGTTGAGCTATTGTTTTGTGTAGGTACGAGGGACTCACACGAAGCCTCCTACTGGATTGATACCTTGGTTCTCAAAAACTGAGGGAAATACTTACGCTACTCTGCTGCATCATCCTCTCCTCTTCGGGGAATTCCAACGCAAGCTCAAGAGGTAGCAAGAAGAATTTCTGGCGCCGTTGCCGGGGAGGTCTTCGCAAAAGTCAACATACCAAGTACCCATCACAATCCCTATCTATCGCATTACATTATTCGCCATTTGCCTCTCGTTTTTCTCCCCCCCCCCACTTCACCCTTGCCGTTTTATTCGCCCTCTCTTTTCCATTCGCCTTGATGTCTTTCTTGGCTCATTTTCTCACTTGGTTGAAATAGTTGAGTATTTATTCCTAAACAAAGAAGCTAATATCTATGGATCCTCATCCGCTTGCCAATCTTTTTAAGAGATCCAATTATGATGAACCAACTCCTAGTGATTTGGATGCACTAGATTATCTTTATAAGCTTTTGCCTGAAATCCATAAATCTGAAAATTGTGATGAAGTGCTTCATGATAGATCTTTGAATAAAAAGCATAATTGCAATGATTTTATTATAAATTCTATTGATGTAAATTATGCTAATAATATGTAAAACCCTAAGCTTGGGGATGCTACTTTTCCTATGTCCAATAGTCATGATTGGGGAGATTCTTCTTATGATCTTGAAAATTTATTTAAGCCCCATGATGAATACAAAATTGCTAATAGTGTTTGCAATAATATTGAAAGTGGGTTTGTAAGAGTGTCAACTTTAGATCCCACATATTTGGTAACATTCAATCTTATGAAATTTTTTGATAAAAGTGGGCTTGGAGAAATCATGACTTTAGTTAATGATAATCCCACTATTTTGGAAGAGTGTCAACTTAGAATGCATGTGGATCGTGTTGAGAATATGTTATGTGATAGCTATATTGTTGAATTTTCTTATGATCCTACATGTAATTATTATGAGAGAGGAAAATATGGTTATAGAAATTTTCATGTTACTAAATTACCTCTCGTTATGTTGAGATTGCTATTGTTTCTTTCCGCTTCCTTGCATATGCTAGTTTTTGCTTGCTATGATAATTTGTTTGCCTATAAGATGCCTATGCATAGGAAGTATGTTAGACTTAGATGTCTTTGTCATGTGTTTCATGATGCTCTCTTTGTGCTTCAATTCTTGTCTTTTATGTGAGCATCATTGAAATCTCAATGCCTAGCTAAAAAGGCTTTAAAGAAAAGCGCTTGTTGGGAGACAACCCAATATTTTTCCTTGCTGCTTAGTAATAAATAATTTGTCTAGCCTCTGGTTAGATTTGTTTTTGTGTTTTAATTAGTGTTTGTGCCAAGTAAAACCGTTAGGACAACCTACGGTAATAGTTATTTGATTCTGCTGCAGAAAACAGAAACTTTGTGCGCACGAGAATAATTTTCATAAATCATAGGAACGTGATTTTTAGTTGATTCCTTTTTCTGTAGATAAATAAACAAATTATCTAGAACTTCCTAATTTTGCTGAATTTTTCACATTCCAGAAGTTTGCGTTAGTTACAGATTACTACAGACTGTTCTGTTTTTGACTGATTCTGTTTTTCGTGTGTTGTTTGCTTATTTTGATGAATCTATGGCTAGTAAAATGGTTTATAATCCATATAGAAGTTGGAATACAGTAGGTTTAACACCAATATAAATAAAGAATTAGTTCATTACAGTACCTTAAAGTGGTCTTTTGTTTTCTTTCGCTAACGGAGCTCATGAGATTTCTGTTGAGTTTTGTGTTGTGAAGTTTTCAAGTTTTGAGTGAAATCTTTTGATGGATTATGGAACAAGGAGTGGCAAGAGCCTAAGCTTGGGGATGCCCATGGAACCCCCACGATAATCCAAGGACAGCAAAAATTTAAAGCTTGGGGATGCCCCAGAAGGCATCCCCTCTTTCGTCTACTTCCATCGGTAACTTTACTTGGAGCTATATTTTTATTCACCACATGATATGTGTTTTGCTTGGAGCGTCTTGTATGATTTGAGTCTTTGCTTTTCAGTTTACCACAATCATCTTTTCTGTACACACCTTTTGAGAGATCCATACATGAATTGGAATTTGTTAGAATACTCTATGTGCTTCACTTATATCTTTTGAGCCTTATAGTTTTGCTCTATGTGCTTCACTTATATATTTTGAGCGTTATAGCTTTTGCTCTAGTGCTTCACTTATATCTTTTAGAGAACGCTGGTGGATTTGTTTTAAAGAAACTATTGATGTCTCATACTTCACTTAGATTATTTTGAGAGTCTTAAATAGCATGGTAATTTGCTTAACAATCTTAATATGCTTGGTATGCAAGATTTGTAAAACTTTCTTTTGAGTGCGTTGGATACTAAGAAAAGTTTGATGATTGATAATTGTTTTGAGATATGGAGGTAATAATATCAAAGTCGTGCTAGTTGAGTAGTTGTAAAATTGAGAAATGCTTGTGTTGAAGGTTGCAAGTCCCGTAGCATGCACGTATGGTAAATGTTATGTAACAAATTTGAAACATGAGATATTCTTTGAGTGCCTACCCTTGTGTGGAGGTCGGGGGAGCGCGATGGTTAACTCCTACCATCCTCCCCCCTAGGAGCATGCACGTAGTATTTTGGTTTTTGATGACTTGTAGATTTTTGCAATAAGTATGTGAGTTCATTATGACTAATGCTGAGTCCATGGATTATATGCACTCTCATCTTTCCGCCATTGCTAGCCTCTCTAATACCGCGCACTTTTCGCCGGTATCATACACCCACCATATACCTTCCTCAAAACAGCCACCATACCTACCTATTATGGCATTTCCATAGCCATTCCGAGATATATTGCCATGCATCTTTCCACTGTTCCGTTCGTCATGACGCATTCATCATTGTCATATTGCCTAGAATGATCATGTAGTTGACATAGTATTTGTGGCAAAGCAACCATTCATAATTCTTTCATACACGTCGCTCATGAATCATTATCCATCCCAGTACACCGCCGGAGGCATGCATATAGAGTCATAATTTGTTCTAGTATCGAGTTGTAATCGTTGAGTTGTAAATAAATAGAAGTGTGATGATCATCATTCTAGAGCATTGTCCCAAGTGAGGAATAAATAAATAAATAAATAAAAAGAAAGGCCACAAAAAGAGAGAAGGCCCAAAAAATGAGAGAAAGATAGAGAAGGGACAATGTTACTATCCTTTTTCCACACTTGTGCTTCAAAGTAGCACCATGTTCTTCATGATAGAGAGTCCCATGTTTTGTCACTTTCATATACTAGTGGGAATTTTTCATTATAGAACTTGGCTTGTATATTCCTACAATGGGCTTCCTGAAATGCCCTAGGACTTCGTGAGCAAGCAAGTTGGATGCACACCCACTTAGTTGCATTTTGTTGAGCTTTCATACATTTATAGCTCTTAGTGCATCTGTTGCATGGCAATACCTACTCCTCACATTGATATATATTAATGGGCATCTCCATAGCCCGTTGATACGCCTAGTTGATGTGAGACCATCTTCTCCCTTTTTTGTCTTCTCCACAACCACCATATTCTATTCCACATATAGTGCTATGTCCATGGCTCACGCTCATATATTGCGTGAAAGTTGAAAGAGTTTGAGAATTCTAAAGTATGAAACAATTGCTTGACTGAAACCGGGTTTGTGCATGATTTGAGTATTTTGTGTGACGAAGATGGAGCATGACTAAACTATGTGATTTTGTAGGGATGAACTTTCTTTGGCCATGTAATTTTGAGGAGACATAATTGCTTTGCTAGTATGCTTGAAGTATTATTATTTTATGTCAATATGAACTTTTGTCTTGAATCTTTCTAATCTGAATATTCATACCACAATTAAGAAGAGTTACATTGAAATTGTGCCAAGTAGCACTCCGCATCAAAAATTATCTTTTTTATCATTTACCTACTCGAGGACGAGCAGGAATTAAGCTTGGGGATGCCTGATACGTATCCAACGTATCTATAATTTTTTATTGCTCCATGCTATATTATCTACTGTTTTGGACTATATTGGGCTTTATTTTCCACTTTTATATTACTTTTGGGACTAACCTATTAACTGGAGGCCCAGCCCAGAATTGTTGTTTTTTGCCTATTTCAGTGTTTCAAAGAAACGGAATATCAAATGGAGTCCAAATGGAATGAAACCTTCGGGAACGCAATTTTCTCACCGAATATGATCCGGGAGACTTGGACGCTCCATCAAGAAAGCCACGAGGCGCTCACGAGTGTGGAGGGCGCCCCCCCTAGGGCGCGCCCCCTACCTTGTGGGCCCCCCAAAGCTCCACCGAAGTACTCCTTCCTCCTATATATACCTACGTACCCCGAAACTATCAGATATGGAGCCAAAAACCTAATTCCACCGCCGCAACTTTCTGTATCCACAAGATCCCATCTTGGGGCCTGTTTCGGAGCTTCGCCGGAGGGGGAAATCATCATGAAGGGCTTCTACATCATCATAGCCTCTCTGATGAAGTGTGAGTAGTTTACCTCAGACCTTCGAGTCCATAGTTAGTAGCTAGATGGCTCCTTCTTTATTTTTGGATCTCAATACAATGTTCTCCCCCTCTCTCGTGGAGATCTATTCGATGTAATCTTCTTTTTGCGGTGTGTTTGTTGAGAATGATGAATTGTGGGTTTATGATGAAGATTATCTATGAACAATATTTGAATCTTCTATGGATTCTTTTATGTATGATTGGTTATCTTTGCAAGTCTCTTCGAATTATCCGTTTGGTTTGGCCAACTAGATTGGCAGTTCTTGCAATGGGAGAAGTGCTTAGCTTTGGGTTCAGTCTTGTGGTGTCCTTTCCCAGTGACAGTAGGGGCAGCAAGGCACGTATTGTATTGTTGCCATCGAGGATAACGAGATGGGGGTTTTATCATAATGCATGAATTTATCCCTCTACATCATGTCATCTTGCTTAAGGCGTTACTCTATTTTCGTTAACTTAATACTCTAGATGCATGCTGAATAGCGGTCGATGAGTGGAGTAATAGTAGTAGATGCAGGCAGGAGTCGGTCTACTTGTCTCGGACGTGATGCCTATATACATGATCATACCTAGATACTCTCATAACTATGCTCAATTCTGTCAATTGCTCAACAGTAATTTGTTCACCCACCGTAGAAATACCTATGCTCTTGAGAGAAGCCACTAGTGAAATCTATGGCCCCCGGGTCTATTCTCATCATATCAATCTTCCATCACTTTATTATTGCTTTACTTTTTACTTTGCCTTTTATTTTACCTTGCATGTTTATATCAAAAATACCAAAAATATTATCTATCATCTCTATCAGATCTCACTTTCGTAAGTGACCGAGAAGGGATTGACAACCCCTAATCATGTTGGTTGCGTTGAGCTATTGTTTTGTGTAGGTACTAGGGACTCGCGTGAAGCCTCCTACTGGATTGATACCTTGGTTCTCAAAAACTGAGGGAAATACTTACGCTACTCTGCTGCATCATCCTCTCCTCTTCGGGGAAATCCAACGCAAGCTCAAGAGGTAGCACTTCCGCGTAGCGGTCGACCATCGCGACATCGCTCTTCCCTGCCGTCGGTCACCACCGCAACTACGGCGGCCTCATCGAGTTGGCAGCTGGACCTGCCTACTTCACCATGCCGCCAGATAGGTCGCACCCTCATCTCAAATCACTTTATTTAGGTGTCAGTTGTCTGAATTTTTATTTTGGGCCAATCGATTCCCAACGAGGCGGCAGAGCTCCTAGGCTGCCGGTTGGCTGGTGCCTAACGTAAGGGTGCGGGGCTGCCAGTTCGCCGCGGAAGCAGCGCTTAGATTGCTATCTTTTAGAGTTGCGTGGGTTGAAGGTACTGCCGCCGCCGGATCTGGATGACGGGGAGTCTTTGTGGATTGGCCCGGGGGCAGCGCAACCACGGCAGTGTGGTGGGGCGGGGAGCGGGGTTTTGGCCAGGGCCACGGACGGTGGAGGCAGGCTGCTCTGCCGTTGGTGGCTGTCTCTTCGGGGAAGATTCCAAACAGTGTCCACCGGGAGGCACAAGACGGCCAGCCATCCGGCGTAGATCGGACAGTACCAAAATAAAATAAAATCGTGTGACCCCAATTTAGTCTTCAGTCAACAGACGTGTGACCACTCTCGTACCTTGCTGTTGATCTCTTAGTGTATTTCTTCAGATCAAAGAGATATGTCGTTCTTAACATTATGCGTTATCTGCATCTTCAGACACACCGTCTTCCGACTCACCGCAGCTGCTCCAACAAGGGAAGCATACACCAGAAGGGAGCTATAGTCCCCACTCAACAGTTCCCTGCATCGAATGCGCGTGCCCGACATGGACAGCCACAACAACTACAGGGCCATCAATAAGTCAGCACATGATGCTCACTCCTATGGATGGCAGCCAAATAGGTTGTACCATCATCTTACTTGTGTATAACATTTATGGCTTTGTTATTCATCTAAGCATGGAAAATAGATCATCACATTTCACTATATATTCATGCTGATCTCTTACGGGTCTTGTTCAGGAGTTAATGTTGTCCCATAGTTCATCTAAGATACTTGTTCTTTAGGTAACGTTGTTCCATAGTTATCATCCATCAGCCAATGCTATCCCACAGGCTGGTGATTATAGTATTATACCACTTCTAGTATTACCTATGTTGTTCTTTAATACTTTTGTTTGCCATCTAGTTAATCTCGAGTACAAACAATACATATTCTGTAGCTTTCATCTGTGTTCTAAGACCTGTTGCTGCTAGTTAACCCCAGTCCTACTATTTATGTCGTCTCCTACAGGCACTCATTACATAAATCTAACTACTAGTTGTCTTCCATGCATGTCAGATATAATTGCACACACTGATATATCCACAAGAACCTCACGGAGCAATGTAAAGGCCAATAAACTTGAATTCAATGATACCCAATATGATGGAACATGTAAAGGCAGTTCTTCAGAAGACTTGCAGAAAGATGATAAATCCTCTTCACCCCACAAGGTCCTTGCTCTAACTTGGCCTATGATATGGGTACAACATGCATATAATGTCCTGGAGTGTATCTACTCTATTGCAATGCCATGTGCTTAGCATGCTAATCATGCATGTAAATATGTCATGCCTTCCTGTTTTTCAGTACCTATTCCATTCATGATAACATGTTTTCAAATTCAAGTACTGTCATTCTACTCTATCGCAATGCCATCTGCTTAATTTGGACATCATGCTTCTGAATATCTTATGCAATGTTATTCATCAGTATGTACTTCATCTGTCTACCATACCATGTTTTTTTACATTGAAGTGCTATTCTAGTGCTCTGTTGCAATGCCATCTTATTTTCCCAATCATACACGTGTATGTTGCCTTAGTTATTTCTGTACGTATTTTGCTAGCATACAGTTTTACATTCAACTAGTGTTTTTTTGCTGTGTTGTCCTGTCGTATCCCTAGCTCTTACACCATACTCCCTTCGTCCGGATTACATGTTGCCGAAATGGATAAAAAAGGATGTATCTAGAACTGAAATACGCCTAGACCCATCCATTTTTTTCCAGATGGAGGGAATACATGTCAATATGTCATGCCTTTCTATTCTTCAGTACATATTCCATCTCTCTGCTGTCGCATGTTTTATAATTACAGCACCATTCTTCTGTACAAGGCATGCAAGGGGAAGACGACTATTTTAGAATCTGAAGGGTTACAAACAAGGCCTTTGCAAAAGATCCAAACGCCAGGAGATAATAAACCAACTCCAGTTTTTATAGATACTGCTCCAGCACAGAGAAACCCAACTCCTACTGATAATAAGCAGATTCCAGTGGCCAAAGAACAAGTCCGCTCTAGTCTAGCAAAAGAATGTCAACTCCATTCTAAGAAGCGTGTGTGTATCCTCTTATCATGAAATTTTATAGCATTCTGATCATATTTTCTACATGTTTCTTACCCATCTCTCTTTTAGAAAATAAGGTTAAACGATACAAGACTTCCTCCATTGGGATCGTATTCGAGGAAAATATCTTGCGAGAATTCTCTGTGCTCCAATGCTGATGTAAGTACACGTTGTATATCACTATATTTTTACATCATCATGTATGTTGTTAATCGGCGTGAATCCAACCTTTATCTGATCTAAATTTAGTTGTAGCAAAATGTATGATTAAAGGCCATAATGTTGATTTTTGCAAGGAAAACTGCCTGGTAGTTTTGCATCCTGAGCTGCATGAGTGTACTATCTCATATCAGTGGGTTTGAATACTTTGGTTCTGAAGTGGGTCTTTTAGTGCTTTTTTACTATGTTGTCCTGTCGTATCCCTAGCTCTTACATCATACTCCCTCTGTCCGGATTAAATGTCGCAGAAATGGATAAAACTGGATGTATCTAGAATTGAAATACGCCTAGACCCATCCATTTATTTCTGGATGGAGCGAATACATGTCAATATTTCATGCCTTTCTATTCTTCAGTACCTATTCCATATCTGTTGTAGCATGTTTTATAACTGAATCACCATTCTTCTATATAAGGCATGCAAGGGGAAGACGGCTATGTTAGAATCTGAAGGGTTACAACCAGGTCTTTGCAAAAGATCCAAACGCCAGGAGATAATAAACCAACTCCATTTTTCATAGATACTGCTCCATCACAGAGAAACCCAACTCCGACTGATAATAAGCAGATTCCAGTGGCCAAAGAACTAGTCCGCTCCAGTCCAACAAAAGAATGTCAACTCGATTCTAAGAAGCGTGTGCGTATTCTTGCATCATGAAATTTTATAGCATTTTGATCATATTTTCTACATGCTTCTTACCCATCTCTCTTTTAGAAAATAAGGTTAAACGATACAAGACTTCCTCCATTGGGATCGTATTTGAGGAAAATATCTTGCGCGAATTCTCTGTGCTCCAATGCTGATGTAAGTACCTGTTGTATATCACTATATTTTTACATCAGCATGTATTTTGTTAATCGGCATGAATCTAACCTTTATCTGATCTAAAATTAGTTGTAGCAAAATGTTAAAGGCGCCAATGTTGATTTTTGTAAGGAAAATTGCTTGGTAGTTTTTCATACTGAGCTGCATGAATGTACTATCTCATATCACACACATTACTAAATTGTAGTGCTTCTCTGGTTGCCCATTCATTCATTGTGTGAATGTTGCTTTCGTATTACCTTACCTGGCTGATGATAGCTATGCCATATTGTGTTAATTTGGTGTAGGCTAGTTGACCAAACGTTCGTTGTGTCAATGTTGCTTTCCTATTATCTGACTTGGCCAATGATAGCAATGCTAGTGTGTTAATTTTGTGCAGGCTGCTGAAGATAAGAAGACAACTCTGAAAACAGCAAGGCAACCCCATTGTTTCTTTCCAGTAAATCTAGGCCAGGTAATATGGCAATAACTCATGATTAATCTGTTTGGTTCCCGTCCTAATTTATGTTATGATGCAGTGGTCGAGACACTCTCCACTATCAATAATACAAGCCTGCCAAAATCGCCATCTGAATCTGTTAAGTATCCTCTGTCTCGAATGCAACGGAATAAATGTATGTTTGTGAACCAATTAATGGCTGAAGCAATGATGGAAATGGTGGATGAATCAGAGGTGCAAAGTCGTGTGACACAACAACGGATCAATGTTTTCAGAGACAGTGTAGCAAAGCAGCAAGAACTTGCCCACATGCTTATGGGTGTCATCTGTGCTGAGGTTGCAGATTGTGACGTTGTAGATGGTTAGGTTCTGCTCATTTATTTGCACTGGCATCAATCTTTGATTGCCCAGTGGATGTAATTTCCTGTCATATATGCTAGATGTGCAACGTTATTCCCTGTATGTCGCACCTTTGTTTATCGGTTTTGGTCCTGTGCATAATTGCTCGTCGTAATGGGCTCAAATTATCTAATTTGGACTAAAGACATGAACGAACTTTAGTGGGCCCATTAAGCTAATGGGCCGTTACTAGACCGAAAGTTAATGGTCGGCCCTCTTACCTCCCGGGTCGTTAACAGGCCGACATCGAAGCAGGCAACAGGTGGCCCCAATTTATTTCATAGGCCGTTAATAGGCCGTTACTAAGTTTGGGCTACATATGGCCCAATTATACTGTAGGCCGTTTGTACTGGACCATGAAGAGCATGGGCCGGTAATAGGCCGGAAGTCAGGTCGTATTGTAAAAGGCCCAACTATGTTGTGGGCCTTTAGCAAGCCGAAAGAGAAACCGGGCTGGTATTGGACCATGAAGGGCATGGGCCGTTAAAAGGCCAAAACTAAGGTCCGACTACAAATGGCCCAACTCATTTATGGTCCGTTAACAGGCCCAAAGGCACACAGGGCCGGGAATTGGCCCAACACTTAAATGGGTCGCTAAAAGGCCAAAACTCAGGACCGACTACAAATGGCCCAACTGACTTATAGGCCGTCAACAGGCTGAAAGTGACACCGGGCCAGAAATTAGCCCAACACTTAAGTGGGCTGCTAAAAGGCCGAAACTCAGGTCCGACTACAAATAGACCATCAGATTTATGGGTCGTCAACAGGCTGAAAGACACACCGGGCCGGAAATTAGCCCAACATTTAAATGGGTCGCTAAAAGGCCGAAAGATGTACATCCTGAAAATTGGCCCATCCATTAAATGGGCCGTTCACAGGCCAAAATCTCATCGGGCCGATATTGAGCCCAAATATATGGCGGGCTGTTAACGGGCTCGAACTGACGATGGGCTGCAATGGTGTCAAATCTTTAACGGGCCGTTGACGGGCCGAATTGGCACATCTCGTATGGGCCGCGGGCTTAAATGGACCTGACACAAGTAGGCCTTATATGGGCCAGCCTGCTAATTTTTACTGGGCCGGTGTCGGTGTCAAAACCGGCGGATCTCGGGTAGGGGGTCCCGAACTGTGCGTCTAGGCGGATGGTAACAGGAGACAAGGGACACGATGTTTTGCCCATGTTCGGGCCCTCTTGATGGAGGTAAAACCCTACGTCCTGCTTGATTAATATTGATGATATGGGTAGTACAAGAGTAGATCTACCATGAGATCAAGGAGGCTAAACCCTAAAGCTAGCCTATGGTATGATTGTTGTAATGTATGTTGTGTCCTACGGACTAAAGCCCTCCGGTTTATATAGACACCAGAGAAGGCTAGGGTTACACAGAGTCGGTTACAATGGTAGGAGATCTACATATCCGTATCGCCAAGCTTGCCTTCCACGCCAAGGAAAGTCCCATCCGGACACGGGACGGAGTCTTCAATCTTGTATCTTCGTAGTCTTGGAGTCCGGCGGACGATGATAGTCCGGCTGTCCGGACACCCCCTAGTCCAGGACTCCCTCAGTAGCCCCTGAACCAGGCTTCAATGACGATTAGTCCGGCGCGCATAATGTTCGGCATTGCAAGGCGGGTTCCTCCTTTGAATAATCCAGAGAAGATCATGAACACCAGGATAGTGTCCGGCTCTGCAAAATAAATTCCACATTCCACCGTAGAGAGAATAAAATGTCCACAAGTCCAATCTGCTGATGTATTTTGCGGCATGTCGTCACGCCACTACCAAGCCTTTACTTGAATCGTTTTTTATTATATCACCTCATCACGTTTAGCAAAGTGGTTTCCTTGGCACGTCTTGTCGAAGCAGAGATCGTGTTCCCCTTATTCCGGGATTCTCATCAATACGGACGTGGGTAACCCAACCGCGCCATTGATGGTGGCGCTTGGGAGATAAGCGAGTTTTACCAGGCCGGTGGGGGACGCATAGTCTTTCGCCCGCATATATATAAGGGATAAGGATTCACCTTTTCACCCACGCCTTCTTCCTCCTTTGCTTATCCACCTCCGTGCACTCAAGCTCCAACGCCCAAGCTCGCGCATCTCATCTAAACCTTCCTCGACCATGTCCGGAGGGGGAGGCAAATGGTTGGCTTCCACCGTTAAGGAGGAGCACATCACCAAGCTGCGCAGCGCCGGATACCTTTCCGGCGATATCGCGCACCGGCTGCCCGACGAGGGGCAGCTCATCCCTACCCCCGGGCCCCATGAGAGGGTTGTTTTCCTTCCCCACTTCCTCCGCGGACTGGGCTTTCCACTTCACCCCTTTGTCCGGGGGCTCATGTTCTACTACGGCCTGGATTTCCACGATCTGGCGCCGAACTTCATCCTCAATATCTCGGCGTTTATCGTCGTGTGCGAGGCCCTCCTCTGCATCCGGCCCCACTTCGACTTGTGGCTCAAGACCTTCAACGTCAAGCCGAAGGTAGTGAAGGGCACGCAGGCGGAGTGCGGAGGCGCCATGTTGGGCAAGATGCCCAACGTCCTCTGGTTCGAAGGGGCCTTCGTGGACTCTGTCAAGGGGTGGCGATCGGGGTGGTTCTATATCACCGAGCCGCGCGACCCTGAGTGGGTGGCGGCCCCCGAGTTTAGATCTGGTATCCCCATGCAGCTCACCTCCTGGAAAGAGAAGGGCTTGTTGTGGGGTAATCCGAAGGAGCTGACGGGACTCCGAGCCTGTATCCAGAAGCTGGTGAATAAGAAGCTCAAGCTCGATGACGTGGTCCAAGTCATGCTCGTCCGCCGGATCCTCCCATGCCAAGAACGGGCATTCAATCTGTGGGAGTTCGATCCGGAACAGCACCAGGCGCTAAGCGGGCTCTTCGACACGACGTACGAAGGCGCCTGGAGGGTGCTGTTTAAGGGCGCCGAAGCCCCCGCATCCGCGATAGAAGATCGTGGATTTCACACGCAGCATCCGGCTGACGAGGTAAGTGATTCTACCCCTTTACGGGACACTTGTTGGTAAATAGATTGATTCTAAGAGGGTTTCAATATCCCTTTTCCTTTGATAGGAATGGATGAAGAAGGCCGAGCAGCTCATCTGCCCGGCTCCCATGCCAGAAGACCCAGTGGATGCCCGTCTAGCGGGGCTACTGGTTCCGGCACCGCACATGGTGCCGGAGAAGAAGGCCAAGAAGGTGGCCACGGGCACTCGAAAGAGTTCCCGTAATTAGGTGTCCGACGACGAGGCAGACTCCTCCCCCGAAGACGAGGAGGACGAAGAAGACTCTCTCCCGGAGGTTGGAGAGAGGAAGAGGAAGGCTTCCCCAACAGGGGAGGCCGAAAGGTCCAAGAGGGGGAGAACCATTCCCCCGGACAGCTCTGCCAACACCGACGTTGGCGACGAGGAGTGGCCTTCAAGGGCCAAGCCTCCGGCGAGATCGTAAGTATCCGGATCCTTGATATGAAATTTCTTTCGTGTCACATAGTGTCCTTCTAATGCCGCATACTGCCTGTAATCCGGCCGATGATGATCTCCCCGCTTCGTCGAGCGGGTCGTTGGCGGCGTCGGATGTGGAATCCATTCCGACTGCCTCCACCCCTCGCGCCACTGAGGACGCCGAGGTAGGATCCCGGGAGGGGACCCATCAAGAGGAGGCTCCGGAGGCGCCGCAAGGCAGCCTCCCGGACTTTGCGCCGGACTCTACGCCGGAACCCGCAGTGGTTCCAGAGTCCGGCAGGCGGCCCCTTCGCAAGAAGGGCAAGACCGTGACACCGGCGGCCCCCGTCCAATCGGAGGCGCCAGACAACTTGCTGGAGGCGCTCAAAGGCGCTTCCATCGAGGAAGAACACCGCACTGTTATGAGTGCGGTGATTCAGAAGGTTCAGCTCGCCAAGAGCGGGCTGACCGAAGCCTGCAGTAGCCTTCTAACAGGCTTTCAGGTAAGAAGTTAAAATTACGTAATGTAATACCGCATAGACAGTAGTCCCTGATGCTCGGTTTGGCGTTCGGAAAGAAAAGCCGGACTGAGGATCTTAAAAAGATGTTCGCAGGTTGCTAATAAATTATGTCAATATGGGTTTGCAGGCTGTGCTGCTGACCTCTGCCGCATTGACTGCGGAGGTTCGTACACTAAAGCAAGATCTCGAGCGGTCCGAGCAAGATCTCGGCCATGCCAAGAGGCAGCTCGAGGACAAAGAAGGTGAGTAGCACCACTTTGAATTTTTACCTTACAGAAAAGGATTTTGGTCGCAATAAAATTAACAAGGATAATATGGGTATTGCAGGGGCCACAAACAAGGTGGCAGCCCTGAAGGAGGCTGTGTCCGTGGCCGAACACAGTGCGGCCGCGGAATAGGCAGAGCGAGAAAAGCAGGAGGCGCAGGTAGCGGCAGTGCGGCAAGAGCTCCAGGCTCTCATGGAGAAGCATGAGAGCTTGGAGCGTGACTCCAAGACTCGAGAGTCCGAGCTCGCCTCGGCTCTCGAAAGTGCCAAGTCCGCCAAGGCCGAGGCCCGTAAGGCCCTTCAGGAGGTTGAAGATGTGAAGAAGATAGCGGTAGGTAAGGCATTTTTCATGCAAAGCAAGCATGTTAATGTAAACTACCTGACAGTTACCCGCATTCGGAGCTCTCCAGGGGCGTTTGCAGATCTGCCGCGTAGTGTGTCCGATGCCGCCGCATTTTAACGTGGCGAGGAGGGGAGCTCAACGGAGAAGGTCTTGTGGTCTCAGTACGCTGAGGCCGGCCATCCGGTGCCCCCAAGCGACCAGCTGAAGCAGCTGGTCGAACTCCACAAGGTAGCTGAGGAAGCCATGAAGGGCCTTATAGTCCGGCTGTGGCCTGGACAGGCCATGCCTAGGAGCTACTTCGGCCTCATGCGGCGGCTGGTGGATGCGTGCCCCTGGGTGGAGGTCATCAAGCGCTCCTCCTGTATTGAAGGTGCTCGTCTGGCCCTTGCCCGCACAAAGGTGCATTGGGGCAGGCTGGATGCGGAGAAGCTTCTAACTGACCCACCGCCACCGGGCAAGGAGTATCGTACGCCCGAAATGTATTATAAAACTATCCTGAAGGGAGCCCGCGATATTGCGGATGAGTGCCCTAGAGATGTAATTTTTGAGTAAACTCGCTATGTATTATCCTGTGCGCTGAAAACCTTGTTCATGTGCGCTTTAAGCAACGCTTGTTTGATTTAAAATATTACCTTATGTGCGGCCGTTTATGAAATCTTGAGAGATGGCAAGTCGTTGGCTTCCGCCCCCAAGCCGCAAGTGCTGGGGTGTTCGGGATAACTTGAGCACTCTTGTTCCCATTTTTGGGTCCATCTAGGGAGGCGCTCAACACAACGAACAAGGCAACCAGACTTATAATGCTTGAACACTCTCACTTAGCCATAGAATTCTATAATTTTAAATTTCGGCGAAGCCCCTAGTATTCGGAAGACCGAATTCGGGGCGCTATACACGCCTTCGTCGGACATTATCCGGAACTTCGCTCGAAGCGGCGTGAGTCTTTAAGGACCCGAAAAGACCTCTCGAACAGCGACCAGTCTCTCGCCTTATCATGCCGGTCAGTTTTAGCTTTCTCCACTAAGGCACTCGCCCGGCTCAACCGGGGCGCAATCGCAGTGGTTCTCCCAGTGCCACCTTAGCCGACGGAACGGAACGTAAGGCACCAAAACGTGGGAGCCGGGCAAACCCAACTATTGACCCAAGACATGATTCGGAGCCGATTCATATAGTGCTATAAGTTCGGGGTGCCGCACTTGTGAAAGTGTTCGGACTTATCACACCATAATGTAGGGAGCATAAGCCCCTGGTGTATTAGGCCGTACCAAAATATACGGGTGCAAGATGTCATATAATGAACATATATATGTAATAACAGGCAAAAAAGTGTTGCGTCATTTATTAAAGGAAGTCTGCTATGAGTGCGGACTGATACAAATAATGCGGTAAACAAGGGTTTTGGACTAGTTAAACATGTCCCCCTCCAGGGATGGGCTGCAGACTTGGTGTATATAATCAAATTTAATGCTTGTAATTGAGACCACCTGAGTGTTCGTCGTCGCATTCGTTCTTCCCCGGCTGTTGCATCATGAGTTCGGCAGGTTCACCGCCGGACAGGGCCTCTGGCTAACGGAGTCCTGTGTATACAAAGAAGAAAAATAATAATAAGAAAGAGTCGCACACTTGCGAGCCCCTGGTGTGGTCGAGCCGCACTCTGGGTCTATTGTGGTCGTGCCCCTTCCCCTACGCCCATGGTATCTCCAAAGCGTAATGATGTACGCGGAGGGTTGTTCTTGCGATCATGCGAGGGCGGGGGTTAGGGCCGCATTGCTACGCGTGCTCGGATCGTGCCAGGTGGTCTTGGTTGGTGTTGCTTCGGGCGCGTTTGGCTGTATCCGGCCGTTTAACGGCCGGACTCGGAAATTGCCTTAAAAGGCTGCTCTGTACTTCTGCCGCGAGAGCCGATGTATGTTCCTCCGTTCGGAGGGAGCGTTCCGTATTTCCGTTGACCGTGATGACTCCACGAGGGCCTGGCATCTTGAGCTTGAGGTATGCATAATGCGGCACCGCGTTGAACTTTGCAAACGCGGTTCGTCCGAGCAGAGCGTGATAGCCGCTACGGAATGGGACTATGTCGAAGATTAGCTCCTCGCTTCGGAAATTATCCGGGGATCCGAAGACCACTTCCAGTGTGACTGAGCCTGTGCAATTGGCCTCCACACCTGGTATGACGCCTTTAAAGGTTGTCTTTGTAGGTTTAATCCTTGAGGGGTCTATGCCCATCTTGTACACTGTATCATGATAAAGCAGGTTCAGGCTACTGCCGCCGTCCATCAGGACTCTCGTGAGGTGAAATCCATCGACGATTGGGTCTAAAACCAATGCGGTGAATCCGCCATGGCGGATGCTGGTCGGATGGTCTCTTCGATCGAAAGTGATCGGACAAGAGGACCATGGATTGAACTTCAGGGCGACTGGCTCCATCGCGTATACGTCCCTTAGTGCACGCTTCCGCTCCCTCTTGGGTATATGGGTTGCGTAAATCATGTTCACCATCCGGACTTGTGGGGGGAAACCCTTCTGTCCTCTATTGTTCGGTGGTCGGGTCTCTTCCTCGTCGTCGCTGTTTAGCCCCTTGTCATTGCTTTCGGCAATTAACTTGCCTGCCTGCTTGAACACCCAGCAATCTCTGTTGGTGTGATTAGCTGGCTTTTCAGGGGTGCCATGTATCTGGCATAAGCGGTCGAGTATTCGGTCCAAATTGGACGGACCCGGAGTGGTTCTTTTGAATGGCTTCTTCCGCTGACCGGGTTTAGAGCCTCAGAATCCGGCGTTGACTGCCGTATCCTCCTTATCGTCACCGTTAATGCGGCGTTTATTTTTTCTTCGACGTGACCTGCCATTGTGGTCCTTAGTATCCGGACTGCCAGAATTTTTACTGAGGTTGTTGCTGCGAGCTAGCCAGCTATCCTCTCCCGCGCAGAAGCGGGTCATTAATGATGTGAGGGCTGCCATGGATTTCGGCTTTTCCTGTCCCAGGTGCCGGGCTAGCCACTCGTCACGGATGTTATGTTTGAAGGCTGCGAGGGCCTCTGCATCCGGACAGTCGACGATTTGGTTTTTCTTTGTCAAGAACCGTGTCCAGAATTGTCTGGCCGATTCGTCTGGCTGCTGAATTATGTGGCTTAGGTCATCGGCGTCTGGTGGCCGCACATATGTGCCCTGGAAGTTGTCGAGGAATGCGGCTTCCAGGTCTTCCCAACACCCAATTGACTCTGCGGGCAAGCTGTTAAGCCAATGCCGAGATGGTCCTTTAAGCTTGAGTGGGAGATACTTGATGGCATGGAGATCGTCGCCGCGGGCCATATGGATGTGAAGGAGATAATCTTCGATCCAAACCGCGGGGTCTGTTGTGCCATCGTAGGATTCGATGTGTACGGGTTTAAACCCTTCAGGGATTTGATGATCCATTACTTCGTCAGTGAAGCATAGCGGGTGTGCGGCGCCTCTATATTGGGCAATATCACGACGTAGCTCGAGAGAGCGTTGTCTGCTGTGTTCGGCCCGGCCGGAGTTATTGTATCTGGCGCGACGGTATTCGTTGTGGGTCGTGGGGCGCCCTCGTGATCCGTAGATGGATCTGGATTGCCTTGCTTTGTCCTCCAATATATCTCGCAAGTCCGGCGCATTCCCTCTTGGCTTCGCACTTTTGGAGCGATGCCGGGGTATGGTCTTGGTGGAGGGCCTGGATGCCTCTCTGTCGCGACCACGGGGTGGTCGGTCTGCCGTATCGTGCGCTGGGGATGAAGGTATGTATGCTTCCTCTTCTAATCGGGGGAGCAACTTGCGTCTTGGGTAGCTTTTGGAGGGGCGTTCGAGTTTATACTCTTCGGCCACGAGGACCTCGGTCCATCGATCGGCCAGCAGGTCCTGATCAGCTTGAAGCTGCTACTGCTTTTTCTTTAGGCTATTTGCCGTGGCAATGAGCCTGCGTTTGAAACGCTCTTGTTCGACGGGATCCTCGGGCACGACGAATTCGTCGTCGTTGAGGCTTGCCTCATCTTCGGAGGGAGGTATATAGTTATATTCCTCGACCTCTTCGTCTACCGCCCTCTCGTGAGGGCTTGCTTCTGCATCCTCCTGCGCTGAGTCTTGCTGGAGGGGATTGTCTTCGGCACTCTCTGGGGTATTATTATCTCCTGTGCCGGAATCTCCATTCTTGCTGTGGCGGGATTTAGAGTGGCGCCGCTAACGCCGGCGCTTGGGCTGTTTCTTTAAGGAATCTGCCTCCGCTGCTTCTTCGCCGTCCCCATCTTTTGGGGTGTCCACCATGTATATGTCGTATGACGAGGTGGTCTTCCAGTGCCCTGTAGGCGCTGGTTCCTGTTCGTCTCCGGCATCGTCGTCCATAGCGTCGATGTCTTCGGAGTCGTAGTCTAGCATGTCCGTTAGATCGTCGACAGTGGCTACAAAGTGGGTGGTGGGTGGGCTCTGAATTTCTTCGTTGTCCGTATCCCAACCATCCTAGCCATAATCCGGCCAGGACTCTCCGGATAGCGAGAGATGCTTTAGCGAATTTAGGATGTCGCCCAAGGGCGAGTGTTGGAAGATGTCCGCGGCAGTGAATTCCATAACCGGCACCCAATCAGATTCGATTGGCAGGGGCGTGGGAGGTCCGGAGTCCGGCAAGGAGTCCGGCGCCTCGGAGTCACGAGCTTTGCGAGGGACAAGGTTAGTGTTCGGCTCCATCGCCGTGGAAGTTGAAGCCCCCGAGGCGGTGTCCAACCACCGGTCTCGATCTGGGCGATCAGCTCCGGTCTAAGGGCCGGAGCGGATTCTTGTGCGGCCACCAAGCCACTGTTCGGCAGCAGAGCTAGATCATGCCCATCGTAACAGTGCGGCACGCTTGGCTGTGGCTCGAGCCCGTCGAAGATCAAGTCCCCACGGATGTCAGCCGTGAAGTTTAGGCTTCCGAATCCGGCCTGACGGCCAGGGGCGTAGCTTTCGATCTACTCTAGATGGCCAAGCGAATTAGCCCGCAGTGCGAAGCCGCCGAATACGAAGATCTGTCCGGGGAGAAAATTCTCATCCTGGACAGCGTTGTTGATTGAAGAAGCCATCGAGCATATCGATGACGACACATAGGAACTCTCAATGAAAGCACCAATGTCGGTGTCAAAACCGGCGGATCTCGGGTAGGGGGTCCCGAACTGTGCGTCTAGGCGGATGGTAACAGGAGACAAGGGACACGATGTTTTGCCCAGGTTCGGGCCCTCTTGATGGAGGTAAAACCCTACGTCCTGCTTGATTAATATTGATGATATGGGTAGTACAAGAGTAGATCTACCACGAGATCAAGGAGGCTAAACTCTAAAGATAGCCTATGGTATGATTGTTGTAATGTATGTTGTGTCCTACGGACTAAAGCCCTCCGGTTTATATAGACACTGGAGAAGGCTAGGGTTACATAGAGTCGGTTACAATGGTAGGAGATCTACATATCCGTATCGCCAAGCTTGCCTTCCACGCCAAGGAAAGTCCCATCCGGACAAGGGACGGAGTCTTCAATCTTGTATCTTCGTAGTCTTGGAGTCCGGCGGACGATGATAGTCCGGCTGTCCGGACACCCCCTAGTCCAGGACTCCCTCAGCCGGCCTTTTTCACAGGAATGGGCCTCTATTGGGCCGTGCCACATGTCGACATATCATAGGCGCATATCTAACCCACTGACAAGCTGACACGTGTTTCGTCCGGCCAATAAGAATTTTACATGTGGAAATTTCCCATTGGTCGGGGCTCTTAACGGGTTATCGGATCCAAAACCCGACCCGATAGCTTAACGGTGTTCCATTACGGTGGATGCCACGTGTCAGTCACCCTTGACGAAAGCACTTCTGTGACGCGCGATTTATCGTCATGGAAGTGGACACTTTCGTGATGATAATTTTGGCAATGCCATGGAACACTTCTACGATAGCACAGGTATGACTATCTTGATTCTGTCATAAATTTGTCATGGATGTACATGCATGACAGAAAACGCGACCTACTGTGACAAACATGTATCATCACGGAAGTGTATTTTTTTGTAGTGGATGCTCACATAAAAGATAAGAATTGAAACATAACGGGAGCATCATGAAGCATATGACTAGCACATTTAAGCCTAACCCACTTCCTATGCTTAGGGATTTTGTGAGCAAACAACTTATGGGAACAAGGATCAACTAGCATAGGAAAGCAAAACATATGTTCCTACAAACATATGTTCCTCCCTCGTTGTAATTTTTAGTAGCATCATGAATGAATTCAACAATATAACTATCACATAAAGCATTATTTTCATGATGCACAAGCATAGAAATTTTACTACTCTCCACATAAGCAAAATTCTTCTCATTCGGAATAGTGGGAGCAAACTCAACAAAATAACTATCATGTGAAGCACAATCCAATTGAAAATTAAAATCATGATGACAAGTTTCATGGTTATCTTTATTCTTTATAGCATACGTGTCATCACAATAATCATCATAAATAGGAGGCATGCTTTCATCATTATAAATTTGCTCATCAAAACTTAGGGGACTAAACATATCATCTTCATCAAACATAGCATCCCCAAGCTTGTGGCTTTGCATATCATTAGCATCATGGGTATTCAAAGAATTCATACTAACAACATTGCAATCATGCTCATCATTCAAAGATTTAGTACCAAACATTTTAATGCATTCTTCCTCTAGAAATTGAGCACAATTATCGGAATCCTTATTTTCACGAAAGACATTAAAAAGGTGAAGCATATGAGGCACCCTCAATTTCATTTTTTTGTAGTTTTCTTTTATAAACTAAACTAGTGATTAAACAAGAAACTAAACGATTCGATTGCAAGATCTAAAGGTATACCTTCAAGCACTCACCTCCCTGGCAACAATGCCAGAAAAGAGCTTGATGTCTACTACACAACCTTCTTCTTGTAGACGTTGTTGGGCCTCCAAGTGCAGAAGTTTGTAGGACAGTAGAAAATTTCCCTCAAGTGGATAACCTAAGGTTTATCAATCTGTGGGAGGCGTAGGATGAAGATGGTCTCTCTCAAGCAAGCCTGCAACCAAATAACAAAGAGTCTCTTGTGTCCCCAACACACCCAATACAATGGCAAATTGTATAGGTGCACTAGTTCATGTTGGGGAACGTAGTAAATTCAAAAATTTCCTACGCACACGCAAGATCATGGTGATGGCATAGCAACGAGAGGGGAGAGTGTTGTCTACGTACCCTCGTAGACCGTTAAGCGGAAGCATTATGACAACACGGTTGATGTAGTCGTATGTCTTCATGATTCGACCGATCCAAGGAGCGAACGTACGGCACCTCCGTGTTCAGCACACGTCCAGCTCGATGACGTCCCCCAGGCTCCAATCCAGTGAAGTGTCGGGGATGAGTTCCGTCAGCACGACGGTGTGGTGACGATGATGATGTTCTACCGGCGCAGGGCTTCGCCTAAACTCCGCGACGATATGACCGAGGTGGAATATGGTGGAGGGGGCACCGCACACGGCTAAGGAACGATCCGTAGATCAACTTGTGTGTCTATGGGGTGCCCCCTCCCCCATATATAAAGGGGGAGAGGAGGAGGGGGGCGGCCAAGGCGGAGGCGCGCCCTAGGAGGGGGAAACCTACTCCAAGTAGGTTTGCCCCCTCCCTTTCCTATTCCAAGAAGGAGGGGGAAGGAAGGAGTGGGAGAGGGGAAAGGCAAGGGGGGCGCCGCCCCCCCCCCCCTTCCTTGTCCTATTCGGACTAAAGGGGAGGGGGCGCGCCTCTTGCCCTGGCCGGCCCCTCTCTCTCTCCACTAGGGCCCAACAAGGCCCATTAGTTCCCGGGGGGTTCCAGTAACCCTCCGGCACTCCGTTTTTTCTCTGAAAACACCCAGAACACTTCCGGTGTCCGAATATAGTCATCAAATATATCAATCTTTATGTTTCGACCATTTCGAGACTCCTCGTCATGTCCGTGATCACATCCGGGACTCCGAACAAACTTCGGTACATCAAAACTTATAAACTCATAATAAAACTGTCATCGTAACGTTAAGCGTGCGGACCCTACGGGTTCGAGAACTATGTAGACATGACCTAGAACTATTCTCGGTCAATAACCAATAGTGGAACCTGGATGTTCATATTCGTTCCTACATATTCTACGAAGATCTTTATCGGTCAAACCGCATAACAGCATACGTTGTTCCCTTTGTCATCGGTATGTTACTTGCCCGAGATTCGATCGTCAGTATCCAATACCTAGTTCAATCTTGTTACTAACAAGTCTCTTTACTCGTTCCGTAATACATCATTTCATAACTAACTCATTAGTTACAATGCTTGCAAGGCTTAGGTGATGAGTATTACCGAGAGGGCCCAGAGATACCTCTCCGACAATCGGAGTGACAAAACCTAATCTCGAATTATGCCAACTCAACATGTACCTTTGGAGACACCTGTAGAGCACCTTTATAATCACCCAGTTACGTTGTGACGTTTGGTAGCACACAAAGTGTTCCTCCGGTAAACGGGAGTTGCACAATCTCATAGTTGCAGGAACTTTGTATAAGTCATGAAGAAAGCAATAGCATGATACTAAACGGTCAAGTGCTAAGCTAATGGAATGGGTCAAGTCAATCACATCATTCTCCTAATGATGTGATCCCATCAATCAAATGACAACACATGCCTATGGTTAGGAAACATAACCATCTTTGATCAATGAGCTAGTCAAGTAGAGGCATACTAGTGACACTATGTTTGTCTATGTATTCACACATGTATCATGTTTCCGGTTAATACAATTCTAGCATGAATAATAAACATTTATCATGATATGAGGAAATAAATAATAACTTTATTATTGCCTCTAGGGCATATTTCCTTCAGTCTCCCACTTGCACTAGAGTCAGTAATCTAGATTACATAGTAATGATTCTAACACCCATGGAGTCTTGGTGTTGATCATGTTTTGCTCGTGAGAGAGGCTTAGTCAACGGGTCTGCAACATTCAGATCCGTATGTATCTTGCAAATCTCCATGTCTCCCACTTGGACTTGGTCCCGAATGGAATTGAAGCGTCTCTTGATGTGCTTGGTCCTCTTGTGAAATCTGGATTCCTTTGCCAAGGCAATTGCACCAGTATTGTCACAGAAGATCTTCATTGGTCCCGATGCACTAGGTACAACACCTAGATCGGAAATGAACTCCTTCATCCAGACTCCTTCATTTGCTGCTTCCGAAGCAGCTATGTACTCCGCTTCACATGTAGATCCCGCCACGACGCTTTGTTTAGAACTGCACCAACTTACAGCTCCACCGTTTAATAAGAATATGTATCCGGTTTGCGATTTAAAATCGTCCAGATCAGTGTCAAAGCTTGCATCGACGTAACCATTTACGACTAGCTCTTTGTCACCTCCATATACGAGAAACATATCCTTAGTTCTTTTCAGGTATTTCAGGATGTTCTTGACCGCTGTCCAGTGACTCACTCCTGGATTACTTTGGTACCTCCCTGCCAAACTAATAGCAAGGCACACATCAGGTCTAGTACACAGCATTTCATACATGATAGAGCCTATGGCTGAAGCATAGGGAACTCCTTTCATTTTCTCTCTATCTTCTGCAGTGGCCGAGCATTGAGTCTGACTCAACTTTATAACTTGTAATACAGGCAAGAACCCTTTCTTCACCTGTTCCATATTGAACCTTTTCAATACTTTATCAAGGTACGTGCTCTGTGAAAGTCCAATCAAGCGTCTTGATCTATCTCTATAGATCTTAATGCCCAATATGTAAGCAGCTTCACCGAGGTCTTTCATTGAAAAACTTTTATTCAAGTATCCTTTTATGCTATCCAGAAATTCTATATCATTTCCAATCAACAATATGTCATCCACATATAATATTAGAAATCCTACAGAGCTCCCACTCACTTTCTTGTAAATACAGGCTTCTCCAAAAGTCTGTATAAAACCATATGCTTTGATCACACTATCAAAGCGTTTATTCCAACTCTGAGAGGCTTGCACCAGACCATAGATTGATCGCTGGAGCTTGCACACTTTGTTAGCTCCCTTAGGATCGACAAAACCCTCTGGTTGCATCATATACAACTCTTCTTCCACAAATCCATTCAGGAATGCAGTTTTGACATCCATCTATCAAATTTCATAATCATAAAATGCGGCAATGGCTAACATGATTCGGACAGACTTAAGCATCGCTACGGGTGAGAAAGTCTCATCGTAGTCAACCCCTTGAACTTGTCGAAAACCTTTCGCAACAAGTCGAGCTTTATAGACAGTTACATTACCGTCAGCGTCAGTCTTCTTCTTAAAAATCCATTTATTCTCAATGGCTTGCCGATCATCGGGCAAGTCAACCAAAGTCCATACTTTGTTCTCATACATGGATCCCATGTCAAATTTCATGGCCTCTAGCCATTTTGCGGAATCTGGGCTCATCATCGCTTCCTCATAGTTTGTAGGTTCATCATGGTCAAGTAACATGACTTCCAGAATAGGATTACCGTACCACTCTGGTGCGGATCTTACTCTGGTAGACCTACGAGGTTCAGTAGACACTTGATCTGAAGTTTCATGATCAATATCATTAGCTCCTCACTAATTGGTGTATTTGTCACATGAACTAATTTCTGTGATGAACTACTTTCCAATAAGGCAGCAGGTATAGTTACCTCATCAAGTTCTACTTTCCTCCCACTCACTTCTTTTGAGAGAAACTCCTTCTCTAGAAAGGATCCATTCTTAGCAACGAATGTCTTGCCTTCGGATCTATGATAGATGGTGTACCCAACAGTCTCTTTTGGGTATCCTATGAAGACACATTTCTCCGATTTGGGTTCAAGCTTATCTGGTTGAAGTTTCTTCACATAAGCATCACAACCCCAAACTTTAAGAAACGACAACTTTGGTTTCTTGCCAAACCACAGTTCATAAGGCGTCGTATCAATGGATTTAGATGGTGCCCTATTTAACGTGAATGCGGCTGTCTCTAAAGCATAACCCCAAAATGAT
This sequence comes from Triticum dicoccoides, assembly GCF_002162155.2. NCBI lineage: Eukaryota > Viridiplantae > Streptophyta > Magnoliopsida > Poales > Poaceae > Triticum > Triticum dicoccoides. The sequence continues at coordinate 68,065,425 of NC_041389.1, forward strand.
AGCGGTAAATCAGTAAGAGACATCATAGATCGCACCATATCTAGTAAAGTACGATTACGACGTTCGGACACACCATTTCTTTGTGGTGTTCCCGGTGGCGTGAGTTGCGAAACTATTCCGCATTGTTTCAAATGTAAACCAAACTCGTAACTCAAATATTCTCCTCCACGATCAGATCGTAGAAACTTTATTTTCTTGTTACGATGATTTTCCACTTCACTCTGAAATTCTTTGAACTTTTCAAATGTTTCAGACTTATGTTTCATTAAGTAGATATACCCATATCTGCTCAAATCATCTATGAAGGTGAGAAAATAACGATATCTGCCACGAGCTTCAACATTCATCGGACCACATACATCTGTATGTATGATTTCCAACAAATCTGTTGCTCTCTCCATAGTACCGGAGAATGGTGTTTTAGTCATCTTGCCCATGAGGCACGGTTCGCAAGTACCAAGTGATTCATAATCAAGTGATTCCAAAAGTCCATCAGTATGGAGTTTCTTCATGCGCTTTACACCGATATGACCTAAACGGCAGTGCCACAAATAAGTTGCACTATCATTATCAACTCTGCATCTTTTGGTTTCAACATTATGAATATGTGTATCACTACTATCGAGATTCAATAAAAATAGACCGCTCTTCAAGGGTGCATGACCATAAAAGATATTACTCATATAAATAGAACAACCATTATTCTCTGATTTAAATGAACAACTGTCTCGCATCAAACAAGATCCAGATATAATGTTCATGCTCAACGGTGGCACCAAATAACAATTATTTAGGTCTAAAACTAATCCCGAAGGTAGATGTAGAGGTAGCGTGCCGACCGCGATCACATCGACTTTGGAACTGTTTCCTACGCGCATCGTCCCTTGGCCAGTGCTCGTTTATTCCGTAGTCCCTGTTTCGAGTTGCAAATATTAGCAACAGAACCAGTATCAAATACCCAGGTGCTACTACGAGCTCTAGTTAGGTACACATCAATAACATGTATATCACATATACCTTTGTTCACTTTGCCATCCTTCTTATCCGCCAAATACTTGGGGCAGTTCCGCTTCCAGTGACCAGTCCGCTTGCAGTAGAAGCACTCAGTTTCAGGTTTAGGTCCAGACTTGGGTTTCTTCTCTTGAGCAGCAACTTGCTTGCTGTTCTTCTTAAAGTTCCCCTTCTTCTTCCCTTTGCCCTTTTTCTTGAAACTAGTGGTCTTGTTGACCATCAACATTTGATGCTCCTTCTTGATTTCTACCTCCGCAGCCTTTAGCATTGCAAAGAGCTCGGGAATTGTCTTGTTCATCCCTTGCATATTATAGTTCATCACGAAGCTCTTGTAGCTTGGTGGCAGTGATTGGAGAATTCTGTCAATGACGCTATCATCCGGAAGATTAACTCCCAGTTGAATAAGTGATTATTATACCCAGACATTTTGAGTATATGCTCACTGACAGAACTATTCTCCTCCATCTTGCAGCTGTAGAACTTATTGGAGACTTCATTTCTCTCAATCTGGGCATTTGCTTGAAATATTAACTTCAACTCCTGGAACATCTCATATGCTCCATGACGTTCAAAACGTCGTTGAAGACCCGGTTCTAAGCCGTAAAGCATGGCACACTGAACTATAGAGTAGTCATCAGCTTTGCTCTGCCAGACGTTCACAACATCTGGTATTGCTCCTGCAGCAGGCCTGGCACCCAGCAGTGCTTCCAGGACGTAATTCTTCTGTGCAGCAATGAGGATAATCCTCAAGTTACGGACCCAGTCTGTGTAATTGCTACCATCATCTTTCAACTTTGCTTTCTCAAGGAACGCATTGAAATTCAACGGAACAACAACACGAGCCATCTATCTACAACAAACATAGACAAGCAAAATACTATCAGGTACTAAGTTCATGATAAATTTAAGTTCAATTAATCATATTACTTAAGAACTCCCACTTAGACAGACATCTCTCTAGTCATCTAAGTGATCACGTGATCCAAATCAACTAAACCATAACCGATCATCACGTGAGATGGAGTAGTTTTCAATGGTGAACATCTCTATGTTGATCATATCTACAATATGATTCACGCTCGACCTTTCGGTCTCAGTGTTCCGAGGCCATATCTGCATATGCTAGGCTCGTCAAGTTTAACCTGAGTATTCTGCGTGTGCCAAACTGGCTTGCACCCGTTGTAGATGGACGTAGAGCTTATCACACCCGATCATCACGTGGTGTCTGGGCACGACGAACTTTGGCAACGGTGCATACTCAGGGAGAACACTTCTTGATAATTTTTAGTGAGAGATCATCTTAAAATGCTACCGTCAATCAAAGCAAGATAAGATGCATAAAGGATAAACATCACATGCAATCAATATAAGTGATATGATATGGCCATCATCATCTTGTGCTTGTGATCTCCATCTCCGAAGCACCGTCGTGATCACCATCGTCACCGGCGCGACACCTTGATCTCCATCATAGCATCGTTGTCGTTTACGCCGTCTATTGCTTCTACGACTATCGCTACCGCTTAGTGATAAAGTAAAGCAATTACAGGGGTTTGCATTTCATACAATAAAGCGACAACCATATGGCTCCTGCCAGTTGCTGATAACTTCGGTTACAAAACATGATCATCTCATACAATAAAATATAGCATCACGTCTTGACCATATCACATCACAACATGCCCTGCAAAAACAAGTTAGACGTCCTCTACTTTGTTGTTGCAAGTTTTACGTGGCTGCTACGGGCTGAGCAAGAACCGTTCTTACCTACGCATCAAAACCACAACGATAGTTCGTAAAGTTGGTGCTGTTTTAACCTTCGCAAGGACCGGGCGTAGCCACACTCGGTTCAACTAAAGTTGGAGAAACTGACACCCACTAGTCACCTGTGTGCAAAGCACGGCGGTAAAACTAGTCTCGCGTAAGCGTACGCGTAATGTCGGTCCGGGCCGCTTCATCCAACAATACCGCCGAACCAAAGTATGACATGCTGGTAAGCAGTATGACTTGTATCGCCCACAACTCACTTGTGTTCTACTCGTGCATATAACATCAACGCATAAAACCTAGGCTCGGATGCCACTGTTGGGGAATGTAGTAATTTCAAAAATTTCCTACGCACACGCAAGATCATGGTGATGGCATAGCAACGAGAGGGGAGAGTGTTGTCTACGTACCCTCATAGACCATTAAGCGGAAGCGTTATGACAACGCGGTTGATGTAGTCGTACGTCTTCACGATTCGACCGATCCAAGCACCGAACGTACGGCACCTCCGTGTTCAGCACACGTCCAGCTCGATGACGTCCCCCGGGCTCCAATCCAGTGAAGCGTCGGGGATGAGTTCCGTCAGCACTACGGTGTGGTGATGATGATGATGTTCTACCGGCGCAGGGCTTCGCCTAAACTCCGCAACGATATGACCGAGGTGGAATATGGTGGAGGGAGGCACCGCACACGGCTAAGGAACGATCCGTAGATCAACTTGTGTGTCTATGGGGTGCCCCCCTCCCCCGTATATAAAGGAGGAGAGGAGGAGGGGGCCGGCCAAGGGGGAGGCGTGCCCTAGGAGGGGGAAACCTACTCCAAGTAGGTTTGCCCCCTCCCTTTCCTATTCCAAGAAGGAGGGGGGAGGAAGGAGTGGGAGAGGGGAAAGGCAAGGGGGGCGCCGCCCCCCCCCCTTCCTTGTCATATTCGGACTCAAGGGGAGGGGGCGCGCCTCTTGCCCTGGCCGGCCCCTCTCTCTCCACTAGGGCCCAACAAGGCCCATTAGTTCCCAGGGGGGTTCCGGTAACCCTCCGGCACTCCGGTTTTTCTCCGAAAACACCCAGAACACTTCTGGTGTCCGAATATAGTCATCCAATATATCAATCATTATGTCTCGACCATTTCGAGACTCCTCGTCATGTTCGTGATCACATCCAGGACTCCGAACAAACTTCGGTACATCAAAACTTATAAACTCATAATAAATCTGTCATCGTAAAGTTAAGCGTGCGGACCCTATGGGTTCGAGAACTATGTAGACATGACCTAGAACTATTCTCGTTCAATAACCAATAGTGGAACCTGGATGTTCATATTGGTTCCTACATATTCTACGAAGATCTTTATCGGTCAAACCGCATAACAGCATACGTTGTTCCCTTTGTCATCGGTATGTTACTTGCCCGAGATTCGATCGTCGGTATCCAATACCTAGTTCAATCTCGTTACTGGCAAGTCTCTTTACTCGTTCCGTAATACATCATTTCATAACTAACTCATTAGTTACAATGCTTGCAAGGCTTAGGTGATGAGTATTACCGAGAGGGCCCAGAGATACCTCTCCGACAATCGGAGTGACAAAACCTAATCTTGAATTATGCCAACTCAACATGTACCTTTGGAGACACCTGTAGAGCACCTTTATAATCACCCGGTTACGTTGTGACATTTGGTAGCACACAAAGTGTTCCTCCGGTAAACGGGAGTTGCACAATCTCATAGTTGCAGGAACTTTGTATAAGTCATGAAGAAAGCAATAGCATCATACTAAACGATCAAGTGCTAAGCTAATGGAATGGGTCAAGTCAATCACATCATTCTCCTAATGATGTGATCCCATTAATCAAATGACAACACATGCCTATGGTTAGGAAACATAACCATCTTTGATCAATGAGCTAGTCAAGTAGAGGCATACTAGTGACACTATGTTTGTCTATGTATTCACACATGTATCATGTTTCTGGTTAATACAATTCTAGCATGAATAATAAACATTTATCATGATATGAGGAAATAAATAATAACTATATTATTGCCTCTAGGGCATATTTCCTTCAGCTCGGTGAAGAGATGGTGATACAAGTGCATTATAGATGATAGATATAGGTTTTTGTAATCTGAAAATATAAAAACAGCAAGGTAACTAATGATAAAAGTGAGCGTAAACGGTATTACAATGCTAGAAAACAAGGCCTAAGGTTCATACTTTCACTAGTGCAAGTTCTCTCAACAATAATAACATAATTGGATCATATAACTATCCCTCAACATGCAACAAAGAGTCACTCCAAAGTCACTAATGGCGGAGAACAAACAAAGAGATTATTGTAGGGTACGAAACCACCTCAAAGTTATACTTTCTGATCGATCTATTCAAGATTTCGTAGTAAAATAACACGAAGCTATTCTTTCCGTTCGATCTATCATAGAGTTCATACTAGAATAACACCTTAAGACACAAATCAACCAAAACCCTAATGTCACCTAGATACTCCAATGTCACCTCAAGTATCCGTGGGTACGGTTATGCGATATGCATCACACAATCTCAGATTCATCTATTCAACCAACACAAAGAACTTCAAAGAGTGCCCCAAAGTTTCTACTGGAGAGTTAAGACGAAAACGTGTGCCAACCCCTATGCATAGATTCCCAAGGTCACGGAATCCGCAAGTTGATCACCAAAACATACATCAAGTAGATCACATGATATCCCATTGTCACCACAGATAAGCACATGCAAGACATACATCAAGTGTTCTCAAATCCTTAAAGACTCAATCCGATAAGATAACTTCAAAGGGGAAACTCAATCGATTACAAGAGAGTAGAGGGGGAGAAACATCATAAGATCCAACTATAATAGCAAAGCTCGCGATACATCAAGATCGTACCACCTCAAGAACACAAGAGAGAGAGAGAGATCAAACACATAGCTACTGGTACATACCCTCAGCCCCGAGGGTGAACTACTCCCTCCTCCTCATGGAGAGCGTCGGGATGATGAAGATGACCATCGGTGATGGATTCCCCCTCCGGCAGGGTGCCGGAACGGGTCTAGATTGGTTTTCGGTGGCTCTGGAGGTGTGCGGCGGCGGAACTCCCGATCTAGGTTTCTTTCTAGAAGTTTGGGTATATATGAGAGGTATTGGCATCGGGAACAAGTCAGGGGGGTCTCTGGGCTGTCCACGAGCCACGAGGGCATGCCCAGGGGGGTGGGCACGCCCCCTACCCTCGTGGGCAGCCCGGGACTCTTCTGGTCCATCTCCGATGCTCCGTGGGCTTCTTCTGGTCCAAAAATAATCTCCATCAAATTTTAGGTCAATTGGACTCCGTTTGGTTTTCCTTTTCTGCGATACTCAAAAACAAGGGAAAAAATAGAAACTGGCACTGGGCTCTGGGTTAATAGGTTAGTCCCAAAATCATATAAAAGAGTATATTAAAGCCCATTAAACATCCAAAACAGATAATATAATAGCATGGAACAATCAAAAATGATAGATACATTGGAGACGTATCAGTTATGAAGAAAGAAATAGCAACAAACTAAATGATCATAGCTAGTGCTTAGCTAACGGATGGGTCATGTCAATCACATCATTCTCTAATGATGTGATCCCATTCATCAAATGACAACTCATATCAATGGCTAGAAAACTTAGCCATCTTTGATCAACGAGCTAGTCAAGTAGAGGCATACTAGTGACACTCTGTCTATGTACTCACACATGTACTAAGTTTCCGGCTAATACAATTCTAGCATGAATAATAAACATTTATCATGAAATAAGGAAATAAATAATAACTTTATTATTGCCTCTAGGGCATACTTATCGTTAAACAAAACAAAGTGTCCCTAGTATGCTTCTACTTGACTAGCTCGTTAATCAAAGATGGTTAAGTTTCCTGACCATAGATATGTGTTGTAATTTGATGAACGGGATCACGTCATTAGGAGAACGATTTGATGGACAAGACCCATCCGTTAGCTTAGCATAATGATCGTTTTGTTTTATTGTTATTGCTTTCGTCATGACTTATACATATTCCTTTGACTATGAGATTATACAACTCCCGAATACCGGAGGAACACCTTGCATGCTATCAAACGTCACAACGTAACTGGGTGATTATAAAGATGCTCTACAGGTGTCTCCGAAGGTGTTTGTTGGGTTGGCATAGATCAAGATTAGGATTTGTCACTCCGAGTATCGGAGAGGTATCTCTGGGCCCTCTCGGTAATGCACATCATGATAAGCCTTGCAAGCAATGTGACTAATGAGTTAGTTATGGGATGATGCATTACGAAACGAGTAAAGAGACTTGTCAGTAATGAGATTGAACTAGGTATGAAGATACCGACAATCGAATCTCGGGCAAGTAACATACTGATGGCGAAGGGAATATCTTATGTTGTCATTGTGGTTTGACCGATAAAGATCTTCGTAGAATATGTAGGAACCAATATGAGCATCCAGGTTCCGCTGTTGGTTATTGATTGGAGATGTGTCTCGGTCATGCCTACACTGTTTTCGAACCCGTAGGGTCCGCACGCTTAACGTTTGATGATGATTTGTATTATGAGTTATGTCTTTTGGTGACCGAAGATTGTTCGGAGTCCCGGATGAGATCACGGACATGACGAGGAGTCTCTAAATGGTCGAGAGGTAAAGGTTGATATATTGGACGATGGTATTCGGACACCGGAATGGTTTCAGAGTGGTTCGGGTATTTTTTGGAGTATCGAGGGGTTACCGGAACCCCCCGGGGAAAGTAATGGGCCTACATGAAGGAAATATGCCCTAGAGGCAATAATAAAGTTATTATTTATTTCCTCATATCATGATAAATGTTTATTATTCATGCTAGAATTGTATTAACCGGAAACATAATACATGCATGTGTAAATACATAGACAAACACAGTGTCACTAGTATGCCTCTACTTGACTAGCTCGTTAATCGAAGATGGTTGTGTTTCCTAACCATAGACATGAGTTGTCATTTGATTAACGGGATCACATCATTAGGAGAATGATGTGATTGACTTGAACCATTCCGTTAGCTTAGCACTTGATCGTTTAGTATGTTGCTATTGCTTTCTTCATGACTTATACATGTTCCTATGACTATGAGATTATGCAACTCCCGTTTACCGGAGGAACACTTTATGTGCTACCAAACATCACAACGTAACTGGGTGATTATAAAGGTGCTCTTCAGGTGTCTCCGAAGGTACTTTTGAGTTGGCGTATTTCGAGATTAGGATTTGTCACTCCGATTGTCGGAGAGGTATCTCTAGGCCCTCTCGGTAATGCACATCACTATAAGCCTTGCAAGCAATGTGACTAATGAGTTAGTTGCGGGATGATGCATTATGTAACGAGTAAAGAGACTTGCCGGTAACGAGATTGAACTAGGTATTGAGATATCGATGACCGAATCTCGGGCAAGTAACATACCGATGACAAAGGGAACAATGTATGTTGTTATGCGGTTTGACCGATAAAGATCTTCGTAGAATATGTAGGAGCCAATATGAGCATCCAGGTTCCGCTATTGGTTATTGATCGGGGACGTGTCTCGGTCATGTCTACATAGTTCTCAAACCCATAGGGTCCGCACGCTTAAAGTTCGGTGACGTTCTATATTATGAGTTTATGTGTTTTGATATACCAAAGGTAGTTTGGAGTCCCGGATATGATCACGGACATGACTAGGAGTCTCGAAATGGTCGAGACGTAAAGATCGATGTATTGGACGACTATATTCGGACACCGGAAGTGTTCCGGGTGATTTTGAGGAAAACTGGAGTGCCGGAGGGGTTACCGGAACCCCCCGGGGAAGTATTGGGCCTTGATGGGCCCTAGTGAAGAGAGAGAGGGGCCGGCTAGGGCAGGCCACGCGCCCCCTCCCCTTGAGTCTGAATAGGACAAGGAAAGGGGGCGGCGCCCCCCTTTCCTTTCCCCTCTCCCACTCCTTCCTTCCCCCTCCTAGTGGGACTAAGAAAGAGGAGTCCTACTCCCACTAGGAGGAGGACTCCTCCTCCTGGCGTGCCCTATAGGTCCGGTCGGCCTCCCCTTGCTCCTTTATATACGGGGGCAGGGGACACCTCTAGACACAACAATTGATCTCTAGATCTCTTAGCCGTGTGTGGCGCCCCCTTCCACCATATTCCACCTCGGTCATATCGTAGCGGTGCTTAGGCGAAGCCCTGCGTCGGTAGCAACATCATCACCATCATCACGCCGTCGTGCTGACGGAACTCTCCCGTGAAGCTCTGCTGGATCAGAGTTCGCGGGACGTAATCGAGCTGAACGTGTGCTGAACTCGGAGGTGTCGTACGTTCGATACTTGGATCGGTCGGATCGTGAAGACGTACGACTACATCAACTGCGTTGTGCTAACACTACAAAAAAAAGACACATCCGTGACATTTTGGGCCGAACGAAATTTTTTTCTATCATACATATGACACTTCTATGACTATAATTGTGACAAAACCCGGTATCATCATAGATGTGGTGGGCTCCTACTTCTATGACAAAAAATCATGATAGAAAATGGGCTTTTCGTCCTGGGCGGGCCGGAGACGCAGCTGCATGACATCTTTGGGCCGTCCATGACGGAAAAAACCGTGGTAGAAGCGAGGGGGAGGAAAATTTCGGGGAGTTGCCGGTTATGGTGGGAGAGCGATGCGCATTTCTCTCGTACAGGTACGCGCGTGTGTGCGAGGCGTTGGCTCTAACTGAAGCCGAGTGAGGCACTAAACCTGAGCGATTGCACTGCAGGCTACGCGTTACTGAACCCGAGCGATCGATCGATGGCTGTTAACTGAACCCGATGGAGCGATTCCTTCACTACTGCTGCTAATTGAAGCCGGTCGATGCTGCCTCTGGGATGAACAGTGAGCGTTGCGGGGGGGTTTGGATGAATAGTGAGCAGTGGCGTTGCTCTGGATGAACAGGAACCTGTGGTGTGGAGGGCTGGATGAACAGTAGACGGTGGAGGGGTGGCCGTGGTGGGGTGGTTGAACAGGACCCCGTGGTGTGGAGGGCTGGATGAACAGTAGACGGTGGAGGGGTGCCTGCGAAGGGGTGGTTGAACAGTAGCCGGTGGAGTAGCGCACGGTGGAGGCTGGATGAACAGGAGCCCGTGGAGGCTGGAGGAGGTCGACGGTGGAGATGAACAGTATCCCGTGGAGTCCCGTTTTGCGTTACGCCACACC